>NC_090269.1:4656875-4967000 GCF_040414725.1 Anabrus simplex
GACGACTTTACGTTCCGCCAGTCAGCAGCTTTATGTGCCTGTGTGAGCAAATGTTATCTCGCTTACAGGATGGAATGGACTTTCACTCGCTGACTGCAGCAATTCCTGTCTGGTTTGGAAGCGATTTTGATACGCGTCTCCGGTCCCTCTCAGTTAGGATCTTCTACCGATTGTGGTGTGTTTCGTGGCCACAGCTTGTAGACACGTTGAACAGTCCGCTGCGAAACACCGACAAATCGAACAATTTCTCTCACTGTATGACCAAACACGATTGCCCCTCTGTCACATCCTTACATCCACTCATATCGGCTTGAAACCGCTACTGCCTTACTGCGCGAGCAGTTGAGCACGGGATTCTGTTCTCTCTGGTGGCATTATTTTGATGTATCCGTAGAAACCAAGTCTTCTCCTTTTTAAGTGGTGGTGTGATTTTCTCTGTCTTTTTGTATAATTCCGCATTTGGTCGCAGTCGAAATTCTTGCCCCGCTTTGCTAGACCCTAGTGTTTTCCTCAAGATTTTCTATTAAGCACTTCCTGTTCAGTGCAATGCATCTGATTGTATACAAACCGTCTGGCTTTACTATAATGCTGAAATGCCTCCGTTATGCATTTTTATGATAATGTATTATTTTATTTCCATGTGTTAGAAACGAGGAGTCTTGTAAATAATCCTCTTAATAAGTGTAACACAATCTCGCTAAAACAAGGAATCATTCACCAGTGACCTGAATTTAGGGCAGTCACCGAGGTACCACGTTCCCTATCTGTTATTCTCCTTGCTTTTTCTTAAATGGTTGAAAAGAAATTTGAAATTTATTGAACGTCTTCCTTGGTAAGCTATTCCAATCCCTAACTCCCCTTCCTATAAATGAATATTTGCCCCAATTTCCCCTCTTCAATTCAAACTTTATCTCCATATTGTGATCTTTTCACCTTTTAAACAACTGATCTCGATAGCTGCAGTCGCTTAAGTGCGGCCAGTATCCGATATTCGGGAGATAGCGGGTTCCAACTCCACTGACGGCAGCCCTGTAGATGGTTTTCCGTGGTTTCCCATGTTCGCGCCGGAAGGCTGTACTTTAATTAAGGCCGCCTTTTCCATAAGACCTATCTGTATCGGTGCGACGTAAAGCAACTAGCAAAAAAAAAAAATTAATAATAATAATAATATTCCATGCCATCTCTCCACTGACAGCTCGGAACATATCACTTAGTCGAGCAGCTCGTCTCCTTTCTCCCAAGTCTTCCCAGCCCAAAGTTTGCAACGTTTTTGTAACGCTACTCTTTTGCCGGAAATCGCCCAGAACAAATCGAGCTGGTTTTCTTTGATTTTTTTTTTCAGTTTATGAATCAAGTAATCCTGATGAGGGTCGCACACACTGGAACCATATTCTAGTATGGGTCTCACCAGAGACTTATATGCCCTCTTCTTTACATCCTTACTACAACCCCTAAATACCCTCATAACCATATGCTGATCACCTGTACACTGCCTATACCATCCAAGGATATACGCTGCAATCAGCTTCTCAGGTAAGAGACCTGGTGCTATAATTGAATGTAAACTGACCTCCTCTGCCCATATCGAGTCAATAACATCCCTAGCTATCGGTAGGGTAAGCATTCCTTGCAGGCTCAGTGAAATTAATGACATTAATGCCTTAAAAGTATTCTTTGTTTCCTATGTTCTCCCCATTATTGACTTTGGTTCCTCTATTTGGTCCTCATGTGCTATCAGAAACATATCTAAACTAAAAAGTACTTTTAGCTTTTTCGCCTTAATTGTTAAGACTCGCTATCCTGTTTTATGAACAATAGAAAATGTAGGATCTTGATGTACCTGAGTAAACCTGGCCTGAGAATCCGTTTACAGTTCTCTGATCTTTGTCATATATATAACATAATGTATGGCTATACACTTCCCCATACACGTTCTCCCCCGTGCGCTCTATCATTCTAACTCTGGGTAACTCACTACCCGATATTGACATATTCACACCTTTCACATCCTTGAAACACAAAATTAAAAGATTCCTTTGAAGTCGTCTCCAGGTTTCCATTTTCTGTCGTCCACCGAACCCACGACCTTTCTTCTTCCTAACTCTGTAACGTACGCTTACCAGCTATGTTGTCACTGATGTTACATCGTTACTGTTGTTGTTGTTGTTAATAATTTACTGTTGATATTTAATACTGTTGTTTATACGATTGTTATATGTATTTAAACTTGTTATATTATTAGTGTAAAATGGCCCTCCATCGGCTGTATCCAATAAATAAATAAATAAATAAATAAAAAGGCGCCACTATTATAAGCGGCTCTCAGTAAGACATAAATGTGCGCCGGGCCTGGAAAGGAAAATTATAGTTGTTTATAATAACCCTCCGCGTCTATAACAGCGCCGTATTGTTTCTCAGCTTAGTCACAGCCAGAACAAGATAGCGAGTGTTTTGTTTACTTTTCGGGACTGATGCAGGGGTTGTGGTTTGCCACGCGACGTCAATTAAAACAGACGGCGCCAGCATAACACAGACTGCAATAACACTACAGTCCGTGTCAGATGGGAAATACTTTGTTTGGCCTTGAGAGGAGATTCAGCGGGCGCGGCTTCTCATCAGGTTCCAATGTTCACTGAACGCGTTGTCACTAACAAGTAGCTTTCAGACTCTCTGAATCAAGTTGTGTACATTCTTTTTTCCCCAATTATTATTTCATTTTAAATATTTGCTTTAACAAACCTCATTTAGGTATTTACTAATATTTAACGATGTCAATTTTCTTGCGAACTGATCGCAGGAACAGAACCGAAAATAGGGAGCCGTAGCTCTCACTGATCTTCTTTTATTATTTCCTTTTGAAACTAACTCGAATTACAGTGTCCAAAGTCGCTCTATTTCAGAGCACTTGCACGAGTACTAATATGAATGTAGCCAAGTGGTCTCAACTGAAGAATGTCTGAGGTTCCTCCAGCTCATTATTGGTTATGTCTAGCGAGCTTTGAAATAAAGCTTTTCTTATCGCACCACTGCAAAGTAAATGTAAGTTCCCTATTTCCAATGGGCGTTTCAGGATGAAATGTAGGAAATATGATACACATCTTTGTTTGACAAAAAACAAGAAGTGCATACAGTCCCGTATGGTGGGACCAAGCCGCGGGCTACCACTAAATCCCTTTTCGATGGTTGGTTTAGTGAACGTCAAGCCTTAAGCGCTCTGAGCTGCAGCCAATAGCCAGCGGAGAAGCCTGCTGTGTTGTCAAGGCTGCTTCAGAAGCTACTGCTAGGCAGCACTTGATCAGTGGTGATGGTAGCCTAAACGTTAGCAAATTAAAGTCCGGCTTAGTGGCTAAATGGATAGAAAGTTTGCCTTTGACCCAATGGTCCCGGTTCAATTTTCAGAAGTAACACCCTCATACTCTTAATTCATCTGGCTTGGGGACTGGGCGTTTATGACGTCTCCACCATTCATTTCATCCTTATTAGGTCATCACTAAGCCTATACAGATGCCATGCACCATTATTATTATCATTATTATTATTATTATTATTATTATTATTATTATCATCATTCAATTAAAATGTTGAATTTCACGGCATTGCCAGCGGTCGTACCCATCGTTCACTTGTTTATTAGCTTCCTGGGGAGATCAGTGATGGTATCAGCTGCAAGCCGCGAGAGGGGCGCAGCGTCTGGGCTGCGAGATCAGTCACCGAAGTCTTGCTCCCAGAAATACGTGCGACGTTTATTCTCATTGTTTTCAAGTTTTTTAAATGGAACAATCTATCAGATGCTTACATAATAATGTGCTTTAGATTTCCGTCGTTCTCAGTTGACGTTTGGGCTTCGCCGATAGCCTTGGTAGCCCTCAGTACTGGATCTCACGTAAAGTAAACATCCGACTTCGAAATTCACCAGTCCAAGAAGACGAGGAGGTGACATACGTAATGAAGAAGTTGAGTAAATGTACTAAACAGGTCAGAAACTTCTAACAAAAATAAGAAAGTTGAGAATCTTAAGTGTAATCATACAAATGTACGATTAGAAACCTGTACTATAAATTGATTCCATGTATTACATACATACATGATAATTATAGACCGTTATGTCTTTCCACGTTCAATCTGCAAGCCTCTGTTAATTTACTGAGCGTCGCCACAATCCTCTGTTTGCAACTAGTGCTGTGGCCTCATTTAGTTCTATACCTCTTATCTTTATCGTTAGAAACTGAGTCTAACCATCGTCGTCTTGGTCACCCTCTACTTCTCTTACCCTATCATTCTCTTAGGTAACCTCTCCTCCTCCATTCGCCTCACATGACCCTAGCACTAAAGCCGGTTTATGCGTACAGCTTCATCCATCGAATTCATTCCTAACTTAGCCTTTATCTCCTCATGTCGAGTACCGTCCTGCCATTGTTCCCACCTGTCTCTACCAGTAATCATTATCACTGCTTTCATGTCTGTTACTTCTAACGTATGAATAAGATATCCTCAGTCCATATATTAATGAAGACATTTTAATTTCAACATAAGCTGAGACCTGATGTACACAGTTGTGCACAGACTGCATTTTTGCAACTGCTGATCAAAATTCAATAACTGTTTTGGTTCTAATGTCATAATATACATCCTTATTGAATGTTAAACCAATTTTTCTTTTATCTACAAAAGAGTCGGGTCTGAAAGGCTTCGTTTCTACGGAGTGAACCAGGAAAATATTCTAAAACAAAATGGGCACAGGCAAACTGTGTTTAAAATAAATTCCGAAAACGCAGAGCAACTTTCCTTCTCCGTTACTCTCTCTAACCCCCTGGAACAGAGGAACAAAAGCAGGGTTTGTCTGCGTATTGTTAACAAACCAACGCGGCGGAGAATCGGCTGACGTATTTCTAAGACAATTCATCTCACATGTAGAAGGAAGTAACCTAATACGGGGTACCATTTTTTTTCAATACCTTCAAGTTTATCATAGATTCGTGTCTATGAATAGTATAGATTGGTTATGCTTGTATTTCTCTATATTGTGCAGTGCAATTTATATTCATAAAATACACATTTCTAATTGTAACCCATTTTTTTAATTATTGAAATTCGATTCCTAATATGGGAATGAATTTCTAAGGAAAATACATAAATAAATACAAGTGCAGACATTTACAGGGAATAATACAATTATTCAACACGATGGGCGGGTACATATACTGAACGTTCTGGGTTCAAAACCCATCAAGGTTACATTTGTTTACTGTTAGTGTTTGAGCATTGTTATTTTCTTTCGTCCATGGTTTCTTTCCCCGCACACATTTCACTTGCACAGGCAGTGTGTGCCCACTTCAAACATTACCTGCACCATATCCAGGTGGTCCGCGGTCGTCATCCTCACTCGCCATAGTGGCGTTCTGCAACATGAACTTGGAATATCGCAGGATGTTCGAGCGCTCGGCTGCTCACTCATAGTTTGTATTTGAATATAAATAAAAATACTGAATTATTATAATTATTCAGCTCGTAGTCAGTTATTTTGAACAATGAATAAATGGAAATCATTGTAATAACATTAATAGCAAAATAAATAACGCGAACTCCAGAATATGGGGTACCACATTATACGACCTCCTCACTACCCCATAATAGGGAATTTGCTATCTTCAGCTAAAGTAGAAGTGCAGTTAGGTCAAGATCTGTTTTGTTTTTTGTTAGTGGCTTTACATCGCACCGACACAGATAGGTCTTATGGCGACGATGGGATAGGAAAGGCCTAGGAGTTGGAAGGAAGCGGCCGTGGCCTTAATTAAGGTACAGACCCAGCATTTGCCTGGTGTGAAAATGGGAAACCACGGAAAACCATCTTCAGGGCTGCTGACAGTGGTGTTCGAACCCACTATCTCCCGGATGCAAGCTCACAGCTGCGCGCCCCTAACCGCACGGCCAACTCGCCCGGTAACATCGATGAGCTCACAAGACAACCATTTTATATAGAACTGCGATTAAAAATACCGTTGCCTTCTACGACACAAAAACCATGCCTTAGGTCAAGAACTGCAGGGTAAAAAACCAAATGTATGGATAGACTTTACCAAGCAGACGTCACAATGGATGAATTCTGACTACGAACGCGCTTCTTGTTAAATGTTCATAAAACCACTGAAAATAGCAGACAAAACCATATGACTACGACAGGATATCAAGACGAGTTGTCCTCTCCACGGCACTACAGCCCTTGAAGAGCCTTGGCCTACCAAGCGACCACTGCTTAGCCCCAAGGCCTGCACATTACGAGGTGTCGTGTAGTCAGCACCACGAATACTCTCGACCGTTATTCTTGGCTTTCTAGATCGGATTTCCTATCTCACCGTCAGCAGCTCCTCAATTCTAATCACGTACGCTGAGTGCACCCCGAGCCAGCCCCCAAGTCCAGGTAAAAGTCCCTGATCTGGCTGGGAATCGAACCCGGGGCTAACGGGTAAGAGGCAGGCACGCTACCCCCTACTCCACGGGGCCGGCACGTGTCCTATAGTATATACAATGAAAGTCGAAAACATGCACAATAAAGTGTATCCACTAATCTCAAATTCATGCAAGTAAGCGTACATATGTACTACTAACTTCAAACGCACTTCCTTGTCGGTTTTGGAGGTCTACATATCGGCGATGTCTGGTTCTCATTTGTATCTGTGACGGGAGTGAGGAGGAGGAAGGAATGCGGCGCTAGCAGTCAGATGCTTCTTTTAATATCAGGACTACAGCCCACTCGCCCAGGACTCTCGTTGTACAACAGCACGTCTTAGGTGATGATCCTGCAAACAGTTCTCTTGTATGAGTAGGACATTCTCATTTCTATGTTCTTACTCCCCGCACTCACGTCCTTCCAGAGGAATCAGGAACGCCTTTACCGCGCGGGACAATGGCAATCATTACAACATAGGTTTCATAATATCGAGCTGGTCTTCGTTACCCTGCAGCAGAGTACACCTAATTGGCCAGAACAAAGCAATACCCCTTACGAGGAGAGACCGACAAAGAACATAATCAATCAGCCGCCATGTTACGATAAAAGCAGACTTTTAATTACGCTTTGGAAATACTAGATGAGGACAGGTTACTCTTCGCGAGGTAATCATCTACCTTGGCTGGGATTTGTCGCAAACATTGATATGAACATGGGAACAGTAGCCTACTAAATATAACAGCTTAAGCTCCTCTTTTGACCCATGGGGGCAGGTGAGACCAAAGTGTCAAATTTTTACCTTCCAAAGGACATCCTTCAGGTACTTATCCGTGAGCCTTAGGTGTTCAGAAACCACAGAAAGAAAGACTCAGTCTTAAAGTGTAGGTCTCTATCAGCAGACAAATGCATGAATGAGAACAAACAAAAATAAATAAATACAGCCGAAGCCGGTCAAGACAACTCAGAAGGAACCGTCAATTAACGCTCGATATAGCCGATTGTCGCACAAACCGGTTGTTTGTTTTTTGCAAAAAAAAAGTAATATCTGTAAGTTTTACGCTGCACAATTACAAGGTTAATTAACAGAATAAAAGTTAAAACTTCAAAACGTAGACCTAACAGAAATTACTCTATTTACCATAGAGGAGTGGGCCGGCCCCGCGGTGCAGGAGTACCGTGCATTCTTGTTACCCGGAGGCACCGGGTTCGATTCCAGGCCAAATCAGGGATATTTACCTGGATCTGAGGGCAGATTTTTTTTTTTTTTTTTTTTGCTAGTTGCTTTACGTCGCACCGACACAGATAGGTCTTATGGCGACGATGGGAGAAGGAAGGGCTAGGAGTGGGAAGGAAGCGGCCGTGGCCTTAATTAAGGTACAGCCCCAGCATTTGCCTGGTGTGAAAATGGAAAACCACGGAAAACCATTTTCAGGGCTGCCGACAGTGGGGTTCGAACCTACTATCTTCCGAATACTGGATACTGGCCGCACTTAAGCGACTGCAGTTATCGAGCTCGGTGAGGGCAGATTCAAGATCCACTAAACCTTCCTGATTACAATTGAGGAGCTATGTGACAGTGAGAAAGCGGCCCCGGTCTAGAAAGCCAAGAATAACGCCCAAGAGAATTCGCCGTGCTGATTACACGACACCTCGGAGCAGCGGTCGCTTGGTAGGCCAAGGCCCTTTGGGGCTGTTGTGCCATTCGATTTGGATTTGGTAGTTATGGAGTGGGACTAAGAAGATTTTTCTTCTAATGTACGTACAATAACCATCTTCTTCTTTTTCTACCGCTTTTCCCCAGTGGGCGCGAACTGTGTCGCATATGTGGATTTGGACCTGTTTTATGGCTGGATGCCCTTCCTGACGCCAAGCGTATATTAAGGGATGTAATCATTATTGCGTATTTCTGTGGTGTGTGAGGAGGAAAGTGTTGGGACTAACACAAACACTGAGTTCCCGGGCAGAAGAATTAATCAAAGGCGATTAAAATCCCTGACCCCGCCGGAAATCGAACCCGAGACCGTCTGAACCGAAGGCCTCAACGCAAAGTATTCAGCCAATCAGTCGAACACATACAGTGATGATGCTTGTTGTTTTAAGGGGCCTAACATCGAAGGTCATCGGCCCAAAAAACACGTACAGTAATAATACGCAAATCAATAACAAGTGAGGAAATATTTTTAAACAGACTGTATTTCTCTCTGTGCTTCAAATTGTAGAAATATTTGAGTGCGATACACACAATCCCCTCGCGATAGTAGCGTTTGTTTCCTCATTTTCTAATCTGCGTATTATGTATGAGTTTTCCTTAACATTAAACACTTTCCCTTTATTTTGCCAATTTGTCACAGCGATGCTTGCGTTGACTATTGAAATCTACAGTCTAGAGAAGACAAGAGTTTACAAATAAGCGTTGCCTTCTTGTTAGAGCCGATACATATATACGAAAACGCGACCAAAATACGACTTTTTATGAGATAAAGCGATATTTCAAACACAGCATTTCACAGGATTTAGACGGGACCGTTACCTGTTTATAAGCGCTGTCGTATTAAACGGTTTCGTATGCATACATTTAAAACAAACTTAGAAAAAAAACAATCAAATAACGAAATAAATAAAACAAGAGGTAAGTGAAATATTGAGGAAAATCTTAGGACCACTGAAAACGGAAGAAGGAGAGTTGACTCATAGGAGGAAAAGGTCAAAGAATATAAAAGAATGTCAGGCACGATCAGAAAGACGAGATTTGCGGTACATTTTTGGGCCACATTATGAGGTTGGATTGACAATACGAGTGTTCACTCGCATTTACAAGTGGAAGACTGGCAACCAATGGATCCAAGGAATGAAAAATACCCTACATCACAGGCTGCGCGGATGCTAGGCAACAATACCTCACATCACTCCCTGCACGTTTGCTAGGCAACAATACCTCACATCACAGCCTGCGCGTTTGCTAGGCAACAATACCTCACATCACTCCCTGCACGTTTGCTAGGCAACAACACCTTACCTCACAGCCTGCGTGCACGCTAGGTAACAATACCTCATATCACAGCCTGCGTGTTTGCTAGATAAAAATACCTTACATCACAGTCTGAGCGGCTGCTAGGTAACAATACCTCACATCACTGCCTGCACGTTTGCTAGGCTACAACACCTTACATCACAGTCTGCGCGGTTGCTAGGTAACAATACCTTACATCACTGCCTGCGCGGTTGCTAGGTAACAATACCTTACATCACTGCCTGCATTGGTGCTAGGTAACAACACCTTACATCACTGCCTGCACGGTTGCTACGAAACAGTACCTTACATCACAATCTGCGGGGTTGCTAGGTAACAATACCTCACATCACTGCCTGCACGGTTGCTAGGTAACAACACCTTACATCACTGCCTGCACGGTTGCTACGAAACAGTACCTTACATCACAATCTGCAGGGTTGCTAGGTAACAATACCTCACATCACTGCCTGTACGGTTGCTAGGTAACAATACCTTACATCACTGCATGCACGGTTGCTAGGTAACAATACCGTACATCACTGCATGCACGGTTGCTAGGCAACAACACCTTACATCACAATTTGCGCGGTTGCTAGATAACAATACCTTACATCACTGCATGCACAGTTGCTAGGCAACAACACCTTACATCACAATTTACGCGGTTGCTAGGTAACAATACCTTACATCACTGCATGCACGGTTGCTAGGCAACAACACCTTACATCACATTTTGCGCGGTTGCTAGGTAACAAGACCATACATCACTGCATGCACGGTTGCTAGGCAACAACACTTTCCATCACATTTTGCGCGGTTGCTAGGTAACAGTACCTTACATCACTGCCTGCACGGTTGCTATGTAACAACAACTTACATCACAACCTGCACGGTTACTAGGTAACAGTACCTTACATCACAGCCCGCACGGTTACTAGGTAACAGTACCTTACATCACAGCCCGCACGGTTACTAGGTAACAGTACCTTACATCACAGCCCGTACGGGTACTAGGTAACAGTACCTTACATCACAGCCCGCACGGTTACTAGGTAACAGTACCTTACATCACAACCTGCACGGTTACTAGGTAACAGTACCTTACATCACAGCCCGCACGGTTACTAGGTAACAGTACCTTACATCACAACCTGCACGGTTACTAGGTAACAGTACCTTACATCACAGTCTGCACGGTTACTAGGTAACAGTACCTTACATCACAACCTGCACGGTTACTAGGTAACAGTACCTTACATCACAGCCCGCACGGTTACTAGGTAACAGTACCTTACATCACAACCTGCACGGTTACTAGGTAACAGTACCTTACATCACAACCTGCACGGTTACTAGGTAGCAATACCTTACATCACAGCCTGCACGGTTGCTAGGTAACAGTACCTTACATCACAGCCCGCACGGTTACTAGGTAACAGTACCTTACATCACAACCTGCACGGTTACTAGGTAACAGTACCTTACATCACAACCTGCACGGTTACTAGGTAACAGTACCTTACATCACTGCCTGCACGGTTGCTATGTAACAACAACTTACATCACAACCTGCACGGTTACTAGGTAACAGTACCTTACATCACAACCTGCACGGTTACTAGGTAACAGTACCTTACATCACAGCCCGCACGGGTACCGGGTTACACTTCCGTCACACATTCTGTTACATTACTTCCGTTACACAAATTTTCGGGTGACCCTCAACTCTAAGACATATTTATATCAACATAAAAACATAAAAATAAACTAAATCACTGGCCCATTTCTGAACCAACCTTTCATCTGTTAACATCTCCCACTGAGAGTTCTACGCTTCAGTACCCAGCACGTTCAATTATCCTAATCCTAGTTTGCGCGTTGCTAAATAATAGTAATGTTATCGGCTTTACGTCCCAGTAACTACTTTTACTGTTTGCCTAGACGCCTAGATGCCTGAATTTAGTCCCACAGGAGTTTCTTTGCGTGCCAGTAAATCTACTTAGACGTGGCTGACGTATTTGATAATCCAGGATGGGGTCTGAAGTCGAGCACCTCAGTCCTCTGAGCCACTCAAGCCGGCGGTTACTCAGCCACATGAGGTCAATGAAGGAGCAGTCTAATTTGAGAACGGATCAGTAAAACTCATAAGTATCCTCGGGCAAGCCGTTTACTATCAGGCACAGGTCAGCAGGATGGGCAGAACTTGTCTTGGCATGACAGACCCAGTGCCATGCATTGACTACAGGATGCGCCTTGCACTGCTTCTATTACATCCTAGCTCGAAAGATGGTCAGTGATCATACGCGGCCTTTGTTTAGTCGTGTAGGTAGGAAAGGTAGATTCAATGGTATGGTGGACAGAAATTCCAGAGTATCCGTAATGCAATCAAATTTGATTATGGCACGATAAAACTCTCAGAGACATCCAACGAGGGACGATACATGTCTAAAAACACCAGACAGCATCTAACAAAGAAGATTTAACAGTAACGTACTTCGAGTGTAAAATTACTATAATTTCCACATAAAAATGATTTTGCCATTGATGCTTTCACGGCCCGTACTTATAGACCTGGGCTTATGCCGTGTCAAGAAAATAAGGTGAAATTCTTTACGTTTCGCAGAGAACTTTGCTCTGCGTCACCAGAAGAAAATCTCGACTGTCCACGAGAAAGGCTTCTTAAACAGTAACTGTTTAAATTTGGACGGTATAATAGAAGTGGAAATGGTACGTTTATTCGCCACCAGGTGGCTCCACGTGGAGAACTTTCCCAAGAGAGTTAAATAATTTTATTCACATTTTAAACTTTGAGGATCAAATAAGAGGCCATTCGACCATTAGCATGCATGTTGAATGTGTAATGGTCTGACACTTGGTGTAGCCTAGCAGTCCTGGTCATTTCTTCGCTATGTATTCAACAGATGAGTATGCTGACATGCTCCTCATCTACGGTGACGCAAGACTGAACGCACTGGGAGCACAGCGGCTGTACCAGACGTAAATACGTTTAGGAGGGTGGAGCGACTTCGTCACCTTCCCGAACAGGTCCTGTTAGAAAGGCACCAGTTACGCCCGGTGACACTGCTGATCGGTTTTGAAGACTTTTCGGGAGAATCCTCACACGAGTACCTGGGCAGTAGCACAACAGGTCAACGTCACCCAGTCGTCCGTTGTAAGGATACTGCATTCCAGTTTCTTTCGTCCGTATCACCTGCAACAACTCCACGGACGAGATTTCGAAACTCTTGCGTTAATACCGACGCAAGTGGCAAATGATCCAGCGTTTGTATCTCACATTTTATTTTCGGACGAGGCATGATTTCATAATAATGGCTCTGTGTGTCGTCATAATATGCACTACTGTATTATTCGAAATCCCAACTGGGTATGGCAGGCAGCATTTCAGGCACAATGGGAAGTAAAAGTCTGGTGTGGTATACTGGGTGATCACCTACTTAGACCATATTTCTCTGAGGATCGTATTACAGGAGCCCGGTACCTACAATTCCTTCAAGACCAACTACCATTGCTGCTAGAGGATGTGACCCCGGGTGAGCGTGTAACCATGTGGTATCAACACGACGGCGCTCCCCCTCACATGTCAGCAGATGTTCGCAACTACCTGAATGTTACACATCCCGGTCGATGCATAGGAAGGAGACGACCTGTCACATGGTCTGCTAGATCGCCCGATTTGATGCCACTTGACTTGTTCCTATGGGGTTATTTGAAGGATGCAGTGTACGCTCAGCATCCAGAAAATCCTGAAAGCCTTTGAAACCTTATTACGGAAGCCTGTGAATCCGTAACACCTACAATGCTACAAAGAGGTCGAATGGCAGTTCAACAGCGTGCTGAAACATGCATTACTGCAGGCCATGTATTCGAACACTTACTGCGCTAACAGGCTGTTGTTCAGTCAAGTGGATTCAAACCCCCAACCATTCTATCCTCGCTTATAAAACATCCACATAAACAGCCCTAATGGCCTAGAACAGGCCTAAATAAAAAATTAATGACTTAATTAATTAAATAACGCGCGGCGTGAGGGCATTCGGATACATTGGCTCTGTGGATGATTCTCGAAGTATAAAATTTAAAGGCTCAAGTGTGATTCGAACCCACCTACCAAACGCAGCTGTATTAAGAGCATTGCATTTAACCTATGACACCATCGCGACTCCAGCGAGTAGGTTTCCAGAAAGCTTACTAGATGGGCTATTGCTTCCGCTTCACAAATACACACACGTTTTCTATCAGTATGCTATAGCTTTGAGCGTTCATTTCATACCCTACTACAGCTCCTAGAGGATGTGCCCCTGGGTGAGGGTGTAAAACACGACGGAGCTCCCCCTCACATGTCAGCAGATGTTCGCAGCTACATTAATGTTACACATCCCGGTACATAACCGTGTGGTATACTGGGTGATCACCTAATTGGACCAGTGTTCGTTGTGTTCATTTTCGTATACAAACGTGTAAGCGAAAATGAACCATAAATATATTACTCTGTATAAGTGCCATACATTCCTAGAGTACGGTACGGCTCATGTTCCTTTATATATTTTTTCAAGAAAATGAACAGAACGAGAATTGTACTGCCGAAACTGATGTATACAAAGAACATCCGCGGTCTCCACGCTGATTGGAGAATTGACAGGTTACTTCCAGACACATGACAGTATACTTGTCTAGGAACTATTGTTACCTCGCCTAACTAGCGCAATTACGTCAGACGGTTGCTGGATGCTACTCGTGTCAACATGTACATAAAATGATATGGATTAGCAACCAAATTATATTTTAAAGAAGATATATCACACCACGATATTTATAATCTCAGAAAATAAATAAATTAGGAAAATTAATGGATTTGGAGTTATACTCAGAACGTAAATACGTAATAAATCATTCATACCAGCAAATATAAGGAAAACATTCACACGTTTAATATCTCAATAGAATTAAATTCTTTAAAGGAATATAGTTTTGAAAGTGCAATATTTAAGAAAATGGACCTAATTACCTGATTAGAAACTGATAAGCCAAATTCCTCTCCCCCACTACCACCACCTCTTTCTCACTACTGCTCGCATTATTCAGCCACAGTCATATCGCACAGACCGCCGGATTCCCGGAATCTCAGCTCTTCCGCTACCACGTCATGAATAAAGGAACGCCATGTTTCAGCTGTTACACTCACCAGGGCTTCGTTAATGTCCTGTATTCTACATCTATTATTACGCTAAATATTTCCCCTTATCCGGCTCACACCAGCTCAGTGCGGTAAAGCTTCCGTCGAGCCTTCGCGAACAAACGATCGTCATAGTGGTTAGATACACAACACGGCATGCGCCCCCTGTATTTTTCAATATTAATATGGTTTCCTTACATCGGTTCTTGCATATTTTTCTGACTTAAATTATTTGAGAAATTATATTTTCAAAAGTTTGTACGAAGGATCGCATTATGTCATGACTTGCTAAAGAACTACTTTGATGTCTCCGCGTAGGCGTCCTGCGGTAGTTGTTGTTGTTGTTGTTGAAGTGAGTGAGCACATTGAAGGAGTACGAGTGTGGTCACCGTTGTGTATTGGTGCTGAGTAGTTCAGTGTCTGGAGCGGCCGCGTGAAATGATTATCAGTGACGGACTTGTCTGGAGTCGATCCAAGAAAAAGTCGTCGTGTGTCGTGATTTCTAACAGACTGTGTGTTCGAACCTGAGCGCGTGAAGCAGCTGTGAGGAGTGACTGAACGTGTGCCCAGTTAGAGACGTGTTGTGAGGATTAAAGACTTCGTAACGAACCACTAATTTGGGAACTTCCGTCATTCATTCTCATATATAACTGTGTGTTTGTGTACCGATTGGGTCATCTTGAATTACATTAGTTCGATGAAACAGACAGTCTTTTTTTCTTAACAGTAGTTTACTGCTATCAAAAATTGAGCCCTGAATTTTAATCAGTAACAGGTCGGAATGCAAACTGATTTGGTTATTAGAAAATATGTGCAGCCCGTTCTTCCGTAACGTACCAAGAGTAACATAAATTCTAGGAGTTCTGATGGGCAGCACTTCCAATGTTTATGCAAATCTCATAACACAACCGTTTTGTAGGGTACAGTATACATGTTACTCGCTTCTAATCTATTACTACTTAGCTCTGTTCATCAGTTTAGTGTATTCTGATAATGTCTAGCGTGTTTTCAAGTGTCTAGTGTGAAACAAATAGAAAATGCACTCTATCTTCTTGTATACTTTAAATAAGCGGAACGAGTCTTTAGCGGAAATTTTTCCCAGTCCCAGGCGATTCCGCTGAAGATATCTTTATTGCATTACTATTGTTTCGCACTAATCAATGGAAGTAACAGAAGATCCTGCGATACCGACGGCAAGATCCACCTCTCAGTCAGCCTGTGCCACACCCACAGTGATAGTTATATTCTCTCTGGTACATGAATCCTACGGAAGGTGAAACATTCTCACATTCAATGTCAATCAATCAATCAATCAATCAATCAATCAATCAATCAATCAATCAATCAATCAATCAACCAATCAATCAATCAATCAATCAATCAATCAATCAATCAATCATTCAATCCATCGATGAATTTAGGTTTGACGCTCCGGTGGTAGATTTCATATCAATTATTTATCTTATACTTTCATAAATGATGTCAAACAGTTAGTCAATTATTCGAGTCAGCAATTCCTCTTCCTATAAACGAATATTTTCTCCAGTGAATACTCTTCAGTTCCAAGTCTTTCTTCATATTTTGGCCGTTCCTAATTTTAAAAGCTCATCCATCTGCTAAAGTCACTCAACACCCTCTGTACACTGACAACATTCCATTTTGCACTTGATACGGTCATAACCGCAAAACAACACAAAGAAAGGAAGATGACAACTTTTGAGAAGACGTTCTGCTGTCGTTAAATGTCCACAAACCAATGAATTGCCATTAATCCTGTTTGCTCTTCAATATGGCTAGACTCAGACTGCTAAATTCGTTCCATTAACAAATCTGAAAGGCGCAGGTATCTTGACGAAGAGAAAATCGTACAGGAACTGAAAGAAAATCCAAATCTTGTAGCAAGTAGGCCACTCCCGAAATCCGAACAAAAATTTCGATAGTAAATCAGTTCGTTGTCTCTTTGTTGGTCGGTCGACGACGACGATGATGATGATGATGATTGTTGTTTAAAGGGGCTTAACAAGTAGGTCATAGGCGCCTAATTGTACGAGGTGCAATGAAATGAGACGATAATTAAAACTTCAAAATGTATCCGCTGACTAGGACCTAAAACGAATGATGATGAATCCGATCCGGTGCACCGTGTCTTATTGTTTGTCACCAGCCCCTCATGATAGTGCTAATAGAACAATGGTGGTACTAATCGCAGGTAACCTCGACCGATGGTGTTCCGCAGATAGTGATACTCCTCATAGCTGACGCAGGCCCATCCCGAACACATTCGAGCTGAGCGCTCGGCAGACGCTAGTCTATGCTGCCCCGCACACGATGGTACTGATCACAGGCAACCCCAAGGCCCGTGGTGTTCCTCACATGGTGTAACGTCGACCAATGATGTTCGTTACGTTATGTCTCATGGCTCTGCGTCGCTCCTTTTAGACACTTCTCTCGACAGGCCGGGGATAGCGTGGGTGTATTCCTGTTGCTCTACTGTTTCACCATCTATTATTATAAATTCTTTCTCCAGCTACAGGCTGCCGGAAGATAAATAATACACAACAGAGTGAACATTGATTTAAAAAGGAAAGAGTTAAATATTTTAAAATTAATTAAACAAACAGAAGCAAAGAAACATTTAAAGCATTAGAAAATTTTTAAGAACAACTTGATAAATAATTCCTACCAAACTTAAAGTATAAGTACGATTCGGACTTGAGATCAGTACAGGTGATGTCTCAAACTGAGAACTTTTAGCCCCATTTCAGTGTTTAAATCGTTCCTTTTCACATTAGATGCAATAATAAAAAGTACAGTTAAAGACAGTTCGCAGCTACCGACTGATATCACTTGTTCATCCAGAAGAGCAACATGGCTTGGTGTCTTCAAGACCGTTTAATTGTTGTCATATCCTGGAAAATCTCGTGGTTACTGCCACCAAAGATCAAAAATGTTTATGAGATGATAGATAATCCATGATATATAAAACTAAACTAAGACACGGGGACGTTTAAGAAGAGAGAAATTTAAGACTGGGTGTCGCCTATAAAGACTGCTCCTTCAGTTGCAAGAACAGGAATCAGCAGTTCTGAATGGGGAGATGCAATCAAACTACAAGAAGCGCCATCCACGGTCGAAGCCTGGACGGAACTGGCTGTGGACACTCAGCGAGACAGGAACCTTAGCTCCTTCCTAGGATCCTATCCGTGACGCTCACTACCATCAAGTTTAGGAGCAAAGTAGCAGCTGCTCTTTCTGAATTGTATTATGAAGTATTTGACGGATTTCAGCGCATTGCTGATAACTGGACTGCAGGAATAGTGAACAACATTGTAATCGATAAGAAAATCAAGTCGGGTTTCACATTCGATCCAAACATACTAATGTACTTGAAACACACGTGAACAGCTACAAGAAGTTGACTGAGAAGAAGAAGAAAGTTATAGGAACCAATAGCAGCATATTTCAAAAACAAGCCGATAGCCGTGGAACAACTCAAGACAATTCTAAATTTGTGCAATTTGCAAGCAATTAAGCGAAGAATTGGCTATACTCGCACTGAAAAGTTTAACACAGATTCTCCGGAGTCAGTTATATTGTTTATGGAGAATAACTAGGTGCGGGTAGAGAAACCTTAAATTCATCAGTTTATGATTCCACCTCGTCTCAGGATAACGGCTGCGATCTATCTCGCACATATCTACCTGGCCCAGTTTTACCATCGCATGCCCTTCCTGACGTCAGTCCTGTATTCTATTCCGTGTTTGTTTTGCACTTGTTCCAAGGGAGCTTCTAACTGTTCCTGTCCAGACAGAATCAGGTTCGCGACACCTGCGATACCTTCATTATGGTAGGGGTCATCTGAAATTAGAGACCCGTGCAGGCTGGGATGTGAAGTATTGATGGATGGCCATGACTGAGAGGCATATCTAAGGCTTTCTTATCAAAGAGGCCTCATGTCGTCACACTCTAGAGTACTCATTATTTCATTCGTGGCAGTGTTATAGGCCCTCGATCAGTTTCCCACTTTCTACTCTTGTCGACTCCAAATTCCATACAGAACGATTATTAGATGAAAATAATTTTGAGTTTCAAACGTTTATTTATGATCATATGATTTTCTCATTTGACACACTCTTTTTTCTGATTAGTGTTAACTGAGAAAAGTTACTCTTCAACTGGAGCCCTTTGTGTGAACCTGCAGCACGCTCTCAGTATGAACTTCGTCAGCGGAACAAACGCCCACTCAATTACAGCCGACACTTTAAAAAAAATTTATTCAATTTTCAGTAGTTCGATCTTCTTTACAGGAAAACCCCCAATGGAGGTGACCTGCGCCTACATCTGGCAGTACCGGGATTCGAACACGGGCTTCGAGGGTGGCTGCTAACAACGGACGCAATTTTCATATTAGTCCAGCCTTAACGGATATTTATGTCAAAAGACTGGAGGCTCAACAAGCAGGTCTTTCAAAAACACGTATTTCACTTTCTGGCCGATACCTGCGGAACATTCAGCCCTAAAGTCCCTTAATGACGACAGATACTATCTCCTTCATTACCATGACATCTCCAGGTCACCTCGTCACCTGCAGAGAAGTGTACGTCATAGCCCGGGGTCGAACACATGACACACGTATAACTCATCGCTGGCGGACAAGAATAAGCAGACAGACGCAGGTGTTTTCTAGCAAACCGCGAGAAGATTTATAGCAGGAGTTTGTGAAATAAACAGAGAGTATAGGAGATCGGTAGTGGTGAAGGAAGCCGCGTCAGCCAGCCAATACACCAGGCTATTAAAATTATATGTTCACAAGCTGTAACTTTAAGAGAAACAAGTGGATGGAAATTTTCCCTGGTCTTGGAGAAAATTTCTGATTGATGGATATTTGGTAGAACGTCAATACGTGCCGCGCAGGCTTTAGAAACAGTAGCTACTACCATTGCTATTGGCTAACGTATAATGGATATAACATCACTCCCAGCAACGAGGAGAAATACATGTTGTTACCAACCCGCGCAGAATAACAGCACAAATGTAAAGGATACAGTAATGAACAGTTATTGGCGCGGAGTTGTCACACTGCAGTCTCGATCTCGAGGCGCTACCTGGTAACTATCAAACAAACAAACAAAAACCATGGCGCTACAGCGCTTGAGGGGCCTTGGCCTACCAAGCGACCGCTGCTCAGCCTGAAGGCCTGCAGACTACGAGGTGTCGTGTGCTCAGCACGACGAATCCTTCGGCCGTTAATCTTGGCTTTCTAGACCGGCCTAGTAACTATCTGGCAAGAAAAATTAATTCAGCTTTCCACCACTAGATAACATAGAATGCACTGGTGTCGCTCTACAGAATGCTAGAAGCCTAATAGGCCCCATCCAGGCCAATCTCTGCCAAGAGTGGCTCCTTCGGGACCACACTCCCTACGAGAGGCTTTTTCCTATGCTCGCGATGCATACTGTCTGCACGGCAAGGAAAAGAAGTTAGCATATCTGCCGCACCTAACAATGTACATCAATCGTATTGTCCCTAGTTCATAAGACGTTGGCAGCCTTGTGACCGCGCGATCACTTCATCCTTGACAAAGAAACAAACCACAATCATACCACGCGTAAATGTGCTCAAGGTAAATTTTTACTGAATATTCACATCACCTGTTCATGGAAGTTTATTCTCTACAGCTTATGCAGATTTCTCATCACCCTACATATTCCACATCGAGGATTTATGTGTGTGAGCGCCTCTACAGAGGGATGAATGTGGGAAAGAAAGAATGAGTCCTCCGTGCCACCAAAGCATTATATCAGTAAGAGGAGACAGCCCGCGTAGGGAAACAGAGCTAGCGATCACACGTAAGGTCTCAAGGGGGTAAAGTTCGTGGTGCTACAAATTAATCGCAAACATTTCACAGTCTCGCTTGATTTGATTTCCAACTCCGCCGTGGAGGAATAAATGCATCACTCCGATTGAATTCCTAAGTATGCAACTCGCAACGCACTTCAGTTGCACAGAGTGGTCGAGACGAGGGGATCGCGCTGACGGACTCGCACGTCACCAAATATCCTAAAATTAGTTCGTGATATGCAAAACGAAGAAAACAATACGAGGGGTCTTCTAATAGCTAAGTGGAATGAGGTGATAGGGGAAAAGGCGGAGCATTCGAGCCAGAAAAGTAAGAAGAACTGGATCGGCATAAAAAAATCTAGACAATTAATGAATTCAAAGAGAAGATCATGGGCACAGAGCTCGCTCCTGCAGTCGCCTACCACAATGGATGGAAAAAGTGCATTTTTAACTACAGTATTTTGACATAAAACAAAAAATCCCTGGTACGTTGTCGTCAAGAAAGAGCTGAAAGAAATGGGTACAACCAGTATCCGCGCTCAAATGAGACATTTCCAGAACAAACATCGTGGTTTCCGGGAGTTTCCGAAATGAGAAACGGAGACTGGTACAAAATGGTCGGATGAACGTCGTGCTCCAAGACCTCACGGAAATCTACTGGATCAAATGTAAACAGAATACACGCCATCGTACGCTCTACTAGGCCTATTAAAGAATAATAATAATAATAATAATAATATGGGGATAAGATTACCTCACTGATTTTACTGCTGGCTTCCCACCGCTAACACTGAGCTTCAAATCCCGGTAGGTACGAGAGATGTTAGTAATTTTACTCCTTATCTGTTCATACCATGGCATCAACGGGTATCATACCAGCCTTCAGGTGGAGTAATGGACATATAATAATAATAATAATAATAATAATAATAATAATAATAATAATAATAATAATAATAATAATAATAATATGTATAACGCTCTCTGAATTAACATTCCTCTGGATAGACGCTGCAATGCCAGAATACTGAATAGACAATAAATATACACATATGATAACCCCCTACATAATGGCAAACGTCAGGATTCGATTCCGACACCGTTGGTACAGAAGGGCAACACGCTCTCAACGTATTGCGACTGCAATAGACTTAACAGAGGTAAGTAAAGTATAAAACTGTCACAGAATGTTATGAGATACTTAACACCCCGTTACGTTTTATAGGTGTGAAAAACAGCTATATTTCTGTCTTTACACGAAAAGGATCCGCAGTGATGTTGATTACTGAGGTTCAACTAGCGTCTTTATGGACGCACAGGGGCCGTGAACGCGTCTGCAGTCGGCTTGTTCCCCTTGAGGTAGACGTCCAGCCAAGCAGCTGAAAGCTCCGTATCGATGGTAAAAGTGTAGAATACGTGGACAGTCCTAAATCGTATATGGCCTGATGAGCTTTACCAAGAAAGAAAAAAGGAAACCTACTCTTTCCTTTGCAAAAATTAAATAATCATAAATATGTCTCTCGGTCATGGCCATACATTAACGGCTGTTAATTTCAGATGACCACCAGCCATAAGACATAACCTGCACGGTTGTTAGGTAACATTGTCTGACCATCCATCCATACCTTACATCACAGCCTGCACGGTTGCTAGGTAACATTGTCTGACCATCCATCCGTACCTTACATCACAGCCTGCACGGTTGCTAGGTAACACTCTCCGGCCATCCATCCGTACCTTACATCACAGCCTGCACGGTTGCTAGGTAACATTGTCTGACCATCCATCCGTACCTTACATCACAGCCTGCACGGTTGTTAGGTAACATTGTCTGACCATCCATCCATACCTTACATCACAGCCTGCACGGTTGCTAGGTAACATTGTCTGACCATCCATCCATACCTTACATCACAGCCTGCACGGTTGCTAGGTAACATTGTCTGACCATCCATCCGTACCTTACATCACAGCCTGCACGGTTGCTAGGTAACACTCTCCGGCCATCCATCCGTACCTTACATCACAGCCTGCACGGTTGCTAGGTAACATTGTCTGACCATCCATCCGTACCTTACATCACAGCCTGCACGGTTGCTAGGTAACATTGTCTGACCATCCATCCGTACCTTACATCACAGCCTGCACGGTTGCTAGGTAACACTCTCCGGCCATCCATCCGTACCTTACATCACAGCCTGCACGGTTGCTAGGTAACATTGTCTGACCATCCATCCGTACCTTACATCACAGCCTGCACGGTTGCTAGGTAACATTGTCTGACCATCCATCCGTACCTTACATCACAGCCTGCACGGTTGCTAGGTAACACTCTCCGGCCATCCATCCGTACCTTACATCACAGCCTGCACGGTTGTTAGGTAACATTGTCTGACCATCCATCCGTACCTTACATCACAGCCTGCACGGTTGTTAGGTAACATTGTCTGACCATCCATCCGCACCTTACATCACAGCCTGTACGGTTGTTAGGTAACATTGTCTGACCATCCATCCATACCTTACATCACAGCCTGCACGGTAGCTAGGTAACATTGTCTGACCATCCATCCGTACCTTACATCACAGCCTGCACGGTTGCTAGGTAACATTGTCAGACCATCCATCCGTACCTTACATCACAGCCTGCACGGTTGCTAGGTAACACTCTCCGGCCATCCATCCGTACCTTACATCACAGCCTGCACGGTTGCTAGGTAACATTGTCTGACCATCCATCCGTACCTTACATCACAGCCTGCACGGTTGCTAGGTAACATTGTCTGACCATCCATCCGTACCTTACATCACAGCCTGCACGGTTGCTAGGTAACATTGTCTGACCATCCATCCGTACCTTACATCACAGCCTGCACGGTTGCATAGTGTCTCCGGTCTAGAAAACCAAGAATAGCGGCCGAGAAGATCCTCTCGGTTCAACTCCGCTTCATTCACACTAACACCCTGCCAACCTCAAGAGACATTATTATTATTATTATTATTATTATTATTATTATTATTATTATTATTATTATTATTATTATTAGCGTGTGTCCGCGGCTTCGCCCGCGTTTATTAATTCAACTGCGGTAGATGTTATTAAACCGTAAAAGTTGCTTGCTCATCGCGCTGACAGCTTCATTTCTTGAAGCAAAAATCGCACTTTGACACAGCCATGAATGATCGGCGAAATGCTGTACCCACGTATATTTGGCTGCGCATCGGATACGCACACACAGACAATCACGCACAGAACGAAAAGAGCTTCGTATGCTATGGACTTAAAATGGCATCTTGACTGATTATGCATAACTATTCTTTATCCCTGGTAAAGTGAAATCCTGCCGGCCCCGTGGCGTAGGGGTAGCGTGGGTCCTTGTCACCCGGAGGCCCCATGTTCGATTCTCGGCCAGGTCAGGGATTTTTACCTGAATCTCACGGCTGGATCGAGGTCAAGAACTGAGGAGCTATCTGACGCTGGGATAGTGTCTCCGGTCTAGAAAACCAAGAATAGCGGCCGAGAAGATTCGTCGTGCTGACGACGCGACACGTCATAATCTGCAGCCCGTCGGGCTGAGCGGCGGTCGCGTGGTAGGCCAAGGCCCTTCAGGGCTGCAGTGCCATGGAGCGTGAAGTAAAATCCCCGCATTCCCTGACATTTCATGAATGAAATGAAAATCGGGTGAATAAATAAATAAATTATTAAAACTGTACCGGGAGGTACACCTCTACGCCGCACATTTAAATCTTGCGCCTGATAGAACTCCTCTACTGGAGGAACAGCGAACTTGAAACTGGACCAACTTATAAATTTACTCTGAAGATGTCACCACTAAAATTGGGTTTAATTTTGTTATTGTGAAGTTTCCAGTACTGTGTGAATTTCTACTTGTTTTGTTTGCCCTTCATCAACAAGTTTGGACTTTATTCAACAGATGTCACTACAAACACTATAATCATGCACCCTGGTGCGAAGTGGATGAACTTTGATTTAAAGAACTTCTGTATTCATGAGTTTTTTTAACTAATTAATGTTCCTTATTTTGGGGTTGGCAATATTTATCTTTTCCTTCCGCCAGTTTTGAATTTAGCCAATCACGAATTTCTGTAATTAATTTTCCGCCTATCACAGGCTTCTTCCTCGATTTCGAGTGTAACCTTTAAACTAACCAATAAAGTGGGAGGGTGTGGCTGGTTTATTCATGAAAGGTCTCGAACATTCCCCGAGGGTTTATAAACTGCGGATTTTCACGTCTCTTGGCCATTTGATCGTCATCTAACTAAGTGTGTGTGTTAAGCAGGAGGCGGAAGGCGTCTCTTTAATCAGGCAGCAGTTCTTCAGCAAGGTAATGGCCAATTAACACATTTATTTCTTGCTAGCTCTGCAGTTTAACCCGAGGGTAGGTCCGAAACTTTAACGATGTAACCTACTTTTCTGTAAATGTAACTTCTGCTGGCTTATGTAATAACTTCATAAATCTTTAACTGTAAATCGGGAATAGAGAGTGGTGTACCCTCTCGAGCTCCCCTTCACATTGGTTTGAGGTGACTACGTTTTGTAATTGGTTTTCTTCCTTTCCGTAAAGTCTTAAATTTCTTTCTTATACGAGTCACCTTCATAGTTTGGGAATAGCCCCTGTTTCATCGGCCTAGTGCCCCTTAGGTTTTAAGAATGCATATTTAGGTGTGCAAGTACACGCCTCCATTCAATTTGTGTTTCGGGCCATTTACTTAACCTGCTCTTTCCCGCTACGGCCCAATAGGTTGGGTACGAGATACCCCTGTTTCAATTTGTAAGCTGGGCAATGGGAGGCCAAAAGATGTAAGATATTCTTTTGGGTGTCGCCTTGAATAGGCTTGGAAAACTGAGAGCACGTCAGCTCTTTTCTAGTGTTGTAAAAGTGCCTCTGGGAGGCTTGCTATTGTGAGTTGGGAGCAAGCGCTCCATGTATTGAGGGATTTCTGCCCTTGTGTAAATATGTGCATTTGTAAATTCGAGTTAAGAGCTCAAAAATTGTAAAACTAGGGGCTGGTAGCCCAAGTGTGTTAAAGTTCCGAAATCTTGAATTTTTCCTAAGTCTTGTACCTGAACTGTCATTGTTATCTCACTAAGTGAAAAGTTGTTAAAGTTTTGTTGTTTTTTGAAAATATAACCTACAGTCTGAATTTTAAATTTTGTTCTGGACATTGTAGTTAGACCCATTCACCCCGGCACCTTCTTTCACCTCTGCTAGTCCACGGGTAGCCCCGTAACAAAAACCATTCAAAGTAATTAAATCAAGTCTTTACCTGGGGAGTACCCGAGGATATGTTGGGTTTGTTTATTTGACTCCCGTAGGCGAACTGCGCGTCGTGGTGGTGGTGGTGGTGATGATGATCAAATGGTGATGAAGACGATACAAATACCCAGCCCCCGTGCCAGCGGAATTAACCAATGGTTAGTTAAAATTCCCGATCATGCCGTGAATTGAACCCAAGGCTGCTGTGACAGAAGACCAGCACGCTAACCATTTAGCCATGGAGCTGAGCGGCATTGCACACATACACACAGACAAACAGCTCCGGATATCACGGACTGAATAAGGATTTTCGTGTCGCGGAGCGAAAATGGCTTCCTGCGCCATGGACTTAAAATGCCCCTTGACTTGTATTACGTACATTATGTACGTTGCCTAGCGACATTTATCCTGGTGGCAGCACGTTGGACTGTCATATCCCAACACAAGTTTACCACCGGTTTTAAATTCATAACTCGCCACCGAAAGGAAAAATGAAAATCCGGCTTAGAAGTCCATTCGGATCCACCTCCATCTGCCTATGTTAAAAATTTCAGATCTCTACGTGCCGGAGATTTGGCCGGACATCATGCACACAGACAGACGATGAGGCCTGCTAGGTACCGCATGTCAATTTTAATTCCTCCTTCCTTGTTTCATCTTCCGTTCTTTCAACTATTCCTTCATCGTTTCACAATGCTTCATTCTTTACACTTCATATCATTTCGGACCAGGTTTCCTTTTAATTGTTCCTTCGACTCCTTGCATTCTCAAACAATTCTCTTTCCTCTTGTGCCCAGCGGGTGTTGACTTTTTCTCCCGAAGGTTTTGTCGATGTCTTATCATTCGTTCAATATACACGTCCAAAATAAATAGCAATCTCCTTCTTCTTATCTTTTCTGTCATATTTTCTATGTTCTTGTGTATTACATCTTAATTCCCATTGGACCTACGATTTTCTCAAGATTATTCTTTGTAGTCTTCAACTTTTTCTAAAGTACAGCCCAAAACTTTAACGTGCGAAAAAAACATTTTGGTTTCCCCACTCTACTGTCGTGCCTTACATTAAGAATTTCAAATAAGCATTTTCTGTTGTAAAATTATAATTTTTCGGTATTTTTTTAATTTGTCCACCTATGCACCGCATAGAACTTGAGGCTACTTAGCCTTTCTTCTCTTCTCTCCTCACAACATCTTCATTCTGTCGCTATCTGTGCCGGTGCCAGGCAAAGCAAAAACAATTCTAAGCAACACCTCGTAAGCTCACCGGAAACAAAAGTCACCCTAGTGCGCATGCAGGGATGGATCGTTAAGGCTGTACAGATGGCGCACGCGCACTGCCTCTACCTGAGCGGGCGAGCTGGCCGTGCGGTTACGGTTGCGCAGCCCTGAGCTTGCATCCTGGAAGTAGTGGGTTCGAACCACACTGTCGGCAGCCCTGAAGATGGCTTTCCGTGGTTTCCCATTTTCACACTAGGCAAATGCTTGGGCTGTACCTTAATTAAGGGCACTGCAGCTTCCTTCCAACTCCTAGGCCTTTCCCGTCCCATCGTCGCCATAAGACCTATCTGTGTCGGTGCGACGTAAAGCCACTAGCAAAACAGAACAAAAGATGTTTCAAGCGGACAGTGTACGTCAGCATGTGTAGATGTAAGGATGTCACAAGAGTGGTAAAAATGGGCAAACGGGTTTCGCCGTGCAGCGCGTGAAGTTGGTGTTTCGCAGAGGACAGTTCAACGTGTCTACCAGCGGTGGCCACGAAATACGTCAGAATTCTGGTGGGAAAAAGATCCTGACTGAGAGGGACGGAGACGACTTTCACGGCTTGTGGATTAAAATCGCTTCCAAACCCGACAGGAATTCCTGCAGTCAGTGAATGAAAGTCCATTCCAATCTGTTAGCGAGAGAACAGGGCGACAGGAACTGCATGCAATGAACATTTGGTGTCGGTCACCTCATAAAAGGCCATTGATCACACACGCACATAAAAAATGCGCGTCTTCAATGTGCTAGAAAACATCGAACGTGGGCAGTAGCTGACTAGCGGAACGTAATGTGGTCTGACGAATCACGTACTTGTGCGTATTCCAATGACGTACGTGGACCGAAGGCCCAATGAAACATTTGATCATGGATGTGCGTAAGGTCAGGATCCGTGATGTTTGGGGGCTGAGGTGACCGCTAACGTGAACCAGCGTGTTTATTTAAACATTCTGATGATCAGTCAACATCTGCATCATGAGTATGCTATTGATATCCCATTTTTTAAGATGACAACAGCAAACTTCATGTGACTGGACTTATCCATCCTATTACATCTCGATTGGCCTGAAAAATTACCTGACATGAACCACGCTGAAAATCTGTGGGACATGTTGGAACAAAGGGTAAAACGCCATCAGCATCCTCACAATTTGGTGGAACTGCGTGACCAAATCCTCAGCGAGTGGCTTAAGCTGGATGCGACGTACCTAAGCAACCTTGTGGACTCACTTCGTGACAGAACCCCGGCGATTATCAAGCCCAGAGGCGGAGTTATTATGCTTCTCGAGGGTGACTAATTTCTTGTACGTGGTTCTGATGGACTCTATGACCACAAACGGCTGGGAGGCGTGACAAGTCTTAAGGAACATAATGGATAGGAAGAGCATTGCGGAGTACACTGAATGTGATGTTAATAACGATTATCTCCTCCACAAGCCCTCAAAACGGCAAGCCATCGACCCTACAAGGTGTTGGAATCGTTCTGAAGGGATCTGGGCTCAGGAATCTTGCACTGCCACCCACAATTGGTCTTGTGTAGGTCATGGACCGTAGACCAGCATCGACAGCAGCTCATAAATTATCGACTGGATTAGAATCGGAGCATCTCGAGGACCAATCCATGGTCGCAACTTCAATGGAGTGCTCCTCCAACCACCTGCTTGCCAGCACAGAGCGGTGACGTGGCGCCACGTGTTGTTCAAACATGGGATCTCCGTCAGTGTACTCTAGGGGCAGAAAGGTCTGAAAGCGCCCAGATAGTCTGAAAGAATGTCCGCATGTCAGAGCCCCTGCAGACGGACAATGGGGCCTAACTGCTACCACGAGAACACCGCACAAACCAGAATGGAGCAACCTGCCGCCTGGACACAACCTTGTTGGCACGCAGGATCCATAGCTTCATGGGGCATACGCCGGAGTTCACGCACCCATCAGATCGATATTACTGGAACCGAAATTCGTCGGACCATACCACATGACGCCACTGCTCCATGGTACATTGTCAATGTTCGCGGGCCCACGCACGTCGTTGAGCTCTGTGTCGGGGTGTCAGCAAAGGGACACGAGTTGGTTGTCGGCTAGTAAAGCCTACGCTGTAGAGTTGCCTCCTTACAGTCCTGGTAGAAATGGATTCCTGACTCCAAACATTCAACTGGGCGGTGATCGGAGTGCCCAGTATTGTTCTGCGGAGGCGACGTGATGTCCGTTCGTTCAACACCTGTAGTCTTCCCGTAATAAGGTTTACGCGGGTGGTAACATCCTCTCTGCGATATTGAAGATGCACACTCGACACTGTTGACCTCCGAAACCCAAATTCGCTTGTAGTCTCCGCAATGTTATGACCATGTGCCGTGTGCCGATGATTATCCCACGTTCAAAGTCAATTAACTCGCGATGTGTTGCTGTCTTCACTGGTGTCTGTGACAGAGTGCTCAGTTACGCTTCAACGCTCAGGGGTCGTACACGGCACGGTATGTAAGGGGACACCCTTTCCGGTGGCTTTTGTATAAGGTATTGCTTCGGCTACGATATAATAATTCTTGGCAATGAAAAACTGCCAATACATATACCAGTGTAGCACAAATAGGAAATCTCCTCCCGGAGATTATATTCAGAGTTCCAATAGAACTGGACCTTGACTTAATGGCAGACCGTCGTTTCTTCACTTGATGATGTGGTTCTCTGAGCACGTGCAGTCACTAAAAGAAAGAGCGAATTGTATTGTATGATATTTAACACCGACAGAAGACAACGTACAGAAACAGAGTTGGCCTGATTTTTCATAATCAGTTGTAGTATATAATACCGCCTCACAGAAACGTTTGGTAGTTTGCCGATACAGCCGGGCGTCAGAACATTTCATTTAATCCTCAGCCTTCATGCAAAGCCATGAAGTGCTGCAATACATATAATCCCCGTGAATGACAGGTCTGTCATACCGTGTCAATACGGGAGTACACGACTTCGTTTGTCAATAACGTCTAACGGACGAGCAGAGCAGAGCTTCATTACAAGTATGTTAAATGGAAAACTTCTTTTTACGCAATCAAACGAATTTTAAGTTATCGCTAAGAAGTTCTCGTTCCAAGTGAATTAAACAGATCCTCCAGATTTAAAACTGTTCATGTGCAAAATAATGTTCGCTGAAGTTTTTCCTTCAGTTTCGACAATCGGTGACCAAGCAGACGCGACGACTCAAGTCTGTTCCATTTCACGCACCTCCCCTTCCCAATGATCAGTGGTGTGGTATTTTCTTGCACTGGCTCTTAAACCCACACAGTGATCAAGTTCTCAGTGATCTGCATGTAGTGCTGTCGTTCAGGTGGCAGATTCCCTATAAGTTGCCTTTCCTGAAACGTTTTCAACGAACTTGGAAATGTTTCCCTTAATAAATAATTCAAATGCCTCAGTCGTCATCCGATAAATTAATATTTGTCCCGTTTCGTGGTCTTAAATTCCAACTTTTTCATATTATGACCAGCCCTCTCCCCGCCCCTCTGTGGAGAAAACATTACACTTTTACTCCATTTTATGCGGCTGAAATTAGGAATTATTGAAAATAAAAGGAATTTGTACAAGCGCTGTTGTCTTATCATCCTATTCCTTCGCGTGTTTTCTTTAATTATTTTCAGAATTATTAGCGGAAACACGCACAATATGTCGTTCGTCAGGGCTAGTGAGTTGTATAACACCACAGCAAGTAGCGGGGACTTTGCTTGTGCTACCACTAACGCTAGCAGGGGTACCAAGGTCATGGACACTTGAGGTATGATTCACCCGCTCACCGCGCGCATTCGTCCGTCCGGCAAGCTTTTTAGTGTCTGTTTGTTTGTTTGTTTGTTTGTTTGTTTGTTTGTGCGCAGTCAAAAACTAAATGATTTTTAACTGTATAATCACGGCGTACTTCTATTTAATTTAATGCTTGTGTAACATTGTTCCTTTGGTGAAAGTTCTTTATATAGTACTGAATGAAAATCTCAAAAACCTATTAATACCGCACTTCCGTTGGTAGAATGTTAACCCTGTGTGGAAATTCGCTCAGAGAGCATCAAAACCCTTACCATTCTGTAGCCTCTTGGTTTTTAGTTTTGATGTACATACCCACTTGTTTCCCTTTCATTATGTTTTCCTGGTTTAGGGGATATTTTCATTCCTTGAAGCAGTTTCCTCCTCCTCAAACGGTTAAAGTTAAAAAGCCATGTTCATCTAGTTGTACTTCTCATCAAAACAAGATGGTATTTAAACTGAGACTTGCTTACAGTTCCGAGAAGAGCCCAGATTATCTCGCATCGCTTACCTTAAACAAAGGATACACAGGAATTAACAATACTTAGGAATTACGTCACAACACTGTTCATATGTTGCCTTTTAATATATATCAGGAACAGTCATGCCGCAGTGTTGCCATCAAACACGAAATAAATTACCATAACACTATCAAGATATTTACCCTAATTACAGGTACCGTAGATTTTAAATAAGGAATATTAAAAAAGAACTTCAAAATTATTTTTGCTTTTCTTATATCAGCAGCGGATATGCAACGTAGTGCGACTCCGTTGCGGTTATATGAACACGGACATGTAGACAAAGAGATTATCGATACAGTTGTGTCGTGCCGAGGTGCGGCCATGTGAACTATGGAGAAGTTATTACAAAATGCGTCCAAACAGGACTAACGTGCTGCTATTGGCTGCCGAATGGAGACTGTGTATGGAAAGCATGCCTGTCGAAAGACACCGTTGAGGAAGTTCTGTGCGGGTCGCGTTTGGACACGAGACACCAGCCTCATCCATTACGGACAACAACAAGGAGGCCTATAGTTCTGATTCCCCATGAGACTATCAAAAAGGCCTCAAGGGTCCACTCTTCTTGTCGGACGAGCATGTGCCGCGGTGTTTTAACACACGTGATGCGTCGGTGGGGTGAGTACCTCAATGCTTACGGCGATTGTGACTGGTTGGCAGCCCGCTTCAGGACAGTACGGCCGTCAAACGGAAACTTTTTGATTGCTACTTACACAATTTTCGCATTCACAAAAGAAAGTTGAACCCGATGAATTGACAAAAAGATATGGTTATTATTATTATTATTACTATTATTATTATTATTATTATTATTATTATTATTATTATTATTATTATTATTATTATTATTATTATTTGCTATTTGCTTTACTTCGCACCGACACAGATGGGTCTTATGGCGACGATGGGATAGGAAAGGCCTAGGAAGTGGAAGGAAGCGGCCGTGGCTTTAATTAAGGTACAGCCCCGGCATTTGCCTGGTGTGAAAATGGGAAACCACGGGAAACCATCTTCAGGGCTGCCGACAGTAGGGCTCGAACATGTTATTATTATTATTATTATTATTATTATTATTATTATTATTATTATTATTATTATTATTATTATTATTATTATTAGCTACTTCGGTGGTATAGAGGTAGCGCCTAAGGTAATGGGTTCGTTTTCCGGCTAATTAAAGGATTTTATTTCTGAAATGAGGAGAAGAACGAGATTCACTTGACAAGAAACAGGAAGAAAGCGCACAGTGAGAAGATGGCCCACTGACCTAGAGGACACTGGTTGCCATGGTTACAATGGTGTCCAGAAATTGAGGAAGGTAATTTTGCTAGGACGAGTCGCTGTAATGAAACTAACTAAGATCTGAAGGAACGGGAGGATTACTAATAACACAAAAATCCGTCTCGTTGAAACCCTTGAATTCTATGTTTTCTCATACGACAGTGAGTCGTGCATCGATGCCTTTAAAGTGTGGTGCTGGCATAGAATGCTACATGTGTCTTGGACCGCAAGAAGAACCGATGCGTCCATTCTTCAGAAGCCGAAGACTTTTAAACGCCTTTCTTCTCGTATCAGTGGCTTTATACAAAATGTGATACGACCTGGAGAAAATGCAGAGAAGGTGTCGTGGGCAGTAGAGCACGGAGAAGGACTGCAAGCAGATGGATAGGGCAAGTGAATCCTTTCAATGTTCCCTGAGAGAACTGAAGACACTCACCCCAATTCTTTGGTATTCTCTTTCTCTCGTTATCATTCTATTCAGTGCCCGCATTTGAGTCTATCTCCGTGCGTACTAGAAAGAGATGTGCCTCTTCCATTCACAGAACAATTCTCACCATGAAAGACCGTTATTCCTATACTTGGTGTTTCAAAACTGTTTGGTCAAATTGTAACAGGAGGTAGTGCGTCCACAACCGACCATATTGAAATAAGGGAACCAATGGTCGGAAATACTCGTACACCGCATAACAACAACGTAGCTCATATCAACTGTTCAATGTGACGACCCCCAGTCTCAGTGCGTGCAAGGCAACGGCGCAAGCAATTCTACCGCACTCTCGCAAAGATCCTTGCTCTCTGTTGTATCAGAAGATGCGCAGCTTGCACCCTAGACCAGGTCTTCATCCGTTTCTACGGGGGTTTGACACACCAACGACTTGAAGTAACCTCAGAGGAAAAGTCCATAGGTGTAAGATCCGCAGATCGCACTGGCCGTGTGGTTCAGGGTGCAACATCGTGTTCACGCGTTCAGTCTCCAGAAACTGCGGCAGCGCATCTCGTGCACCAGATTCAGCAAACAACACCCCATTAGGTGATCTTGGACAATGCCCACGAGAATCGTTGCTGGTGCCCACCGATGTGCGTGGTGTGGGGACTGCCCCCATTTCAGACATGGCTGCTGGAAACACCATCACGGGTGAATGAGGCCTCAAACGTGAACAATACAAACTGTAAAAAGTTGGGCACTACAGCACTGGCGTGGATACAGAGAAGTGAATGCCGGGAGCTTGCACAGTACTCTCCACACTGTGTCCTTCCACGGGCAAGGTGACGAGTGCCACACGATCCAACAGCATCCTCTCAAAGTGTGGTGCTCGGACATGTAGTGTGAACGACCCCGTCTCTCGTAAGTTGGTAGCCACGGAGATATACTTCTTCCAATTAGGATGACGCCTGTTGGGTAAGCGTTTTCTGTACATTCGTGCTCCTTTACGGGCACTACATGCTGCCAACTCTCGTAACGAGTATTTCCATAACTCAATAAAAATGCATTCTCGACTGTTGCTTTGCTATCTCTGTATAATCGGTTGTGGACTCACTATCATCTGTTACAATTTGACCCGAAAGGTTTGAGACACCCTACAGTTGCCCATTAATCAACACAACAGACCTGTAGGTATGATTTGTTAAGGAGAAACGCGAGACAAATAGCAAACCAACATCAGATGAAACGTCTACATGATCATTACTGGATATTTTATAAAATACTTCCACTCATGCAGAGACTGCCTTGGGACAAAGTTTACTGTTACATTACTTTCTAGAAGAGAAATTGATTCACTTGAGAGATTTAGATGGAAATATAATTCTAACAACGATTTCTTAGAATTATTAATGAACCCATTAAGTGTATGATGGATATTTCCCCTAACGTTGCAACTGGCAGAGACATATGTTTCCAAAAATTGGCGGCATAAACGGAAGTTGTTCCACTCGGTCCAATCAGTACGTCAATTTCCTACAGCTGATATTTGTCCCTGTAGTAAGGAATTGTTGGTATGTAAATATTCCCCTTCTTGAGGTTGGCATCTGAGGACTGCAACTTAAAGCTTTCAAAGCGGAGAGTCGGGTCGATGGTGTAACCTGTCTTCTTATTTTTGAAGGCAATGATGTCGATCCTCCTGTGATTCCGTTGTCCTCTAAGCCATGAACCTCTTCAAATACCCAGAAACCTTGGTCTTTGATCGTTGTCGCAATTAGCGAGCGGATGTGATGATGACGCGGACTACTTAAAAGTTTTCCATGAGAGAGTTTCAATCTCCTTGAAGCAGCGCCTATAGAGGAAGTCGTTCCTAGATCTTCCCGGTACCCATCTGTCACCGTAACTGCCTCACGCCATTCAGTGCATCCAGGAGTCGGCAGGCGTATATTCCTTTCATTGTGAAAAGGTTACTAGGCAGAATAGGAATGGAAGAATGTTGGCATGAGGAGATTCAGAAAGAAGGAGAAATGCTGAGTAACTGTTACAGTAAAAGATAAGCAGATGATCGTGTCAAAATGTAAATTACTAGAATTTTACAACATCATCTCTCAAGTGGCAATTGAAAAACCTACAGTAGCAGGTGGATGGCCAGTTCACATGTCATAAATAAATAAATAGAAACTAGTAACACTTCACAGCACTGGTGCTTATTCTCTCAGACCCACACCACATGTTTTTATACTTGGTGGGCGAATGATGGGGGTGCAAACCTGCTTCTGTGTGTACCTTCGTCTCCTCTTTATCTAGTTTGACTTCGCACTCTCGGGTTGCCTGATCAGTTACAGAACCGTGACGCCAATGATGGTGTTATACGCGCATTAGGGTTTCACATGTTGATTACTTGGTACTTAGTGTACTCTGGCCAGTGAACAAGAGTGTTAGTGTAAGCGGTTTAGAATCAAACAAGGAAGAGAAAGATATTGTGCAGAATATGGAGTGAGACTGCTGCAAATTTCGTGAAAGGCTTTCATGTCTTAAGTCATGCTGAATTTTCGTGCCAAGGGTATCCAGTTTCCAAGTAGCTTATGAACAGCAAATGCAGTCACAGAATTACAAGCCCAGGAATATTATTTTGAGGAAATGTTTGCAATTGATGTTTTGCTGTTATAAATACAGTTTAATATGAAATAACTTCAAATTATAGACACTAGTATTTTTGTACTGCCTTTACACATTTTAAAGTAACTTTTAGAATTTTAAAGTGCATCAGTAAAATACAGGACAAGTGTTTGATTTATAATTTTACCAGTTATTTATTTCAACTAACAAGATAATTGGAAGTGTTTGTTGCTTGTAATTTAGAATCTATTTTTTTAAATATGCATGGGTCTGTGAGACTACGCGCCAGCACTCAAGTCAGGACGTAGAGCGCCAGTGTTCGAAGGTTTTTCTCGAGTGTCCAAACAGGAAGCCCAACATATTATATGGTCATTCTGGGTTATTGTAGGCCAGAAAATGGAGAGCTTTATATTTTCCTTTTTGCCTTTTTGGGCGCGTTTGTATTATTGGTCCTATTTAGCCCTTTTTAGGTTTTAACGTCTATTTTCTGGAACTTCACCTGCCCATTCTCAATTCACGTCTTAAACTCTTTTCTCTAGTAAATACATGTATTTGACAAGAGGGCAAATGAAACGAAAAATGAAACTAGCGATTGAAATAAACCGGGGGTATCAAATTATGTGCGGGACAAGCGAAATATTTCTGAACAGGGAGGCCCCACTGGCTGCATGTATTAACCCTTATCATCCGTTGATGTGGACAGAAGTTTCTCGATGTTTCGCAACCTGTCGTCCTTGACACCTAACAACCTGGACATGACTATATCACACTCTCTATTCCCGAATTTAAGCTAAGTGCTTTTCGGCTTGTTTGAAATTTTAGGTTTTTTATAGGTCATTTTTAGGTTATCTATGGTCTTCAACTTTGGAGACCTAGTGATAACGAACGTATCTGAAGATTTTTTCCAAAACATTTCGTACTTAAGCGAGGCCCAGTGAGTGTCATCGTTTTTCTAATCTCATATATTTCCAATCAAGTGGTACCCCAACCGTATAGATGGAATCTCATGTTCCAGAGTGTGAGGACACGACCCCGTTAGCCGTGTTTTATAGACGTCACGTCACTCCACCTAGTCGACCACTACTTCAATTCGTATCTTTTCTTCACTCCCGGAGTTGAGAAGATATTCTTCGTGGTGAAAGACCAGTCGATGCTCACACAAACAGGACCGCCGTGTTCCGCCAAAACAAGCCACTTGGCTGCGGAGTCACGGGCACGCATTCGTGCGTGGGAGATCGATACCTGCTGGTCCGGGCTCAGTTACAGCCCCGTGTGGACCAAGGCAAGTGTCTACACAAAACACATTTAATATTGCTCGTCTTCAACCGTGTGCGAGGATGTTCCATCTTATCAAAGACCCATCTGTGTCGGTGCGACGTAAAGCAAATCACTACAACAACTGATGGTCGTAATTATTGTTTAATAAGCTACAACTGCCCAACAATCCTCTACTAAAACTATTCATATTAACATTTGGTAAAATTTGGAGTTAAATTTTCCCATTAGAAAAGCCAACTGATCATTAGTACGCCTTTAAAAAACTGATAACAATCAATTTACTTCCATTCTGCAAATCGTTTTCTGTAAACATCACTATGGAATTTGGACTCCACAAGCGTAGCTTTCGCAGCATTGAAGCTAACAAACGCACTCACGGCCTCTAGAGTATGAGGCGATGAGCACTGTACAGGTCTCTCAGTCATGGCCATCCATCAGTACTTCACATCACAGCCTGCAAGATCTCATCCACCATCCGTAGTCTTAACGTCCGTCTTTGATAATATATCTCTGTCATGGACATCCATCAACACTTCACATCACAGCCTGAATGGTTGCTAGGTAACATCGCGTCAGACATATTTATCGCTACTTGGAGATGGGCCCCAGACAGATTTATGTCAAAAAGTTTGAAGAATGAAGGTATCGGGAAATAAGGATGTGATGTGAGGGTCTCTGTACCTTGCATTTCTAATACCGTCGAGGCCAGAAGAGAACAAGAATTAACCAATGGAGGTCGGATAGGAAATACGACGGCGCGATGCCCAGCAGAAGGGGAAGCAATGCCACGTCCCGTGCTCATGCTGAGAGTCGTTAGACAGGCAGAGGGTGCCCCCGAAGTCTTCACCTCCTTTTCTCATTGTGATTACTTGTCCCTGTCGTCTATGTGACGAGGGCCCGGCTCCATAGCTAAATGGTTAGCGTGCTGGCCTTTGGACGAGAGAGCCCCGGGTTCGATTCCCGGCCGGGTGGGGAATTTTAACCTTCACTGGTTAATTCCGATGGCTCCGGGGCTGGGTGTGTATGCTGTCTTCATCATTAGAATTCAGCCTCGTAAACGCGCAGGTCGCCTATGAGGTGACAGCTCGAGGGACCTGCACCACATCTCTACCGAGGTCATACGCCATAAGAAAAGAAATAAAAAATCTGACGAGTTATACTAAAATCTTCGGTCGTATTATTAGCATCATATTCTCGTCTTTCTGTCCTTACTTTTTATATATTAACCTGATACATACACCCGTACATCCCACCGGTGTAGGTGTAGTGCGCCAGCCTGTTACCAGGAACACCGGGTTCGATTCCTGCCCAGATCGGGAAATTTTAACGGGATGTTAGGGCTGGTTTGAGATTTTCCCACCCTACACGATTATAATTGAGGAACTATGTGACAGGTGAACAGCAGACCCGGTCCAGAACGCTAAGAATAACGACCGAGGTGAATTGTCGTGTTGGCCATTCGACACCTAGTAATCTGCAGGACTTCGGTTTAAGCAGCAGTCGCTTCGTAGGCCTGGGCTCTTCGTGGCTGTTGCGCCATGAGGTTTGTTTTTTGGTTTTATACTTACAGTGTAGAATAACAGCCTGTGAGGGTTTCGGTTTAACTTTTGCCCATGTCTGTTTGTCTGTCTGCTACAGCATTGCGGGCGAACGGGATGAGGGATTTTCACGTAACTTCACATTCCTTTTTACTGGGATCTTAGTTGTTAAGTGCTCCAAAACTCAGTGTAACTCTATTACAATCTCTTTTGCACAACAAATGCTAATGACAAATGCAAAATATTATTTACGCAAATTTCGTTTATCCTAACATTTTCCGATACAGTAGGGAAATATCAGTGGAGGTCGTCTGAAAGATGAAGTCCAAGAGCAGATAACCAACCCGATGGAGAGTTGTTTTGTACACCTCTGTACTTCTTCAATCTTAATCTGTTATTTGGCTTTCACAGCAGAAGGAAGAGCTCAAAAAAGGAAGATGAAATAGCTTCACAACCTGCTGATATAAAGAGGCTTTACGTCCACTACCTGCTGTCATAAAAACAACCAATATTCACGATTCACCATTATTACGATAGAGTAGGTCTAATTACAATGTTGAGTGTCTGCCTCGAAATGCTTAGCTACAGGTAACCGAATTATAGTTACTTCACAAACTAAGCAGAGGGCGTGTTCGGTTCACTTGACTGTAATGACACAAAGCTGCCCTATTTGAGACCATCAGATCACTCGGAAGGGAGAGCACCAGCAGCGGTCAGGTATTTTCAAGTTCAAACCGTCATTGTTAGAGAAATCTTTGTCTTCTCTTGTGACGACGTCCAGAAAAATCTCCGCAAAACGTAAAGTTATTATCTTACTGCAAAATCTCAAAAGAACTTCACGTGCAAATTTGTATGTGATAGTGTCGTATTTTAATGAAACGCTCAACCCACTGTAAATTGTAGTATTGAGGTGGCTTTAATTATTTAAGGTACATGTGAACTTGTATGTGGACGTGCGGTATTTACTGCAAGTCATAGTGTAACTTCAGGTACGTGTGACTGTGTTGTAACTATAGCACACGACATACTTGTGTGCACATTTGTTGGATTTAGAATGTTAAACTATTAGTAATTCTTGTAATGTTTTCCTTCCATAGAACTGCTTCTTGTACTCTTGTTGTTGCTGCCGTTTTAACATTCCTTTATTATCGCAATACCGTAAGTGGTCACTGTCACCGGGATATTTCCCATCTGGGATGTATTTGTTAATAATAGTACATATATCATATGTTCGGTTGATTGATTGATTGATTGATCGATTGATTGATTGATTGATTGATTGATTGATTGATTGATTGATTGATTGATTGATTGATTGATTGATTGATTGATTGATTGATTGATTGATTGATTGATTGATTGATTGATTGATTGATTGATTGATTGATTGATTGATTGATTGATATCTTTTAAATTTCTCCACATATTAAGAGGCGCTGAGCTGTCGGATTTTCTTCCCCGTAGCAGTTCCGCACAGTGGAAGCCAAGAGGCAGGACCTCAGTAAAGATCAGACACGTTTCCTTGGGACGGTGTCCCCCAGGTCGCCCAGAGATAGAACACCGTGCTAATCTCCAAATACGCAGGAAGCCCGTCTAATATCCATATTATGTGAGGATTTCAATTAATCAGAGCACCTTTGGCGGTCAATCCACTGGAGCTCTGGCAGAGGATGAATATGGATGGGCAAGAGTGCATTAGAAGTGACACGCTTTGCCCAGTGGCCTTTGATCACAGCGGTGCGTTGATTGTTCACAGTAAAAATAACACAGAAAAGGTCACTTCCGCCACGTAATTCTATTGGCATTTTAGAATTCTCGGAGACATACATCTAACAAGAAATACTCTCGCATTATTCGTCATGTTTTCGTACTGTAAGCTGTGGAGTACCTCGAGCGCTAAATATTTCCCTTTGTTCCAGAGAAAGTAGGTTCGAACCTTGCCAAGTTACGAAGTTTCTTGGACAAAGAAAAAAGTCAACAGACTTGAATTCGCAGTCTGAGGCCATATCGCTCATGGGCTGCAATAGTGACGCAAGTCAAAAAATCAAGTTCTGAGATCAATGAGTACAGATTTCCCCTTAGTAGTGAAATGCAGAAATGATATGGTAAAGTTATGCAATAAAAACCAAGTGGTACTAAATGGCTCGATAGAAGTTCAGTTAATAACAAAATTACTTAAAAAATCCCCCTTCATTCGAACTGCCGACGCCATGACCTTGATGTTTTTGAGATGTGTCACTATTGCTGGAATAGATTGTGTTGGACTATCTTGGAGCATGCAGCTTATAATAATTAAACAAAGGCAATGCTGAACTCCACAATAACTCTGTACTCGTGTTTTTTGAGTTGTGCCACTATTGGAGTGGATGAGCGATGTGATATTTAAAATGTAGATGCCATGTCAAACACATGTTCAGGGTAGCAGGTTTTATGTTTAATTTCTAAGAACTTTCCATGTTGAGTTTATTCAGTTCTACCGACGTTCCCTGCAATTAGACCCACCCTTTTGGCCGTGATTGTTCAGGCTACATGCTGTGACATATTGGTTCGAGTCCTCTTGGTGGCAATGTGTTGGCAGGCAGGACAGGAGAAGAGGTGGTGGTACAGTTTCTCATCAGTCTCTCGGCAGTGTTAATACGTAGTGAGGGCATATGACGCTGTTCGTCCGTGGGATGGGAACGTTAAGCCTGGATGATATTTGACAGGAGTAGGCTACGTGCCAACACCTCTCCCTACCTCATCATCATCCCACATCCGGACGCGCAGGTTGAACAATGTGGTCGAACTCTCCCGGCATCAAAAGACATACACTGATTTTTCAACTGACATTACGTCGCACAGACACAGATAGGTTTTTTAGTGATGATGGGATAGGAAAGGGCTAGGAGTGGGAAGGACGCAGCCGTCGCCTTAATTAAGATGCATCACTTCCCTGATGTGAAAATGAGAAACCACGCCAAACCATCTTTAGGGCTGTCCCGACAGTAGGAATCGAACCCACTAGCTCCCAAATGCAGGCTCAGAGCTGCGCGCACACCTAACCGCACGACCAACTCGCTCGGTGAGCGAATGAATAAATACGTTCCAGCAACTTACCCATGTAAACTATGAACAAGGTAGGTAAATGGCGTGTGGCCTCCGGAGAGGCCAGGTGCATTCCCGTGGGCAACCTGGGCGTCGTGATGAGGATGAAATGATGAAGAGGACACATACACAGAGTCCCCATGGCAGGGGAATTAACAATTATGGTTAAAATTATTGATCCTGCCGAGAATCGAAACCTGGACTCGTGAGACCAAAGACCGGCTGGGACATCACCCACGGAGTCGATCAACAACGAAGGTGAAATATTACAGCCTGAAAGTACCTTGAACCAATCTGATCCTGACAACGCCTGTGTGGGTTGAAACCATCCTTTCCAAGATGCCTTTAACACGTTGCCTGATATACCGATCAATGAGACACCTCGATAGTTGTAGCAATCCTTCCTGTCCCCTTCCTTATAGATAGGTGCAATTACTGCTTTTGACCAATTAGAAGATATCTTCCTAATATTCCATAATAATTTTATTACTCTCTGAAGCCATTTCAACCCTGATTCCCACCATATTTCACCATTTCAGGTATAATTTCATCTATTCGTGCTGCTTCACGACAACCTCGTTTATTCCATTTCTTCCAGTGTAATTCCTTTGCCTTCATTCTCCTCCTCCCCAAGAACTCGGCTGTTCGCGACTTCAGCAGGGACATTTCCTCCTATCTGGCCAGTGGTCTCCTCGGATCTATGAGTTCACCTGGTATAGCAAAGGTAGTATACATCTCTCGCTTTCTAGGATTCTTTATTACTGTAGCGAAAGGTTTCCTTGCCGCCTGACCAAGCCTTTTACTGGTTACCGTCGATATCTTCCCACGACTTCTTCGTGGATTCTACCATTTGTTTCGCTCTGTTCTTTTCATCTATCCACGTAAAATTCCCTGCCTTTATCAGTCTTTGTTGGCAGCTATTTCCGATACACGTAGATGAAAGTTGCCTTGATTTCATCATTCCACCAAGATGTTCACTCTTTACACACAGATGTCCCTCGGGATTCTCATGCTGTTTCCCTCCTTCTATAACCTGAACCTACTTACTGTCTACTGGTTGGAAAGTTTTCATTAATCATATCATTATTTGGTAATTATTTGGAAAGAAGAAGAAGACGAATCCTTATGCTCTCTCAGAAATGTGCGCTCGCTATGTTAGAGCAAAAAGAGAGAAGGATTCTAAATAACATTCTTGGCCTAAAAACGGTATGTACATAACAAAACCCAGACAATAAATCTACTCTAACATAGAGAAGATCAGGGACACAATGCACAAACGCAGGGCTCGTTTCTACGGTCACCTACCACGGATGGACAACTCTCGATGAAAAAAAGTATTCTTAAAACGCTCATGTTCATAAAAAACACCTTGAAGGACTAGAGATAGAAAGTTCATATTCAAAGGGCATGCTCATTAGTATGTTCTGCAGAAACGACTAGCATTTCAGTAACCAGTATGTGACCTGTTGCCTAGTAGGCACTGGTAACTTGTTCCATGCGTGATGGTATCGACACGTATAAGACGCGAATGGCGTCCTGAATATAGCCATACATGCTGCCTTCACCAGATTCCACAGTTCATCTTTGATGGTTGGCAATGAGTCACAGCGCCGCACCCGTTGTTTTACCATATCCCACACATTTTCGATTGGCGACAAGTCCGGTGATCGGGAGGGCCAGGGCAACAGCGTGACATCCTGTGATAACAAGAAGGCACGTGTTCGCGCAGCAAGATGTCGTCGCGCATTGTCCTGCTGAAATATGGCGTCTGGGGTGTGGTGCAGGAAGGCTATGGCTACGGGTCGCAGGATGTCATTCACGTAGGTCAAACTGCTCACAGTGCCCTGGACACGTACCAACTGTGATTTGTGGTTATACACAATAGCACCCCACACCATAAGGCCTTGAGTTGGCGCTGTATGTCTTGTGCGAATGCGCTGTCTGCTGCGAACCAAAATGTAGCCATCATTTTCAAACAAACAGAACCTGGATTCCTCCGAAAACACTATCTGCTACCATTCCTGTCCCCAATGACGTCATTCCATACACCAATGCAGTCTAACATGTTTATGCACATTAGTCAAAGGTAGGCGGAGACGTGGACGACGCGCCGGTAACCCAGACCGTCGCTCCTGATAAGTGTACGATGTGTTACACTGTTCCACTGTTGCGCCAGAGCCGAGGAGGACGCAGATCTATCCTCCAATACCATTCGTATGAGGTGTCGATCTTCTTCGGGGGAGGGGGTTCTGTGTAGTGCGACCAGACCCATCTCGTGTTCTACGGCCTTCTGTGAACCATTCCGTACACACCCATTGCACTGCCGACCCACTTTCACCCACGAGCAGCAATTTCCCGGGTGGATGCATCACGTTCTCTCATGTCAAAAATGCGCCCTCTTTCAAACTCACTCCTTTGACGGTACGGTTCTCGCATAGCTCTGCGAGGCATCCTGCACGTCTGCTCAAGTCACAATGATCCATTACCTTCGGTCTACATCGAGAGCCGCAGGCACATTTTACCAGTCGGTGGTGGTGCGCCGAATTATCGACGCGAACATTGAACCTGAGGGGCGACATGGTTCAAATGCTAATCATTTCTTCAGAAGATACTAATGCACATGTCCTATGAATATGCAATTCTTACCCCTGGTCTTTCAAGGTGTTCTAGTTTTTATGAACACGAGTGTATTTATTAAACCACCTATTCAATACTTTTTGTGCACTTATAAGTGGTTGCAAATACATATAATAATTTATCACTTTCGGGACATATGTATTTGTAACCACATATAAGTGGATAAAATGTATTGAATAGGTGGTTTAATAAATACATTCATTGGATTTTAAGCTTTAACAATTTTTAATACGGATAAAACATGAGGTTTTATGACATGTAAAATGAGTGTATAACGAAAATATGACCTTCAAGAACTAAAATTTCACAGACATGATCAAAACAATAAAAAATTGTTAAATATGCATTTCTATGCGCAATAAAGTATGGCTTAATATGGTCAGGAACGTCCAATTGGTACTTAATTCCAGTAATAGCCTAAATGGAGACGGGGGGGGGGGAATTATTACGTTTCTCGAACATCCGAAACCTAGCGATTAGCGTATTCTGATCTCCTGACATAATACGGAAGAGCGGTGTGCGCTGTGTTGCCAGGAAGAAGGACATATTCGTCGGCATAGGGATGATCTGACTGATTAATTCGTGTAGCTCCGACAATGATCCAGTATAATAAAATAGTGAAGACTGTGAAATAATGACAACACACACGCAGAGACAAGACTACAACAACAGTGTATTCAGCATATAAGCACAATGACCGAACATAGCAAGAAAACAGCGATAGGATGGGAAAGGCGTAGGAGTTGGAAGGAAGTGGCCGTGGCCTTAATTAAGGCACAGCCCCAACATTTGCCTGGTGTGAAAATGGGAAACTACCGAAAACCATCTTCAGGTCTGCCGACAGTGGGATACGAACCCACTATCTCCCGGATGCAAGCTCACAGCTGCGCGCTCCTAACCGCACGGCCAACTCGCCCGTTAACAGGAAATCTGTGGTTTCAAGACTGATGATGAGAGAACGTATGTTCAAACATTAGGTTTAGTTTGCAAATAAGATTTCTAACAGAACAGTGTGGATACAGCACTGTAAAGTGTCACTTTTCATACTCTTTTGAGTATGGAAGAAGGCAATTACATCATAAGCTTGCCGGACAAAATGTAGTCAACCTTGGAGAAATCATTACAAGCATCATTTGTTGCTGTGTAACTCCGCCTCTGGAATTCCTAACCGCCTGGATTTCGTCAGGAAGTGAGTCCACAACGTTCCACAGGTACGTAGCATCCAGATTAAGCCACTCACTGACGATCTGATGGCGCAGTTCCACCACGTTGCAGATTATCAATGGGGTTCAAGTCAGGTGATTTTGCGGGCCAATCGAGATGTAAACCAGTTACATATGCGCCCAGTCGGATGAACTTGGCTCTTGTCATCTTGAAAAATCGGGGTACCAATAGCATACATACAGTCACTCCCATAAACATTCGGCCACTAATATAAGCCGCGAAAAAACGCCACCATGAGCAGAATGTGAAACCAATTCTGTCTACGTCATGGAACTACCGAAGAGGAATCACGGAGCATTGATGTACAGTATGCTGTAAAAGAAAGGGCATTGCGCACATGGGTGAAATGAAACGCCTCAAATATATTCGGCCGTCCGTAAAGGCCGGGATTGCCGTTGTGTTCATTGAAAGAGACAGGGCAGATTGTGTTGCAAAACGTTCAGTTCGGTAGTGCGGTGCCATAAGACACGTCATTTGCTGCAGTGTTGCGGATTGGTGTCAAATGGGGAGCAAACGACAACACACTGCCATGTTTCAAGAACGCCAGCTCGTGGTATTCCATCATGCTCGAGGTAAATCGCGTAGAAAGGTACCGCAAATGCTTAACATAAGCAGAATAATAGTTGGAGATATAATCACGCGATTCAAAAATGAAGACAGAATTGATTCAGTTTCCCACATAGGCAGACCAAGAAGGCTGACAGAAGTTTGTGCTTCAGAATGGGAAACGAAATCCGAAAATTAGTGCTCCGAAACTGGCAGCAGCCGTTTCAGAGGAGTGTGGAAAGAAAATATGTACTGAGACCATTCGAAGAGCACTGCGAACGAATGGGTTCTTCAGAAGAAGATGTAGGAGGAAAGCATACATCAGCGCGGTAAAAATAAATAGAAGCGGCTACGTAGGAAACCCAGTGCTTGGTGGGAGGATGTGTTATTTGTTGATGAGTCAAGTTCAACGTCTTCGGGTCCGATGGAAAGCAATTAATGTGGAGGAAATGTCACGAGGAATTGAAAAGAAGCAACTTACAAGCACCTTAAAACATGGTGAAGGAAGTACAATGGTGTGGGGATGTGTTGCGTCGAAGGGGGTTGGTGCGCTGAGTTTCAGTGAAAATGTTTTGACTAAAGAGGGCTATTTGGCTATCCTCGAAAGCAATTTGCGACAATCTGTGGAACAACTTTGTATACAGCGTACTTTCAATTTCTACCAAGATAACGACCCCAAGCACTAGTCGTAACTTGTCAGGGAGTGGCTCTTGTACAACTACCGAAAGTTTTGGAAACTCCACCACAGTCACCCGACCCGAACCCCATTGAGAATGTCTGGAGTCGAATGAAGTCAGGTCTAGAATTGCGGCTGCCAAGTTCCCTCACAGTCTCGAAGAAGAGACTGTTACAAGAATGGGCGGCATTAAGGCCTCATTATATCAAGAAAGTTATCGCCAGTATGTAGAATCGACTGGAAGAGGTCATAAAACATAAAACCTACAAAGTACTGAATCTGTAACAGGGTTGTGAATTATGCGAGTTTATGTTGCTTTTTGTACAGTGACCGAATATTTTTGAGACGGCACTGAAGTTATTCCTATTATTTCATGTACGACAGATAACGTACTAATGACCGTCGGAAGAGTTTGACTTACATCACAATGTTTATTATGATTTCCTACATGTTTCGTTGCATTATACATTAATATTAATAGTGTAAGAATAACAACCCAATGTGTCAAAAATCAGACTGACCGAACATTTATGGGAGTACCTGTATATAGGCAGATGTTGGCTGAAAGGCAACACCTCATCATCCAAAATGTTTAAATAAACTTGCTGCTTCATATAGGTGGTCATCTCAGCGAGTGGGCGGAACATCACAGACCCAACCTGACCTTGCACACATCCAGGATCAAATGCCGGTGCAAGAGACGACGTGCATCATTGGAATACATGCACAAGCGTGGTTCGTCAGACCACACTGTTTTCCGCCAGTCAGCTACCGCCCATTGAGGTGACAGACTCCAGATGTTCATTACATGCACTTCCCGTCGAATGTTCTCTTGCTAACAGGTTTGGATGGACCTTCCTTCACTGACTGCAGCAATTCCTGTCTGGTTTAGAAGTGATTTTGATTCACAAAGCGTGAAACACGTCTGCGATCCCTCTCAGTCAGGATCTTTCTGACGTCGTGTTTCGTGGCCACGTGTAGTACAGCAACACATCCAGCAACTTCACGCACCGTATGGCCACTTTTTGCCACTCTGTCATAATCTTACGTCTACCCATTATGACGTACATATCCGCAGTGCGCGCGCGATTGAGCACGTGACTCCTTCGCTGCGCCATATGTAACGATCCATCTGTGCGTGCGCACTAAGGCGATTAATTTTTCCCGGTGAGCTTAGTATTGCTACGAATAAAACACCGTCTGCTTTATAACTGGCATTTATTTGAAGAACCCAATAAACGCGCACACACTTATACAAACACAATTCCATGCAACCATGAACGGCCACTGCTACTAATTTACAAGTCTCTCTCCAGCAGGCAGTCCCAGCTCGTACGAATTACCTGACAGGGCTTCAGTCCCATTTTTTTGGCTATTGGATTTACGTCGCACCGACACTGAAAGGTCTTATGGCGACGATGGGACAGGAAAGGGCTAGGATTGGGAAGGAAGCGCCGTGGCCTTAATGAAGGTACAGCGCCAGCATTTGTCTGGTGTGAAAATGGGAAACCACGGAAAACCATCTACAGGGCTGCCGACAGTAGTGTTCGAACCCACTACCTCCCGAATACTGGATACTGGCCGCACTTAAGCGACTGCAGCTATGGAGCTCGCTTAATCCCATTTTCCAGCTCCCCTTACTTTTACTTCTCCACGCCCAGAGCAGCTCGTGTAGGTTCAAACACAGTGCTACTGGCTACACAACACGCGATACCTATTCCTTGGTTCGATTCCAAAGACAGTGCTGTAATTCACACAGTCATATACAGTGGGAAACCATTGCAGTCAGCCACCCGAGTACCGGCGGGGAAAACCGAAGCGTGAGGTTTGGAGGAAATGCCAGCCTGAGCTGAACATCAAGCTCTTATTTCATCTTCTGGGGCTAACAACCTCAGTCGTATAATTGGACAGTCCCGAGCTGTCCCAACAAACATTCCTTTTAGCTCATGGAATGGATCGCACTGTAGAATTGAGATTACCCCAGGGGGACAATCCCCCGTCAACCAAAGTTGACGCAAGCAGGCATTCGGATTCTGGGGGACCTGCCAGAATGTGCGAATGGGAAGAGTCGGAGCTCCCAAGAACCTCCAAAAGGATCAAAACGAAAAAGATTTTCAGGATGGGGACCATAAATGTACAGACAATGACAAAGACTGGTAAACTTAAACAGGTAATAGATGAGATGAGAGAAAGAAACATTGGGATACTAGCCATGCAAGAAACAAGATATAGTGATGAAGACACAGTGGAGTCAGAAGGCTTCATAGTGCTGAAAGGGAAACCAGGAATCAGAGTGGGAAAAGGAAGACACGCACCTACATGCTTTGGTACAGGATTCATAATAGACAAGAGGTATGAGGATGGCATAATTGAAATGAAGAGTAGGTCTGAAAGGATTTCCACGTTATCAATTCGAGCAGGGAACAAAAAATATACCATAGTAAATGGACATGCGCCTACCAATGACAAGAACAGAAAAGACAAGAAAGCTGTAGACAGTTTCTGGGAAGAACTGGATGATACACTGAAAAGCATACCACACAGACAAGTAAAGATACTTGTAGGTGATTATAATGCACAGGTAGGGAGGGAGAAGCAACATAAGGGGAAGTAGGCGAGTACCCAGCACACAAGAGGACGAACAAAAATGGAGAAAGGTTAATTGAACTATGTCGAGAACAGAGAATGAGACTTATGACAACTCACTTCAGGGCCAAACCGAATAAGAAAAAGACATGGGCAAGCCCATGCACCCACATTGGGGAATTCCAGATTGACCATGTGGCAATCAATCGGACAAACACTAAAGAGATTATGAACACAAAGGTCAGAAAGAACGCAAGAATAGAATCAGATCACTATCTTACAGAAATCAAGTGCCTTTGGATTCCGCACAGGGGTAGACTGCCACAGACAAGTAGACCAACTGGAAAAATAAATATAGACAGAGACAAATTACGGCACAATCGATCCAAATACGAGGAAGGAATAGAAACTGGCAATGGATGGGATGACATGAAGCTGAATATGAGGAAACAGGCTGAAATATGGGGAAAGGAAGAAAAGAAAAAGAAACACTGGTGGTGGAATACGGACTGTGAGGAAGCGGTTGAGAATCGCAGGAAAGCCTGGAGAGACTGGAGCATTAAGAAGAACCTGGAAAAATGGGAAGTTTTCCTACGAGTAAGGAAGGAAACAGCCAGAACCATAAGATGGACCAAAAGACAGAGGATGAAGCAGGAATTGGATGAAATTGAAAACAACTTCAGGAAAAACAATAGTAGAGACTTTTTTGGGAAATTCAAAAAGAGCCTGAGTGGATATAAAGGCAAAGAACTCTTTATAAGAGATAAGAATGGGGATCTGGCAGTTAGTGCGAAGGAGAACTGTAGGATACTTGCAGAATACTTTCATGACCTGTTAAACTGTGAACCACCTGAAGAAGAGCTGGAGCTGGGGACAAACACAGAAGAGAGAGAGTCATGTCCTCCAACTAGAGATGAGGTCGCACAGGCCATAAGCGATCTAAAGAATAACAAAGCAACCGGAGAAGATGGAATATCAGCTGAGATGATTAAGTGGGGAGGTAACAAGGCAGTAGACAACATGACCAACATCATCGGCCAGATTTGGAGAACAAAGAAGTTACCAGAAGGATGGAAGAATGCGATCATAATACCAATACATAAGAAGGGGGACAAGAGGGATGCAAACAACTATAGAGGAATTTCGCTACTAGAGATTGGCTATAAGGTGTTGTCGAAAGTCCTGCTCAATAGACTGGAAGAACAGTTAGAAAGTACAATTGGAGACTACCAAGCAGGATTTAGGAAGGGAAGAGGATGCATAGAACAGATATTTATACTGAAACAACTGATAGAACATAGGGCCTTAAAGAACAAAAAAACGGTGGTAACCTTTGTAGATTTCACTAAGGCATATGACTCCATCGACAGACAAACTCTTGGAAGAATCCTGAAGAACAGAGGATTAGATGGCACTACACATGAACTCATAATGGAAATTCTATCAGACACAAAGGCAAGGGTGAGATTCAGAGGAGTACTCTCTGAAGAATTTGATATCAACACTGGTGTCAAACAAGGAGATGGATTATCACCAATGTTGTTCAACATAGCTCTGGATGAAGTCATCAGACAGTGGAGAACAATGAATGAGACAATGGGAATACCAAAGACGCATGTTGGGGACAAAAAGGACAATAGGGCCCAAGTAGATTGTCTAGCCTTTGCGGACGACATAGCTATAGTAAGTGAGACAGAAGAAGATGCAAAGACACAACTCAACAACTTAAGCAATATAGCCGGAAGGGTAGGACTGAGGATCGCCTACAACAAGACAAAGACATTGAATACCACTGACGATTGGACAACACCGGAAGGCACCGTGCAAAAGGTGGACAAATTCAAGTACCTAGGAGAATTTATAACAGGAAGGAATAGGAGTAATGAGGGAATAACAGAGAGGATAAAGAAGATGCGATCAGCCTTCTGTATGACCAGAGATATATACAATAAAAAGAATATATCTACAGACACAAAGATCAGACATTACAAGGCAACGGTGAGAAATGCTGTATTATATGCTGCTGAGACAATAGCACTAGGAAGAAATGGTGCGGAACAACTAGAGAAAGAAGAGAGAAAAATATTGAGGAAAATACTAGGCCCTAAGAGAGAAGGTGAGAGATGGATGAGGAGACCCAGGGAAGAATTATACCGGAACATGAGGACAATCTCAGAAGAAATCAGACTGAAAAGAGCACGGTTTGCGGGACATGTAATCAGGATGAATATGGATAGAATGACGAAAAGAGTATGGGAAACAACAGCGAGGACACGAGGAAAGACAGGAACCAAGTGGGTAGTTGAACTCCGGAAAGATTGGTCAGAATTGGGGATCAAGGTGGAAGAAAAGGAAAATTGGAAAAGCAAGTACATACCGACTAATATGCCAGAGATCAATGATAGGGATGGATACAGGAAAAGGATTGAGAGTCACCAGTGGAGTAGACAAGAGAAGAGGATACTGAATATCTCGGAAGAAGAGCGGGAGAGAAGAAGAGAAAGGATGAAGAGGTTCTGGGAGGAGAAGAAGAAAATGCAATCCGTGAAGGAGCTGTCCGTGGTCCTACAGAGGCCGTAACGCAAGAAGAAGAAGAAGTGAACAACTAAACAACAACAGCTCTACAGTATTCGTTGTTATTATTTTTTTTGCTATTGGCTTTACGTCGCACCGACACAGATATATCTTATGGCGACGATGGGATAGGAAAGGCCTAGGAAGTCGAAGAAAGCGGCCGTGGCCTTAATTAATGTACAGCCCCAGCATTTGCCTGGTGTGAAAATGGGAAACCACGGAAAACCATCCTCAGGGCTGCCGACAGTGGGGTTCGAAAATACTATCTCCCGATTACTGGATACTGGCCGCACTTAAGCGACTGCAGCTATCGAGCTCGATCAACAATATTCTATAGCGGGACAATACGCACAGCAGAGGTCCAATTACCATCCCGCCCACGATAACTGTTTCAATTGCTGACTCACCGCGGTCCTCCATCGACAGAAGTAAACACACAGAGCTCCAAGGCAGTACACACTGTTCTGTCCCGAACGGCGTCTTCAGTCCGGGTGCTCGCTGGACAGCCACAACTCCTCGTCCAGACTTCGGTGGAGCACTAGCGACATTGTCGCCCTCAACCCAGTCACCAATCCCCATCACACCAAGTCCTGCATTGCCTGTAACACTGACTCTACCACGGAGTCCAACACTTTCTGACAATCCGCTGCTAGACCACTTTCCATAGCTCGGGTGACGTGTAGCGGAATAATCGCGATGTGGCTGGACACGTAACATTCTCGTTGTAAATCAGCCGACGAGAACAATACACGGAGACAGGCCAGCTGGGAGATCCCTAATCGTCCAGGAAGTATCGGAAGGGGCTACTCCAGGGTTGGCACATAACAGTATGAAATAAATAACAATACGTAAATGAACGGCAACAGACATTATGTTAAATAATCGAATATTAACAAGACCGTCACAAATTAACTCCTTGTAAAAAATAAAATGGAAACTGAACCTAATGATTTAATATATATCTTTTCATCATCAGTCTTGTCCGACTCGTTGGCTGAATGGTCAGCGTACTGGCCTTCGGTTCAGAGGGTCCCGGGTTCGATTCCCGGCCGGGTCTGGGATTTTAACCTTCATTGGTGAATTCCAATGGCGCGGGGGCTGGGTGTTTGTGTTATCTCCAACATCCCTGCAACTCACACACCACACCCCACACTATCCTCCATTACAATAACACGCAGTTACCTATATATGGCAGATGCCGCCCACCCTCATCGGAGGGTCTGCCTTACAAGGGTTGCACTCGAATAGAAATAGCCGCACGAAATTAAATTAAAAGTCATCAGTCTTGAAATCATAACTACTTCCCGTTTTTAAAATAAATTCTATTGTTATTGTTGCCGATTTATGAAATGAGAAACGAAAGAGAAAAAAGAGCAAAAAATAAGGAAATAGAGTCAAATTTTTAATTGCCCAGGACTGTCCTTCCTTCCCCCCTCTCCTATCCTTCTGATAATAGTAATATAAATAATATTTTACGCCAGACTAACTAGGTACTTGTTTGTATTCGGAGACGCCGAAGTGTCGAAACTATATTCCTCAGAAATCCTTTAACGCGCCGATATATCAATCGTTCCAATACTGACGTATTTAAGCAACTTCAAAGGCAGCAGGGATCGAACCGAGTACTTGTACCTAATGAGCTCTCAGCTCAGCAAGGTAAGAAACAGTACCGATATTGTTTTCAGGGTGGGAAAGGCAGAGGGCACCACCTTCGTTCTGCTCCTTTCCTCACCCACAGTGTTTGTAGAGGAGAAAGTAGGAGGAGAATTAACAGAAAATATAAAACTAGAGAGAAATTGATTGAGCCGTGAACGCTCCACCGGAGATAAGATGATGCTTTCTCCCATTTATCTCAATCAGCAGTGATGGTAAATAAAGCTGCTTGCTGGAGGGAGGTCGTCGATCGACCACCGAGCAGAGAAGGGGTGGCCGCGGCTCTACGCCTCTGCATTCGGGAGACGAATAGGGGCTGGTCCCTACTAGACGTGTGACAAACGGTTACTTTTGCGTAACTGCTACAATAAAGTAACATTTAAAAATAACGTCCAACGTTACTCACCTTTTATTGGTCACGGCTTCAAGCTTGTCTGTGTTGCGAAGTCCCAGTCATTCACTCGCACATGCGCGCACGCATCACTCCACTGTTGAAAGTCGGTGCAGCAAAACACGTATTCCTCTTTGCTATACAGTTAACGAGAGGCAGACAACGGATGAAATGAGAAGACAACATAGCGTCTTTCCTGAAATCTAGAAGAGTGAGTTTGACAATGTCTCGATCAACGATGGAAGACAAGGAAACCTGATGATCTGTCTGCCGAACCTCCACACAAACCGGTACAAGAGCATCGATTAAGTAATGTTAAGTTATCAAAATGGAAAGTTAGCTTACTAATTTATTTATGGTACAACAAAAATTATACGGGTGAAACTTCTAATAGTAGGTAGTCCTACGCGATGTCTCCTGAGCCGTTGAATATGTCATAACACTTTAGTTACCAGTTGAGATCACCAACTTAAACAAATACACTATAATGTATTTCACTTAAAGCAATCTCCTACGAAAGCGCTCTCACTTGGAAGACATGCGCAGGTCACGTTCTGTGTCTGTAAGCTGCTACTAGTCACAGTTCCCACTTCCCAGTTACTGTTTTCACTAGTACGTTATTCTGTTGTCGTTACTCCGTAACCTGTTGCTTTTTGTCCTCGTTACATTTGTAACAGTGACAGGCATGTATCTGTGACAAAGTAACTGCTACTTTATTTTTCAGCCATCTCTGGTCCCCACCATCGGCTGTCCTGAGAATGTTTTGCATTCTCCTGCACTAAGGCGAATGCTGGGACAGTTCGCAGTATACGCCACGGCCGCCAACCCTTTCATCTTCTCCGCACATCTCCTGACCTGAACGACGGCGTCGCGGTCTAGGAGGCCCGCCTCCCCCTTCAGGGCTCGAATGAAAACATTCAGTAGTAGTAGGAGTACGACGTGAGGGAAATAATCAATGAGCATGAAATTTTAACTGTGATTTGTATCGCTCCGAGCATAAAGAAACGTTACCAAAGTCGTGCGATTAGTAGGTTTGTCAGACTTGAGTAATTTCAAAGTATTGAGCGTTCCCACCCTGATAAGTGCGTGCTGGACTTTTGTCCGAAATATCCCGGGTTCCATACACGGCCGAGTCAGAGATTTTAACCTTAATCCTGATAGGTCGGTATGTGCCGTCTTCATAATTAGAATTGTCTTCCCTTTTCAATGCCTCGCGGCAATTTATGAGTTGATCTTTGTAGAGGAGATAACTTTGTTTTCCTTTTCGAAGGAGTTCTTGCAGATTTTTCTTGCTTATTGATCCTAAATGAATTCTATACATAAGAACTGGATGAAATAAGACCTATTAATAAAATGCTACGTTCGTCGTTTTACACCAGCAAGGTTATTAAAGGCATTATTGGAAGACGCCACAATTCTACTTATCAAAAGAGATGTACAACTTAGATGCGGCAGTCGCGGTACGTTACGTTTAATCTCACAAGTCACGACCACATGTGCCTAGATGTAAGACGTCGTACCGGAAGTAAACTGTTTGGTGAGCGACATGAATCGAACCACTACGTTGAGGATTAATACGGGAGAAAGTGCGAGGCTGTACTCCTATTTTCGTTTAGTAGTACACACACGTGCTGTGTATCGTACCACTGTATCAATTCAGTAACGTGAACGGGATCTTCCATTACACGACCCTCTGTTCTCATCCAGATCACATGTAAAACACAAGCCGGTAATATCCAAGGTACATACAGAGACGGAAGGAGCAAAGAATCTGGAACAAAACGGCCATAGTCTAAATCCAGGGATTTGCTCGCCTAGAGCTGCGGGCGGGGGAGATAACGTGTCATTTCTCTGGGACTGCCGCACTGCGTCTAGAGTATTCCTCTCAAGTTTTAAAGAACACAGCTGGTGGCGGCGGCTTCTTTAAGAACGACCCCTCTTAACACTACCGGAAGAGCGTCAATAAATTAAATTGTAACGGTCGGAGGAACTTACGGCTTTCGTAGACTTAGTTAATAGAAATAAAAGGCAAATATTATGTGGACAATAAATTGTATTCGTACGCTCTTTCCGTTGCATTTCTTTTATTCCCTTTTATAATTCACTTTTCTCGTTTCAACTCTTTCTTTGGCGAATCATTCTTTTCCATTATTTAATTTGTTATCCTCGATGTACTCACAACGACCGAGCACGCAGCACCATCTCATAGCAGAGTTTGCGTATTGTATCTGAAATCCTGCTGCATACTTCTCTGTTACTGCGTAATCGGTATGTATCAGCACATCTTTTTGCTTCGAGAATTTTTCTTAAAATAATTCCTTCCTTCTCGATTTCTTCCACTTCGGTGTTAATCCTAGGCATTCTGAAGCATACACGCACTCTGGTTGGATTACTGTCTGATAGTATCCTACTTTAGTCCTAATAGAAATCGCTTTCTTATCGTATGTGTTTTTAGTAAGGTGGAATCGAAGCTCCATTTTTCTGGCTCTCTCACGGTTTCCTTCCTTGTCGAGCTCGCTAAGCTAAAGTATGTCACCAACGTATTTGAATTTAAACAACTTTACTCATCTTATGCAATAATAATAATAATAATAATAATAATAAAAATAAGAAGAAGAAGAATAGTTTCGTATGAGTATTTTTAGATGCAGCAAACCGTGCGAGGAGTGTGGGCAGCATCTGCCATGTACAGGAAACTGCGTGTTATCGTGCTCGAGGTGAGTGTTGCGTGTGGTGTATGACTTCGGGACAGTACACACACCCAGTCGCCGAGCGAAGGGAACTGGCCATTTAGGGCTGAAATCTCCGACCCTGCCGGCATCGAACACGGGAAATTCTGAGTCGAAGAGCGCTACGCTGACCATTCAGTGAGGCCCTCTCTCATACCAGGTGAAGTGTTGCGGTCATTTGAGGTGGAGAGGCAATGGGGCTGTTCCGGCAATCTCCTTAGTGTGGAGAATGGAAAACCACGGAAAAACATTGTCATGACAGCCGACACGACGGTGAGACCAGCACCCTGCCTCCCGAATACAGAGCTGTAGAGTCGAAGCTAAACTACTTTGTAAAAGACTAGTAGCAGTAATTATGTTTTCCGATTTCGCCGTGTCAAACAAATCAAAGTAAAATAGACAGTTCCAGCCCTTCAAGCAAATAACTCAATGTTGAAAACATCCTGGGGATATGAGCTCCGAATTAAAATATGTGAATATAAACGTTACAATCCTCTTTTCAATCGCCGTTATCCGATCGATCAGTTTGCCTTCTTCTACCACTACGAGCGCTAATGTGAGTAAACGCAGAGATTCACATAAGCCCTTAGAGGAACATGCGGTGTGGACACTTTTTAAAAACTCAAAAATTGCCTGAGGGTGTTCGCTCGGATCTCAATGAAAAAGAAAACGAGTAAAGAAAGAAGCGAACTGCATTTAGACCGGAAGTGATTTTCTATTATTATTATTATTATTATTATTATTATTATTATTATTATTATTATTATTATTATTATTATTATTATTATTGTTTGATAGAGCTATCCATGAATCACAATTTGAAACCTTCCCGGGCCCTTTAGACCTTCAACTTTCGGCAAACATTGAGGAAGGTGATTAATTATACGTTTATGGAGACCCCCACATTGCTAAGAAATTAATTATTTACGTTTCACAGAAACATTGCTACGCGTTTTCAGAACAGAAGACCTGTCTGCCCACGACGAAGACTTGGCTAACAATGAGGTTTAAAACTTCACCGCTGGTGTATTCATGGCAAACTTGATGCGTCTTTGTCGCTGGGCGCAGCGTAGATCTAGTCTATTTTTAAGTGGTACTCTTCTTTGTCACCAGATGACTCTCGGAGCGCTAGCCTGCCCCTCCCCGGTGAAGCGAGGACGCCATCTTAGCTCAAAGTAAAATGTTATTGTTCAATGAGTTAGGGGGGCCAAATTCCGTCCCCCTAGGTTGGTACCTCACGTCTAGCCGCGCGCACAAGTAGCCTCATTGCATTGTCTTGTTGTGCGCACCACATTTACACTGGTGTCCAAGCGAGGCCATACCGCTGGGTACGAATGTCAGACGGACTGCTGAACAAACGGAAGCTGACTCACACAACTTGTCCATAAAACCAGTCTCAGAAAGGTTCTGATAGCTAAGGTACAACAACTAACAAAACTTGGCAAAGTCTTCCACAACAAAATATGCTACTAATGGGGTGTATGGGTACCCCTAACGGCCACACATGCTTCGCAGCGACGTGGAATGCTCTCTATCAGATGGTCCAAGAGCTCTTGTGGCAGTCGATCCCATTCCTCCGAAAGAGCAATGCGAAGGTCTTGGAGGGTCCTTGGTGGAGGCTGACGGGATGCAATTCGCCTCCCCAATGCATCCCAGGCATGTTATATAGGATTCAAATCCGCAGAACTCGCTGGCCACTCCATGCTATGAATGTCTACCCCAGCCAGAAATTCATCCACCAGAGCAGCGCGGTGCGGTCGGGCATTATCGCCCATTAACAGGAAGTCTGGACTAACCGCACCTCTGAAGAGTCGAGCATGTGGTTTCAGTACCTCATCCCTGTATCTCTGAGCGTTAACAGTGTTCCTCGGACCACCCATGAAGATGTGCAGGTCCCTACGGCCATTCAACATGATGCCGCCCCACAACATGACCATACCGGTCCCGTTCCACGATCTTCCTGTGGTTGTATCGGCTACCCGGTTCTCTCCAGTCTAATGTGCGACGGGAATCGTTCTGCAAACCGAAGCGGGATTCATCTGTGAAGAGCACATGCCTCCATTCATTCATGGTCCAGTTTGGATGTTGACGGTTCCACAGTAAACGGGCCAGTCTCTGTGCTGGAGTGAGCCTGACGCACACCGCTGGACGTCGGGCAAACAGCCCTGCTACTCTGAACCTCCGGTACACAGTGTGACGGGTAACGGCAACCCCTGAGATGGCTGCAAGCTGCGCTGACAATTGTCTTGCAGGTGCACTCCGATTTCGTCGGGCGGTTAAGGCCAGATATCGGTCCTGCTGTGGGGTGGTTACCCTTGGTCGACTTGGAACTGGCCTACGACTAACATCTCCTGTGTCTCGAAATCGTCTCCAAAGCCTGGAAATGACTCTTTGTGGCGCATTCAAGGATACGGCGACTTCGGTCTGTGTCTGGCCTGCTTCCAGGCGGCCGAGTATTCTACCTTGCAAAACGGGGTCCGAATGGCGTCGTTGTGCCACTATGTTGTCACGTTCACCACGAGGCTAAACTCCGCACACTATAACAGGGCAAACACAACTGAGCGAATATGGGATGCAGACAATGGCTGTGTTTACCTTGCGATTACGCCGCTAGTCAAAGCAGGGAACACTCCTTTGCTATACAGAGCGAACACGTACGGTTGGTAGGTGCATATGTCGTGCGATTTGCGCTCTATTTCCTGTTGCCCTGCTTACTCTAGTGTAGTTTTCGTGTACGAAGAGGATTCATTTCTCATGCTGACCTGAGCTGGTGTAGCCTGTTATTCCTAGAGTGTATGGAATACTGGACTACACTTCAGTCGCGTGGTGTAATTCCTGGCGTGAGTTACAGTAGCGGCTATTATAATAAATCAGGGAATGTACATAATTTCGTCCATAATTTTATTTGTTATTTATGGAGTTTATTATTATTATTTTCAGAAGGGTAAACGCAATCAGTGGGATGAGGAGGCTATAAAAAAGGCTATTAGGGCAGTCAGGGACACGATAATGGGTTACAAACGTCCAAGTAAAGCGTTTAACATTCCACGAGCAACGGTGAAAGACTATGTTAAAAATAATTCCAAGAAAACATTTTCCATTAAAGTCCTCCAAGTAATTTTTATATGGGAAATGTTTGGTAAGGTTAGAAAGAAAAAAAATATAAAATTATTTTTGCTTTTGATAAATTCGGTGGGGGGAGGAAATTAAGAACACATTTTGGTAGATTACTTTTTGTAGTGTTTATGTCAAATATTGACTACCTTACGTTATAACAGTGTCATTGTAACTTGCCCGTAAGTGGAGAACACATTCAGTCATGTATATCCCAATTTCCAGCCTTGTCCATAACATTTCTGAATTCCTACAAGTACAAATCTCCTAAGGGGACGAAATATGGGACCCCCAAATTATGTATAACTTATTTTGTGTGTCGCTCCGACATAGATGGGATAGGAAAGGGCTAAGAGTGGGAACCAAGAGGAAGTGGCCTTAATTAAGGTACAGCCTGGTGTAAGAATGGGAAACCATGGGAAACCATCTTCCAGACTGCCGACAGGGGGTTCGAACCCACTATCTCTCGAATGGAAGCTACGACACCTAACCGGACAGCAGGTTGCTCGTTCTGCGCGTAGCGAAATAGACAGGAAGATCTAGAGATAAATCAAAGATGATGGGAAGGAATATGGTCGAAGAAAATTAAGTGCGACGGAAGACCGATAGAATAGAGATGAAGACGAAAAGAAAAGTGCGTAAAGATCCACAGTTCTAGTCATTCAGGCAAACAACTCACTGTTGAAATATGAGCTACGAATATTAGGTAAATAAAATATGATAAAGTATGAGAATATATTCTTTATTTATTCCTAAAAATGACAATCCTTTTCTTAATCATCGAATGCACCATTTCGCTTTAGAAGCACGTTCCATCTCGAAAAGTGAATAAAGATCATCTTCTATATCCTGTGCTGGTGCACTTTCTTCATCTTCCGTTCGTGTGAATCCAACTTCCGTTCTCGAACAGGAAAAAGGACTGTGCGAAGTGGATTCGACCACACACGTGACAGAATTCATTAAGCGTGTTATCGAATAAATTCACGTCCATGTATCATTTCAACGACTCCACTCGCTCTTCATGAACTATATACAAACTTTATGTTGCCTTTTCTCGGCAGGTTCCTGTTTGTTCGTGGCGCTATCTTTTCGTTGTCTGTCGATCACTATTACATATTCGTCTGATTGCAGACTGAATCTTATTGTTGCTACATTATTGTAAACAATTTTCGTTGTTATCTCCACTTTTCGAAACACAAAGGACAGACTAAACATTTCTCAGGATGTGCCAGCATGATGTCATATCCGGTCGTTCCCTTTTCTACCACTACGAGTGCTGGTGTGACCCACGGTAGACGGATGAATGTTCACTGGAAACCACTGCCTGCTCATTCCATGTAACACGACTTGCGAAGAACCTGCCGCTAGATGACAGCACCAAATGGCTCTAGTTATCGCGAGAATACAGGAAGATAAGCGAAGTTGAATCTCTAAAAACAAAGTAGAAAAAGGAAAGAGATTTGCTTATAAAGTTGTCCCCTAGAGATTTATACCTTCAGGACTTCTGGTGAAATAGGTTTCGACGGACAAAAACCTGGAAACTAAGCGAAGGTTTCATAATTTTGGCCACCACAGTTTGTGACACAAGTTTCTGGTGATCATTGCTATTTGCTTTACGTTGCACCGACACAGATACGTCTTACAGCGACGATGGGACAGGAAAGGCCTAGGAGTGAGAACGAAGCGGCCGTGGCCTTAATTAAAGTACATCCCCAACATTTGCCCAATGTGAAAATGGAAAACAACCTGACTGTGGGGTTCGAACCCACTATCTCCCGGATGCAAGTTCACAGCTGCGCGGCCCTAACCGCATGGCCAACTCGCCCGGTCTGGTGATTATTGTTATTAACACACTTTAAGTGGAGTTCTTGCAGTACGGAAGAGAAACATCAAAAATCGATATAGCCCCGACCAGTAAATCGCGGCTGGGTATACCTCAGGCCTCCTCTATCCGAATGACTGATCAAGTTCATCAATAGGGATACATTAACTGAGGTGAAAACATTATTCAAGCACGCACTGCATTCAGTTTCTTCTTGGATTCTCTCTCTCTCTATTCCTTCGGACTCTTCGTGGCCCCCATGAACTAAAATACTCCAATTTCTTCTGTCGTGCACTGCCTCCCGAAGATTTTCCAAGCTGGTTCTGTCATGCCATCAATCCATCTCATTCTTTGCCGCCCTCTTATCCTTGTGCCTTCGATGTTCCCGAGCATTAAGGTCTTTTCTAATGAATTGTGTCTTCTCATGATGTGTCCAAAGTAGCTTAGTTTCTGTTGCAGGATTAGGCCATCCAAGGAACACTCTGGTTTAATTTGCTGCAAAACTGACCTATCTGTTCTCTTCGCAGTCCATGGGACTCTAAGGATTTTTCCTCCAACACCACAATTCAAAGGAATCTATTCTACGGCGTTCAGCTTTTCTTATGGTCCAGGTCTCGCATCCGTACATCACAACTGGAAAAACCATAGCCCTTACTATACGGATCTTTGTTGTTACTGTTATGTCTATACTGCTTAAGATATTGGCATAATTGGTCATTGCCTTTCTACCAAGTAGCAATTGTCTTTTAATTTCACGGCTACAGTCACCATCAGCAGAAATCTGTGAGCCAAGTTAGTTGAAAACGGAGACTGCCTCCATTTTTCTCCTCCTACATGCCATGAATTGACAGGTCTGGTTGCCAATAATTTTTGTTTTCTTGACATTCAACATTAGTCCAGCCTTTGAACTTTCTTCTTTCACTTTCAGTAAGAGGGTTTTTAAGTCTTCCTTATTTTCTGCCCTCAGGATAGTATCATCTGCATATCTCAAGTTGTTTATATTTAACCCAGCTATTTTGATTCCTCTTTCTTCTTCATCTAACCCCACATTTCTCATAATGTGTTCCGCATACAGATTGAAAAGGTAAGGTGACAATAAACAGCCTTGCCGTACTCCTTTCTGAATCTTGACCCATTTAGTTGCTCCTGGTCAGAGTATGAGGTACTCCCATGTGACACAGTCGATAAAGTAGAGATACACATCTTTCTGGAATTCTCTTGCCTTCTCCGTCATCCATCGGATGTTGGCGATTTGATCTCTGGTCCCTCTTCCTTTACGAAACCCAGCTTGTTCTTCAGGTAACTCTCGGTCTACTTACTGGCGAAGTCTATTTTGTAAGATTTTAAGCATGACTTTGCTGGCATGTGAGATAAGTGCAATTCTTCGGTGATTCCTTAGAATTTCCTTTCTTTGGAATTGGGATGAATACTGAACTTTTCCAGTCTTTTGGCCAGTGTTGGGTTTTTCATATTTGCTGACATATAGAATGCAAAACTTTCACTGCACTATCTCCAATTACTTGGAACATTTCTACTGGAATTCTATCATGTCCACTTGCTTTGTTTTCAGCAGTATTCCCTAGGGCCCATTTGACTTCACTTTCTAAAATATCTGGTTCTGGTTCTAAGGGCACATGAACTTCATTATCAATAATACACGGTTCTTTCTTATACACATGTTCTACATATTCCATCCATCTTCCCTTGATGTCCTCTGCTTCTGTTAGATCTTTACCATTTTTATCTTTTACCATTCCAATTCTTGCCTGGAATTTTCCTTTGATGTCCCTAATTTGCTTGTAGACATCCCTTATCTTCCCCATTCTGTTAATTTCTTCAACTTCTTTGCATTGATCCTTTAGGAAAATATTCTCATCTCTTCTAGCTAATTCTCGAAACTCTGCATTTAATTCAAACATTGCTTATCTATCCCCTTTGATTTTTCCTTTCCTTCGTTCTTCGGCAATTTGCAGTGCGTCACCCGATAACCATTTGGCCTTTCTGTTATTCCTTTTCTTGGCAATGTGTTTTTCTGCTGCCTCCTTGAGAGCAGAGGATACTTCTGTTCACAGCTCTTCAGGGTTTTTGTCTTTTACCTGTAATGCATTAAATCCCTCCCTGATTTCTACTGTATAATCACAAGGAATACTTCCAAGGTCATATCTGTACGATGAGGTGGCTTTAGCTGTCTTCCTCAACTTCAACCGGAATTTTGCTATTAAGAGTTCATGGTCTGATCCGCAATCAGCTCCTGGTATTGTTGTAGTTGATCGAATAGCACTCTTCCACCTACTATTACAAACTATGTAATCAATTTGATTCCGGTATTGGCCGTCTGGTAAAGTCCAAGTGTATAGACGTCGTTTGGGTAGCTGGAATAGTGTATTGGTAATAACCAGTGAATTGTCTTGGCAAAATCTAGGAGTCCCTGCCCTACTTCATTTGTTGTACCAAGATCAAGTTTCCCTGTTACACCATCTACAATTTGGCATTCCAGTCTCCAACTATGAAAACGACATCCTTATTTTGGTGTCGACCGTAGTAGTTCTTGTCAATCTTCATAGAACTGGTCAACAACATCCTCTTCAGCATCAGTGGTTGGTGCATAAACTTGAATGACCGTGACAGTGAGACGTTGACCATGAAATCTGATGGACATCACTCTATCATTTTTATAGTTGCAACCCGTTACAGTTTTACCTGCTCTCTTACTGACTATGAAGGGTACTGCATTACAGTTGTTGTTGTCTTGTCCAGAAGAGTATACCGTATAGTCGTCCGAAATAAACTCTCCCATTTCGGACCATCTCATTTCACTTATTCCCAATACGCCGATGCCAATTCTCACCGTTTCTCTTTTGACTACATCCAGTTTTGATTGATACATGGATCTCACATTCCATGTTCCTGTTCCTTGCAGCATTGCATGCTTCTTGAGGATCGTCTAAACCTAGCTCTCCCCGGAGATCCGAATGTGGAACTTGAAACTCCGGAACATTTTAATTTTAATTTCAGTGGTGGTTTCCCGTTACCTTCCACTGATCTCCAAATGCTGTGTGCTCACCGACTCAGTTTCCCACTGGGGTTGGGTACCCAACCTTCCACTGAGTTGCTCGGCTTAACAGGGGCACCACGCGTAGGTAGGAACTTGGAGAATTCTTCCTAGATTACAATGCATCAAATAACCACACACATTAGTGCCTGCGAAGCTGCTACCAAAGTGGCACGAACATCTTCCAGTAAGTCAAATCTGGAACAAGAAATAACGCTAGCACCACTGCAGCCCGAGAGTCACTCATGTCACTGTTCCCTCTTCCATTCTTATAGCCTTAAACATGGCTTCAAATGGATCTCCTGTAAGGCCTGTGTCAGCACACAAAGAACTCATTCTGTAGAAGATGAACAATTAAAGAGGAGGTAGATAATCTTCATCCTCACCTGTGGGGTGCGAACTGTGTCACTCATATGTGGATTTTCTCCTGTTTTACGGCCGGATGCCATTCCTGACGCCAACCCTATTTGGAGGCATGTAATTACTACTGCATGTTTCTATTGTGGTTGGTAGCCTGGTGTTTTGTCTGCATTCTAAGAGAAGAGTGTTGGGAGAGACACAAATACCTAGTCCCCGAACCAGAAGAATTACTCACACGCGATTAAAATACCCGTCCCGGACGGAAATCGTACCCGGGGCCCTCTGAACCTTAGAACTCAACGTCGACCATTCAGCCAAGGAGTCAGACACTGATAATAGCTTTATGTGTTTCTTCGGCAAGTCTTTCTTTTTATTACTGGGAGCTTTGGGGCTTCTTGTATCTCTTCAACATATCGGCAGAAACTGTTGCATGGATGAACCACACATGAATTAATTCTCCATCACCATTATTTTGAACATGGGAGTATTGGTTCTATGCTTGTCCCTCCCAAGACGAACCGGAACAACATAGACTCCAGCCTCTAAAACTTGCTGAACCAGGAACAAAATTAATTTCCTTGTAATGCCTTCACCATGAAGTTGGCAGCCGGAATCGTAAATTTCTTTGCCAATCCATCTATTACAAAGCTCAGCAATTTGTTGGCGAGTTGAGGGTTTATTCTAATTTATTTATAGACTCAGCCTCCTTCGACAAGTCCATAGAATCTGTCCTCTTCATTATTATAGAGCAGCCGCTCTTCAACTGCCTTTTTGTTTCAAATAAGAGAGCAAACTTTCTTCAGATCATTTTGATTACAATCTCTCCTTTACTAGCGGTGAAATACCTGCTCCAAACTTGATCACTCCTGGAGACCTACCTAATGTACTACGTGAAGGTCACTGTATTAATTCTGATCTCTGTCCACATTCGTAATATTTCGGAGAAGCAATCCGCTAACAAATACAATCCCGTATGGTACATCGTTTTCACTGAAAAGAAGTACAGTACTAGCCTTTTTTCCGCTATTTCATTCTGACAGCACTGGGGCCTTTTGGTGCTGCCACCTACCGTCGGTATTTGTAAACGCACTCTTTCATTTAGCGCGATGTTAAAATGTTGTAATAAGCAGGCAGTATAAGCAGCCATTGGATACAGATCGAGCAGGCAGTGCTGGAAACTCAACCATATCCGACCGATTAGCACGGCCGACTGGATCCCTCGCTGCGCTGGAGCTAGCTAGAGCGACGCATCAATTCGGCCGTGCGATTAGATTAGTAGTTATCTCTTTCTAGCACTACTAGCGCTAATGCAACTCAATGCAGAGTGTCACTTGTATGTACTGTACGTGTATGTTCAGTCCTCAGCCCGAAGGCTGGTTGGATCCTCAACAGCTCTGCTATCAGCTGTCATAGATGGCCTAGGCATCACTGAAGAGGCGTACTCGGGAAATGAGGAGTGAGGTAGTTCCCGTTGCTTTCCTCACCACGCCAGACTTTGCTATTAATATTAGTATTTATTACTGAACAAAACAGGCTTCCAGCTCAAATACATGTTCACAAAGCAATAATCCTATTATTAATAATAATAACAATAATGATGATAATAATAATAGTAATAGTAATATTAAACAAGAATCTACCTACAAAACAACTAATCTAGTCCTACGCTGACCTTGCATTCACCACATAACCGTCACAACAGATAGTTCTGCAAAAAACCGCTGGCATTACGTTACAACAGATTCAGCTCCAGTCCTTGTATGCACAGTTGCTTACTCCGCAATCTGAATGCCCATCGCTGTCACTCAGTCTTACTTCACCTCCAGGCTCGAATTCTACATCCCTCACTACGTACACATCACCAGCACTTCACTTACTTCTGAAATTACCTAACAAACTGGATACTGTTATACAAGACCCCCCATAAACATCATAAACACCCGTCCCCATTCCAAACACATACCCCTTATTCCTTCCAAGCTATATTCACCACCATCGCCCTATGAATGTCCTTCTTCCACTTTTCTCACACATGCATTTTTAACCGCACATAAGTACTGTTTCAATTCTCCTCCGTCTTCCCATTCCCTAATAATCCACCTTATAACACTCCGCTCGTCCCCTATTCCTTACATTTTCCGATGTTTGGTACCCAATAGACTATTTCTGATCTTACTTGTATCTTCACAATTACCTAATAACTGAAAATCGTTGTTCTCTGCCCCACAAAGTATACATACCGATTTATCTCTACCTTTTAACCATCCCTTAATTTTATGAAGCCCCATTATCCACCATATCAACCCTCTCCTGTTTAACCTCTCAACATATCCAATATTTATCCCCGTTACTTTATCTACGTTATTAAAAATACTAAGAGAACTTCTTACTCTACCTTCAGCCAATAATTTCTGCCTATACATATCTGTAATTCTCCTTGACAGCACCTTCATCCCCTCTAGCTTCTGTCTTCGTCAACATCTCTTTCCACATGTACCCCAAACCTATCATCTCCAAATGTTCCTTAATTTTTGCTAGTCAACCTCCCTTATACATGCTCTTCCGTTGTTGATCATATGCGGCCTGTAATACCCTCCCCCTTCCTGTCTTTTTTAATTCATGCAATATCTAACTATTCTTTTCACACACTCAGATTCCAAATCCTCCCCACACATTAATTCCGCCCCTCCATTAGCTGTGCACAGCGGCAGCCCCATCATATCTTACCAAAATTACTAATAATTCGTCTTAATTCACTTCTTTTCTCATCTAACCCCCATACTTCCGTGCCATGCAATACCCTACCGAAAATCACCGATCTTAACACTAACCTCAAGGTTTTATAACTGATACCCGGATATTTAGCTAGCAAGTTTTGATTGAGACTAAGGCTGCCAAACCTCTTCTTTTCGCCCTACTAATCTGATCGTTCCAAGTTCCTTTACTGTTAATAATGACTCCTAAATATTCCAACTTCCTTACTTGTTCCAACCTTTCTCCCTGCAGGACCCATTTCCCGTCCACCGCTCTTCCTTTTTTTACTTAGGCTACTAGCATTTTAGATTTATTCCCATTAATTCTCAAATCGCATTTCCTCGCGAAAAGCGACACTGCATTTAAAGCTCTCTGCATCCCCCCTGCAGTTAGTCATCAATATCACATCATCAGCATAAATCAGTCCTGGTACCTCCATCCCATTAATTACCGGCACGGCCCAATTGCTGGCCCCATGCCCATCAAAGATATCATTAATAAATAAAATAAACAATATTGGCGATAATGTGCACCCTTGCTTTAAACCCACCTTAGACTCTAATGGTCTGCTCAATCTATCGTCTCCCAATTTTACACAAAACCTGACCACCCTAATGTACTCTCCACTGCCCTCATCACCTTTTCCGAAACCCCCAACCTAACCAATTTCTCCAATAGAGCCTCTCTATTCACCTTATCAAATGCTTTTTCAAAATCTATTGCTGCCACATACACATTACTTCTAGACAGGCTCCTATACTTCTCTAAAACTCTCTTTACTATCATTATATTATCCACTGTTCTTTTCTGTTTTCTAAATCCCCCTTGGTAATCTGTCAATATTTCATTTCTTTCGGCCCATTCACTTAACCTATTCGCCAACACCCCCATGTAAATTTTACTTAAGGAGTCTAACAGAGATATTCCTCTATAATTGTTCAAACTGTTCTGACTACCCTTTCCCTTATATATTGGACATACAATTCCTATTTCCCATTCCTTCGGATACTTCCCCCCATCATAGATCTTATTGAATAGTTTAACTATGCCCTCTATCATTGTAACATTTTTGCTAATTTCTTTCCAAAACTTGTTATTTATCCCATCACATCCCCCCCGGCGACTTGCCTCTGATTCTTCTTATCACTCTCAAGGTTTCTTCCCTTGTAATTTCCTTGTCCAGTTCATAATTTGCCACTCTCCTATTCCTCCAAACTACTTTTTCCCCCATCCCTCTCCACCGTTCTTCCCCCTTACCCCCGAGTAATAACCAAAATATCTCACCCACTGAACTTCCGCAAGGCTCATTCTCTCTATACTCCTTCCACCCTTAATTATTCTATTAATCCTTTCCCATACTTTTTCAATGCTGTTAGTCCTACAGTCTTTGTTAATGGCTTCAGTTGGTTCCTCTAACCACGCCTTTTCTACCCCACAAATTTTATTTTTATACTCCTTACTCAACTTACAGAAAACCTCCCTTTCTGCACTCCCACTTTTCTTTCTATACCCTCCTTACGCACCCAGCACCCTCCTCCGCATTCCTTCACACTCTCTATTAAACCATTCTTCACCCTCTTTCATTTTTCCTCCTTCTACATTCTACCTTCTGTGCTTTCACCTTTATTGGATGTAGCAGCAATTTCAAGGCTTTATCATTATTATTCTCCTCTAACGCACCTTCCCAACCATATTTCAGAAATTGTAATTCCTCTTTTGCTATCCTATCCCAATCCCGTCCAACTTTCTCTGACCATTTATACTTGTTATATCCATTCCCTTGTTTATCCTTCATCTCAGCTTCCTTCCTTATATGCTTCTCTTCCCCCCTTTACAACATAATCCACACTGGGAAATGGTGTGATTCAATCCAGTCTCCTACTTCCATCCTTACAATATCCTCCAACACTCCTTCCGAGCTTAAAACCATATCAATCACACTACCTCCCTTCTCGGAAACATAGGTCAATTTCCCCGTACTGTCACCCTCCATCCATCCATTCAGAATATACAAATTTCCCGCAGCGCACATCTCTAGGAGCTTCTCCACATAACTGTTTATAATTTCATCCTCACTACTTCTACTTTTCAACATACACCTTCCATCCTCTCTACTATATACTGGGCTCTGTTCCCCTATTCTCGCGTTCCAATCTCCGAATAACAACATATACTCTTCTCCTGCAAACTTCTCTCTTATCATACTAATATCCACAAATAGCTCTTCATAAAGATACTCATTTGCATATGCTAAACTACTAGGATGGCAGTATACGAACGCCAGATTTATTTTCTTCACCCTTCCCTCTATCCCTCCCATATTCAATCTCAACCATATGGTTTTTTCATATCTGTCTCTATATTCTCCACCAGTTCACTAATTTCTTCCCTAATTAGTCCTATCATCCCTCCTGGTGCGCGTCCCTTAGTCCTCTCCTTTCTTCTATACTTATATTTAATCACAAACCCCTTCCATGAGATCTCCCTCCCTGTTTCCAGCCACGTCTCCAAGAGTGCCACAACATCGAAACTTTCTGTTACTTCCCGAACTTTCTTATTTTCTAATTTGCTTATTAGTCCCTCAATATTCACACATCCTGTTTTCCAATATCGTTATAACTTTCCCTCCCTCCCTTCTAAGTTTCCTCCTCTAATCTTACTCCTTGTAGTTCTCGCCCCCTCATCCCCTCTCTCCATTCCTCCCTTTTTTACCAACCTATCCCGTTCCATGCCCTCCGTATCCCCCTTACATACTTTACCCCAAAGGTCTTTCAAAATCCTATTTCTTCCTTTGCTCATAACAGCTTTACCTTCCTCTCGATCACACTTCCCATGTCCTTTCTTGCTCACTAAACCACTGCACTCTGTTCTCGCCGTTTCTTGCTGCTCACCCTCACTCACCCCATCACTGTTCTGATCTTCTGTATCCACACTGCACTGTACATTCTCACCTGTGTTGATCTCCTCTCCTTCCTCGCCTCCACTCCTCGTTGTTACTTCTTTCTTCCTTCCATCTTGCCTTGTCATCTCTCCTCCCTCGGAACTAACGCGTTCGTCCATCTCCTTTAGCTTCGCCAATGAATGTTCCCTAACCCACTAACCTCTGACCTCTTATTCGGGCCTTTAGTCCCTGATGTCTCGCTCTCCACATGTGTCTGTTCAGAATCTTCATATTTTCACTTCCTTCCTTCCCCATGTCTCTTTTCACCCCTACTTTCTGGCCCTGTAAATTGTTACTGTTTCTTATCACATGTTCCCTATCTCCTTTCTCTGCTCCTCCATCATGTCCTTTATTTCCTGTACCTTACTCCATTGACACTTATCCTGAATTACTTCACTCACTACCACCTTAAGTGCTGCCAAGTCCTCCATGCTGAATTTTCCGCTGGTATTTGGGCCTGGGTTTAATTCTACCCTCCCCAATAACCAGTAGCACCGCTATCACTGTCACTACCAGCACCGCTTCACCCATTTTTACTCCTTGTTGTCTTAACACCCGTCCATTCTTGGTCTCCTTGCTCTGCTTCACCTGCCATTTCCCAATCGCGGCCCGGTACTGCTCAATACCGATCATGTTCACGGCACGCACTACACTCCTCGGTTGCTCAAGCTACACGGAATTTGCTATTACATATCAGTCTGCCAAGCCCACTGAAATGCATGCACCACTATTACCAACATTTTCACACCATTCATAACAGGGACTGGCTGCATAAAGAATAGCATCGCTCATACCTCAGTCACTTTCATATTGTCGAAGCCAAGGTTGAGACAGAGACAGTTCAATGAAAGTAACCAAATTCCTCTAGCCCATACCAGAAGACATAGTGCACTGTAAACACTAGGTCCCGCCGGCAAAGGCATGAGTTTCACTTAAGACCTTTTAAGTGCATTAGGTGCAGACATTTTTCAAAAAATCAAAAACCGCTTGAGGTATTGAACCAAGGAACACATTACAGAAAGTATAATGTTAATAAAATTTCGCTGGGATTTGAATAAAGAAAACAAAACGAGTGAAGAAAGACGCGGCAACTTTAGGTTGAACTTCATTTATGCCGGAAGTGATTTTCGAAATGTGTATTTGATAGAGCTGGTCCTTAGGCCTTCAACTTTCGGCACTATTGAGGAAATAGCCTAATTTTACGTTTTTAATACTATACTATTTTGTCTGCTAAGAAATGTTCTCAGCATTAAAATGGAAAAGGGAGTGTGCAGGGATCGGGCGGGGAGGGGAACGGGACAAGGAGATACTACAACGAAACTCAGGAAAGAGAATAAATAGAAGTGGATTTATATTAATTATATCTTTTACCATATTCGTCCCCAATCGTAAGAACCACACATTTATTTATTTATTTATTCATTCATTCATTCATTCATTCATTCATTCATTCATTCATTCATTTATTTATTTATTTATTTATTTATTTATTTATTTATTTATTTATTTATTTATTTATTTATCGTATGGTTTTTAGTGCTGAGAGTGTCGAGGAGATGTTCAGCTCGCTGGGCGGAGGACTTTCTACTTTACGCCTATGGACGACCTGCGCACAGAGTTGTGGCGATGATGATGATGAGAGACGTGGTCTCTATGCGTAGCGTACTCGTGTCGAACAAACCTAGGTGTCTGCTGAAAGCTTTACATCTCCATCCGGCGGAGGAATCGCCCTCACTCCAGACAAGTTTGGAATTGAACACACGATTTTCAGACGCAATCTAGTGACTGGAAAGTGTACATCACCACTTTTCCTACCCTGCCGGCTAACATTCTGATGTGATTTTTTTTCTACCAACGAGGGTCGAACCATGGTGTCAGACCATGTGGCCCCCATATATCCAGATGAAACATTTTCCCAGGTTGTTGCGACACTGTGTAAATGAAATTCACAAGTTAAAACAGGTTGATGCTTCTGGAGCTGAACAATGATGATTAAAGGTAAACCGATTTGTTTGTAACATCGATCTCATTAACTCTGCAATGAAGTTACTATCTCCGCTTTACTGCGCAAATAAGTTTAATTTGTTTTCAACATGACTCGCGTCCATCTACTGCTCGCTAGACACTCCACTGCTGTCTGATTTGTGCTCCAACAAGTTCCGTGTCATGTCATTTGATTTCTATCGGCTTCTTGGGTTAGGACTAGTCACTGTCCCAGTTAACAACGTATGTACACTTTTAGACATATGGGACCCGGTCCCAATATAATTATGTTTTTTAACATTGGGAAATGAGTATTTCTTGGCACAGACTAGGCGGCCACTGTCAATTAGTTCAACATTATCACTGTCATTGACTGAGATATGTGACGTCATTTCCACAAATCAACACGCATAGATTCCCTTACCACCATGCATGTAAATATAACGATGTGTAAGACATAAGAACAATATTTTCCTCTAAAACATACATTAACGCACCCTGTCTAACGGAAACTGTGTTCTGAACAGGAATTCATCGAGTTAGCTCGCCACTATCGAACGTAGAATACGCTGTGGTCGCCGCAGGGAATGCTGGAGGCCTACTGCCTAACCTGGGGCTGTACGCCCCCAGACCGGCACAATGGCTTTTCCACTGCCGGACCTAACCATGAAGATCTGTGCTTCTGTCATTATCTGACATCCATTAAATAGTTTACCTTTTCGCCACTATTAAAAACACAGAATGCGCTGCAGTCACCCTAGGTAATTCTACCGACGTGTCTAATCTCTGACTTACTTCCCCACACCTCCTTCCTAGACCCCAGTAGAATAGTTTCATCACTAGTCGGAGGTAACATTGTAGCTCCTAAGTTGGCAGCCTTGGGCAGAACGCTGTCACGTTGTTCCTTCTGGAATTAAAGTTGAGTAACGCTCTGTAAAACTTCGCCCTTTTAATGCTTAAGATACCAAACAATAGAACATTAAACAAAGTTTCTACAGAACAAAATACTACCGTATTCTGAAGATGTTTCTTGAAGGACAGAGTTCTGTCAAGAGTAATCCCTAGATATTGTGGATATCTGTTGTGGGCAAGACAAGTGTTCTCAAACTGAACCTTCAGTTCACGATTGGCCATTTTGTTGCTAAGGTGAAAACATGTAACTTCACTCTTATTTGGATTCGGTTGTAATCTCCATTTGCGAAAGTACTGTCCCAAGGTGCTAAGATCCGCTGTCAGTGTTTCTTCAGTGTTTTCAATGAATTTATCTTGTTCTACCAGAGCCCAATCATCAGCATATACAAATTTCCTAGAGCTAGTTTCAGGTATATCAGCTATGTACAGATTGAGAAGCAGAAGAACTAATACAGAACCTTGGGGAAGACCATTGTTTAAAGTTTTCTCACTGCTAGTGCCATTTCCCAGTATTACACGAAACTTCCTCTTGGTGAGCATGCTATCAATAAGTCGTACAATCTTCTTACATGGCAAGACGCGTAGTAGTGTGCAGATAAGTCCTTATTTCCTCACAGTACCATAAGGTGCAGTCAAATCAATAAATGCCACAGAGGTTTTCAGTTGTTTTTGAAAACCTGCCTCAATAAATGTTACAAAGTTCCTGTTATTCATTGGGCATAAAGTAATATTACATAATTCAAAAAGTTTGCGGACTGCAGTGTTACTCTGTCTGTTTACTGAATGTCTGAAAATGAACACAAACCTCATGGCACCACAGCCCTTGAAGGACCTTGGCCTACCAAGCGACCGCTGCTCATCCCCAAGGCCTTCAAATTACGAGGTATCGTGTGGTCAGCACGACGAATCTTTCCGGCCGTTATTCTTGGCTTTCTAGACCGGGACCGCTATCTCGAATGTCTGAAAACAGTATTTAAAATTTAACAGGTGTCCGATGATAACAGCTGTCCTCTAAGTGGCGAGAGGTAGTTTCAACATGAGTGAGGACATACTGTAGATATTTACTATCCAAGATTAAAGTACAACAACAATGTAAACATAGGTAAACAGTTTGCCTTCAAATAAATAACCTAACTTATATTATTCTAACGGCCGTAGCCGTGTTGAAACACCGGATCCCGTGAGATCTCCGAAGTTAAGCAACATTGGGCGTGGTCAGGAGTTGCAAGGGTTGCCACGCGCTTTTGGTGGGGGGGGGGGGTAAGGGAATGGAGGAGTGGAAAGGAATTGGCCACCCTACCGCACGTAAACTCCGGCTCAGGAACACTTCTGCGGAGGTTCGGACCTGCCTTCGGGCAGAATAACCCTTACCTTACCTATGTTATTTTGGGTAAGCATGACTGGATTGTTGGTGAGTTTACCAGATAATTCAACCCCAAACAACCACAAGCCACAGCTTATCCACCTTAAATCCGTATTATATTATAAATGTTTCCAAAGCACGTCTTAAAATACAAGTCAAAACTGTAACTCATTACGTACATTATAAAACTATTTGAGGTTGTAGCCCTAACTCTTTGTTGTATGCGGCAATGGGCATAAGTAACTTGTTCCTTACAACGTAGCTTGAAAGTGGCGTGGGTTTCTGCCGTCTTTCTTTCATTATCTTCTACCCCCATTTCAAACTCGAGTATCGCAGCAGTGATGAGTGATGGAGACGTAAAGCTTTCACCAGACACCTAGGTTTATTCGACACGAGTACGCTACGCATAGAGACCACGTCTCTCATCATCATCATCATCGCCACATCTCTATGCGCAGGTCGCCCATAGGTGTAAAGTAGAAATTTCTCCGCCCAACGAGCTGAACATCCCCTCGACACTCTCAGCACTAAAAGCCATACTATAAATAAATAAATAAATAAATAAATAAATAAATAAATAAATAAATAAATAAATAAATAAATAAATACATGTGTGGTTCTTACGATTGGGGACGAATACGGTAGAAGATATAATTAATATAAATCAAAAAACCAAACCAAACCCAATGGTACTACAGCCCTTGAAGGGCCTTGGCCTACCAAGCGACCGCTGCTCAGCCCGAAGGCCTGCAGATTATGAGGTGTCGTGTGGTCAGCACGATGAATCCTCTTCGCCGTTATTCTTGGCTTTCTAGACCGTAATATAATTCCACTTCTATTTATTCTCTTTCCTGAGCTTCGTTGTAGTATTCAATTGTCCCGTCCCTCTTCCCGGCTCCTTTTTGCATCTTAATGTCGAGAACATTTCTTAGCAGACAAAGAACTATAGTATGAAAAACGAAAAATTAAGCTATTTCCTCAATAGTGCCGAAAGTTGAAGGGCTAAAGGCCCCGGGAAAATTTCGAATTGTGACTCTTTGATAGCTCTAAAGACACATTTCCGGCCTAAATGAAGTTCAGCCTAAAATGGCCGCTTATTTCTTCACTGGTTTTGTTTTCTTTTTCAAATCCCAGCGACATTTTATGAACATTATACTTTGAACTTAAAAGGGCTTAAGTGAAACTCATGCCTGCAAGAACTTCACTGCCTGTGACTGTGGCTTATAGCATACACTGCGCTCATCACCTATCAGCCCAGCGTGAGACCTCTCGTGTACACTTCCTCTAACTACGAGTTTTCTTGTTCATTAAAAACAACTGCACTGCTAACTAGAATGATGCTTGCACACAAAGCTCACTGGTAACCACAAATTCTAACGGCTCGTTTGCAGACCCACGCTACTAAGACATTTTTGCTTCTATAATGCTATTGCCTTTACGTCCCTACTTTTACAGTTTCCGGAGACGCCGAGGTACTCTCTCCTCCAAGCAGCTGATCTGAAAGTACGCCGATCTTTAGAGTCAAAAAGAAGATGGAAATTGTGCTCTTCAGCCCACGAGGTCAAAGCGTCCCCGTTGGAATCAGTCACAAAATATCCCCATTGGTCATGGTGACTGTTAAAATCACCTAGATAGACAGCTGGGTGAGGGTATGGTTAAATGACATGTGCTGGCCATGTGGTAGCAGGAGGTTTATAGATATTGATGACTGTAACATCTCCTATCTTGATTACAATGGAATGAACATCATCTCTTGTGCTTGTGGAGATCAGGGAAGCATTCTCTACTGTATTTCGTACATATCTTGCACTTCCATATGCATGATGGAATGTTGCACCTAGAAGTTCATAACCTGGTATTTTACCTCTGGTACGCAATTGGTCTTCATTTGCTACGTCAGTTTCCTGCAAAGCAATTACATCAATATTGTTTTCCAGAGATAGTCTTGATAAAAACTGACACTTTGATCTGCTTAGCCCTTCTATGTTGATCTGCAGTATTTGAATACTTTGTCCTAGGTTCTTATATTGTCGTTGGTCCTTATAAGGACCGTTTCCCTGAAGTATTGTCATCGTGATATGTTTTAAGCCAGGAGATCTCAAGGATTGTCTGGCTGCCAATGTTGTTGCTTTCTTAGCACCACCCAGGGGTCACGTGTAGGGCACTTTGAGGTTAAACCTACGGACGTGAGGCAACAGCATACCTACTAATACAGGGAAAACTCAGCACGAAGAGAAAGAAATGAAGTTGTAGCATGTTCCAAAGTTCGAGGTGGGAAGACGTGGAAGAGAGAAGACGAGCTGCCCGAATAAATGGTTTGTTCCGAGCTGTCAGTGGAGAGACGTTAGTTTGAATGTTGCTTTTAAAAGTAGGAGATATTACAATATGAAGATGAAGTTGGAATTCAAGAGGACAAATTGGGGCGAATTCGTTTTCAGGAAGAGGAGTTAGGGATTGGAATAACTTACCCAGCAAGAGGTTCAATACATTTCCAAATTCTTTGCAATTATATGAGAAAAGGCTAGGAAAAGAACAGACAGGGACCTGCCACCTGGACGACTGCCTAACTGTAGATCAGTGGACATGAGCTGTAGTGGAATGGCCTCTTTCTCCATCGTTAATGGCTATTTACAAAAGTGTTTTCATAAACATGATTTAGATTATGGCAGTCGATTGTAAACAGTAATATGCTATTAACATACGGAACAGATTTATTGACAAATGATATACAGTATTTATTAATCTGTGTATATTTATAGTCTCATGCATTTATGGAAATTTACCTATGCAGGATAATAATTATGTTTCTGTTTATCAAACTTCAACTGGCAATGACCTTTCTGTCGGCTGAGTGACGATCAGATAAAAACGAAGGGATGAGGAAATGGACAGCGGAGACTCAGCAGGTTATTCACAACGCGAAGAGACTGTTATTCGAAGGTCCCTTGGATGTAACGCAGGAATAAGATGGCGATGTAGCTACGTAGGTCATTCGCAATTCGTGGCAGTACTGCTATGTAGCAGTACTGTAAAGATGGTACAAAACCCAGTTGCACGCACCACCAACGGCGACAAAAATATCAAATCAATAGGCACTGGTAACTACTGTAGATACCAGAGCCCGACACAGACGGCCCTCCTCCACGATTGGTGTAGAACCAGAAGTGAAGAGTCAGTACTTCCATTATTTTAAACTAGCTCAGGGTGTTCGTAAGCCATGAAGCATGATAATACATTGACTGTTTTTTCCAACATTTATATTTAATAGAACATAGTCCGGCTGTCGCGACTCGTTGGCAGAATGGTCAGCGTACTGACCTTCGGTTCGAAGGGTCCCGGGTTCAATTCCCGTTCGTGTCGGGGATTTTAATCGCTTCTGATTAAATCTTCTGGCTCGGGGACAGGATGTTTTTGTCCGTACCAACACTCGCCTCTTCATATTCAGACAATACCGTCCAATACCGTCAGTAGTCGAAAGAGCGCAGAGTTGACCAAAGGAGGTCGGACAGGAGCCTGTGACAAGTATGTGGAAAGAACGCCAAAGTCAGTGGTCGTCACCAGCGGTCTCAGGGTCAGTGCCCTGGATTCCGTTATAATCGCAATTTACGACAGGTGGGGTGTACAGTGAGTACATTCTACCACACCCACCCGCAGGAAAAAATGGGGTATTGAAATGTTTTCCTGTTGACCTCCCCCAACTTCTCGTTCTTTATGGCACAATGCACAAGGACTGTCAATCATAATTTACTTATTCCTTTTCCGGAAAGGTTCACTTGTCCTACAACAAAAGTGAGTAGCAGGTTAATTCCTCGCGACAAAAGTGATCAGGCATAGAGCTAACCGCTCTATCTCGCATAACGCGGAGAATACGGAAACGCCTTCATGACCTGTATGGAGGTTACCCTGCAATGGGCCTTAAGGAGGATAGCAAATGTCCCCGCATAAATAAATAAATAAATAAATAAATAAATAAATAAATAAATAAATAAATAAATAAATAAATAAAAATAAATAAATAAATAAATAAATAAATAAATATAAATAAATAAATAAATAAATAAATAAATAAATAAATAAATAAATCAATCAATAAATAAATAAATAAATAAATAAATAAATAAATAAATTAATTAATGAAATAAATAATTTGCCCAAATGTCGTTCAAAAACGAAAAGGTTATACCACAACAGTCATTAAGTTCGTGGACTGGCGCCTATAACTCAAGCAACCCACTGCACACTTGTGTACTACAGTCAACAAGTTCTTGAACTGGCGCCTACAACATAGGCAACATACCGTACATTCCTGTACTTCAGTCAATAAGTTGTTGGACTAGCGCCTATAACTTAGGCAACCCACTGCATATTCGTGTACTACAGTCAACAAGTTCTTGGACTGGCGCCTACAACATAGGCAACACACCGTACACTCCTGTACTACAGTCAATAAGTTCTTGGACTGGCGCCTAAACAGTGCAGGCAACACAGTATACACCTGTGTACTGCAGTGAAGGTGCAACGCAGCGACACTAGGTGGCTAGTCCACGAACATAATGAGTCTACTACGTATAACGATGCTTTCGTAGAATGGGTTGAAAAAGATTATTTCGTAATTCGTAAGTAGATATCTGGTGAAAGCATCTAGCAGCAATTAGTGGTAGTAGTAGTAGTAGTAGTAGTAGTAGTAGTAGTAGTAGTAATAGTAGGGGGCGGATTCCTATGACAAGACATGTTTTTCCTTAACATTACATCACGTAGTCTCATATTTTCAACACGTTTCCAAGCATGAAAAAACCTACAACCTGTTTTCCTGTCAAAGACCGAGTCAGGAATGGAGCGAATGAAGCCCCAATCTAGCGGCGAGGATAGGAATTGTGCCGGCTGCCGAAGCCTGCCGCACTCCTCTGGGGCAATGATTAATGACTGACAGATGAAATGAAGTGATATTGGAGAGTGTTGCTCGAATGAAACATGAGAGGGAAACCCGGAGTACCCAGAGAAAAACTTGTCCAGCCTCCGCTTTATCTAGCACAAATCTCACATGGAGTGACAGGAATTTGAACCATGGAACCCAGCAGTGAGAGGTCGGCGCGCCGTCTCCTGAGCAATGGAGGCTCCAACATGAAAATTAAAACTAAACAGGATTTATTGGGCATTTAAATGCATATTTAGGGTTTTATTTTAGTTTTAAAAAATCATTATAACGACATGATTTGGTAATTTTCATTTGAACTTCGTTTTTAAAAAATCAGAGTAAGGTCAAGAAATTATTTTTCAGGATAAACTGGAATATACTCCTACTGAAAAACCATTCAAAAATAATCTATAGAATCTTTATAGCAGGTAAGAGCAATTTTTTGCTGGTTGGATCAATTCCTGGAAACCGGGCTGTTATTTTCACGGAGGTTGTTTGTCTTCAGATTTCCAGGAAGTTCGTCCAAGCGATTTAACTCTGTTCAAGTACACCCCCGTTACATCTTGCAATGTTGAAAGAAGTTTTTTCGCTACTAGACGACACTCAGCGACAACTGGAGGGGATTCTCATTCAAGAACCTTAAGAACCATCCTGATAATGAAGAATAGATCAGGTACGAACGTTTCATTCAAATAAGATATATTTTGTGTAAAACGTAAATGTGACTGAATATAGAATAATGAAAGTAACCATAGTGTTTACGTTTTCCACAGGGTCCATCCTTGCCAAGTTGTGCGCTGCAACCTATCCCCCTCCAAAAAAATATTTAGAAATATACGTGGTTTTCAAGAGGCTCTCCACTGAGTTTTCCATACTGAACAAATATCCAAAAAGCCAACACATATACACATTCCTCATACTAATTAAACACGTAGTAACACCCGCAATGACGAAACATTCACGAACTCAGAAACAACTGGTGTCAGCGCGCAAAAATAGAACTTGTCAGTGTTACCAAAATCATTGGAATAAAACCAGCAACGTCGTAATGTAAAATTAATTATTACGTTGTTATAGCGAAATCTATAAACTAGACATTTTGCTCGTTATTTGGAGAACGTAAGAAGTACAATTTGCATAGTTAACAAACGTGGCTATGGAACAGTGGGAGTGTTAAAGGACCTGGCTCTACAGTATTTGCTTTGAGCGATCCCCTCTCATTTCGGTCGAGATGCAAGTGTGACGAGTGCTGCCTCTCTGAGGATGGCTGCGAAGTGATGTCTTGGCTGTTGTTTCCACAGCACATTAGGTAAGTTGGGCACGCATGCGCAAAAGGCAGAGTTCCTGCTTTCTAGCAAAAACCTTAGAAATTGTCGCTGACCTGCACTCTGCACAGCACCCAGCGTGGAGCGCACGAGTAGTTACCTGGTTGAGATGGGAGTTACCTATTCTATGGCTGTCGTCTTTTTTCAATGCAATGCAGTGATTGTAGATAATATTATTTAAATTAATTTTCAGATAGAAAATGTGCTGCAGCACTTCCGCACCCCGGCCCACGAGTGTGACCTTAATGCTTTCATGAACTGTTTAGCATTATGGTTTGACTTCTAGGTTAGGGATATCGAAAAATTAACACACGCCGGGCTGAGTGGCTCAGACGGTTGAGGCGCTAGCCTTCTGACCCCAACGTGGCAGGTTCGATCCTGGCTCAGTCTGGTGGTATTTGAAGGTGCTCAAATACGCCAGCCTCGTGTCGGTAGATTTACTGGCACGTAAAAGAACTCCTGCGGGACTAAATTCCGGCACCTCGGCGTCTCCGAAAACCGTAAAAGTGTAGTTAGTGGGACGTAAAGCAAATAGCATTATTATTTATTATAAAAATTAACACTATTTTACATTAATTGCAGCATGTGCCAATAGTAATAAAAATGCTTCTGTATGTAATACAGCTAATATTTACTAAGTCATATTTTGAATTTTGTACGTCATATTTTCATACATTTTTAGGTCAAATTAAATTTGCCCCCGAATTACTTTCTATTAATATTAGTAGTAGTGGTACAAAATATGCTCTCGAGCCAGTCGTAAGCCAGGTGCACATTTAGTAACACCGCCTCGCAAAGCGACCCCATCTCCTACCTTCAGCAGCGCCGCCAGACACCCAATTATTTTCTCACATGATTTATCAGTATGACCAACACTCTAATGCTCATTTACCTTGTTCTCGAGCACTCTGCGTGTAGAAGATAGAAGATGTATCAGGTCATTCCGCTTGGTTCCAGTTCGGTGTTTTCTTTCGAACTTTCGACATCCAGTTTTTGTCGGATCTTGACGTTTCACGACCACTACAGTGCTTTAAAACGTGGTGAGGTATCGGGGCCGCAGACCTCATTACGTTACTTGACTCTGGATGTTGGTTGCTTTCATAATCTTAGTTGTAACTAGTGGCTGGGGGGGGGGGGCGAATTTCCTACAACCAATAAAAGTAATGAACAAGAAAGTTTGCAGTTCACTAATTTACCAGGCGTAGAATTTGCTAACACAAAGGAATCATTATATTTATACCAGTAACTCTTTCATGACATTTCTTGACATTCCATTACTATAATTTTAAAAGGGTGTAATTGCCAAAACGTAAAATCAGAGAAAAGCAGAAAAACAAGTTCCGTTACATGGTGACGTTTTAAAGCAAATACGCTTTACAATGAAGCAGATATACACTAAGCAAGTATATTTGCAAAGAAAAAATAATTTTGTACAAAATACAAGAATGAAAACTGTAAACCAAGAAAGGATCCATGCGCCATGTTCTTGTAACTAATCAATGTCGCAACTTTCGTTACCAAACTTATTATATGTGTACTTTTGATACAGCCACAATTTTAGTGCACACAAAATTGCAAACCTTCACAATGATACTGCTTGAGTTATTCTGTAAAATAACGGATCGTTTTTCTCAAGTTCGCTGTCTCGTCACTACTGCGCTCACCCTGCTGCTGGTCTGTACTTACTAGATCCTGCCATCGGCAGGTGATCCAGCCAACTCAACGTTTTTCGTTTATGATTATGAAAGCTTGAGACATTGTTTAACTTTCCAGCATTCACAAATGTATCAACAGCTTTCCAATAAACCTTGAAATCAGTTTACAACAACATAAGGATGTGTATGATTACTGTTACTCTGTTTCACCATCAATAAATTCAATACTTTCACCCTCAATTCTCTCATTTACAGTCTTAAGGTTCTTGAAAATAATCGCGGTAAACAGGATGAATCGGTGGCAAACATTTCGGTAAGTTATTGTCCTTACGTAACCGCCACAGTAAAGTATCCCGATATTTCTTGGCTGATAATGAGGGATGCCTGTTGGTGTCTTTCTTTCTAGGAAGCGATGGCTGTTTGTGCGTGCCAATGAGAAGTTTGTCATATTCTGCATGGAATCTTTCAACACATTAGCATTTCATTTATTCTTAAGGCAATGCATCAGTGAAATTTGGTTAAAAACTCAATTCTTTAAGTTTATACTATATTCATATCTTGTAATTTCCTTTTACGCTTTGTTCTATTTAAATATGAGCCTTTTAAATCCCTTAGCGGCCCTGCGCAAGTGGGCGTCGCCTCACATTGTCGCTATTCTCATAAATACTTTTCGTTTTCTTTTTCGTAGCTTCACCAAAACATGACAGTATGAAATAATACTTGTGTGTCAAGGACTTGCTTCGAATGAGGTTTCAGAACGCTGCACAGTTCGTAAAACACAAAATGTCAATGAATCGGTGCACAGTGTAATTTGGGCTAAGTGCCCGAAGGAAGATTTTTTCCAGCGCTTTCCAAGATTCAAAATCTTAGGATTTATACAGATGCATTGTCTTAAGACAAAATATAAATATAAAAAACTGACCATGAAGCACAGCACAAACCAATGGAAGTCTATTTTGTTTCGTGCTTAACCCGACGTGGGGGGGGGGGGTGTCGCAGATGGTTAGAAGAAAGAATGAACTGATAAATAAACTGAACAATGAACTTTCGAAAATTTATTCTCTCAAGACTGATGTGGAACAGTCAAAACGGAAGTGATTAAAGTCATAGTTAACTGTTAAGCTCGGCTGTGTACGCCCACTACACTTCACAGTAGACAAACTGACTTATCTGGTTGAAGGCACTTTTATTAACAACATTCAGAATATTGACAAGATAACTCAACTGGGTCTTATCGGGGACTGTTTTGTATTCTTGAATAATCTGCAAGTTGGCTATTTCTTGAATATTATGACGAAATGACTTATCTTGTTAGTGTCAAAGGATGCAAATCATTGACCTTACTGCAAAAATTAAAAGAACTGAAAAAATTACTTAACCGGTTTTTCCCCAGGCTGTGTTTTATTTTTATTTACTATATGAAATACTTGCTCTCGTGCAGAGGCTGCCTTGCGACAAAGTATACTTTTATATTCATTGTTAAAAGATAAATAAATATTCTTGAGACATTCTGATGGGATAGAAAAAGGCTAGAAGCGGGAAGGAAGCGACCGTTAATGAATGTACAGCCCCAGAATTTGGATGGTGTGAAAATGAGAAGCCACGGTAATCCATCTTTAGGATTGCGGACAGTGGGGTTCGAACCCACTATCTCCCGAATGCAAGTTCAGAACTACGTGACCCAAGCCAGCATCCATTTGGTCGATTCCGTGTTTTGTGTTTTGCCTCCTATGTATGTATGTATGTATGTATGTATGTATGTATGTATGTATGTATGTATGTATGTATGTATGTATGTATGTATGTATGTATGTATGTATGTATGTATGTACTGTAGTTATTGGTACGAACATTTTATGCCATCTCCATACGCGAACCAATACTAAACATTTCGCCAGAAAATCTCTCAATAACATGAAAGCATTTCCAGCCAAATTAAACTTACGAGCAAGTGCTTTAACTCTCCGCTTGCAGACAGCTCATCGTCTGTTATAAAAGGATTTAGCAGTTTAATATTCATCACTCATCCGATAAAAATAGCGAGACATAAATGAACTCTCAAGGGTGCGGAGGTCGAGGTCGCTGTACATTAAAGAGGGTTAAAGTAGAGATAGCTTTCTGGCAGATTTACTGATACATTTTCTAGGCGAAATTCCAGCACTCCCGTCTGTTCGAAAAATGGCCATTATGGTCATGCTTACAGATACTGACAGCAACTGAAGGGACATCATATTTTTTCCTCTTTCGTTTCACCCTCTTTGGAGTGCGTTCTCTGTGTGTTGTTCTTTCCTTACTGCGCAGTACTTCTTCACTCTTTGTGATCTTCGTTTCCTGTTGTCTTCCGAGATGATAGGTTTGGCTTTTAGAGCACAGTAGATTTGTCTTGCAACCTTAAGTTATTACTTTACCTGTTCGATCGAGTCGTGAATTTTGTGTTATTTTTAATTCTAGTGCGTCTTTTTCAGTTCTTTTAAACGAGTTAGACTTTGTTTTACGGTTACGGAAGAACTCAAAGAATTGTTAGGGTTCATTCCGACAATAAGAGCGTAAAAATTTATCCTTCCTTTTCGCATAATATCTGAGAGTTTTTTCAATTTTCTTGTAGACTGTTTCAGTCTTGATCTGTATTATCTTATTATCCTGAAAGTTTCGTCCTATGATGTTAAACTTTTTCTTTCTTTTAGCTCGAGTTTTTCCCCCCGTCCTTTGAAATTCATGTTTAATTTCTCTGCTGCAAATAATACTTCATGTTCAATCGCGGTTTTATAATGTTTAACTTTGTACCCGCATGAACGGGATTTCTTGTATGTATGTATGTATGTATGTATGTATGTATGTATGTATGTATGTATGTATGTATGTATGTATGTATGTATGTATGTATGTATGTATTATTATTATTATTATTATTATTATTATTATTATTATTATTATTATTATTATTATTATTATTATTATATGCGAATAAGCCCATTATTACTACTTAGAAGCGTGCATTTCCCTTCCTTCGTGCCCATATTTATTTCATTCTTTTACTGTGACCTTCCATTCTGTCTTCAGACCAGGCTGTTCCAGTCTTCTTCTTCAGTCCTTCCTCTTGGTCAACTTGCCATTTATGAATTTTCGGTCTGAAGACTACCCGATTTTAGATGCCTGCTGGTGTAATTCCTGTCTGTTTGTGTTGTCACTGTGAAAATGTGTGTATTATTCGCTTCTCAGTCGGCGAGTTGTTGGCCAAGAATTTTTCTTATGATTTTGCGTTGCTTTTTTCTATATTTTCAATGTCTGCTTTCGTGTTGATAATTAGCGTTTCTGACCCATGAATACATTCTGGTTTATTGACTGTATTGTGTGTTTGGAAATACATTTTTGTTGTAGATATTTTGGGTTAGTCGGAATGCAGTTTCCATCTTTTGGCATCTAATTTCATCTTTTTTGTTTCGAATGCATTTTCCTGATTTGTTTCACAAAGATCTTGATACTCGTTTTATTTTCCCGTATTTTTTCTCGACGAGGTTTGGTGTTTTCTTGTTGCAGGTCATTTATTCGGTATTTTGAAAAGTTATTACAATTATTATATCAGAGTGCTAAGTACCGTGGGATGTGCTTGACTGCTCGATACACTGAATCCCTGAATGGGAGCAACAATGCTCAGTTATCAATACACGGATGCACTGGAGGATCTAGTGAGAAGCCTGCTCTCGCATTTCTGTAGACTATAAAATGTAATATCACACGGCGGCGGGCCACAATCCAGCTATAAATACCGTCGTAATGATGTGACTTCCATTCGAACCTCGCCGTCAGTCACAGAACCGCTCCTAAGTTCTGAGCTAGACACTGAAAAAACAGTGGCTTTGGAGAAAACAAATAGAGTATTGGGAGATTCTAAATGATCTCTGAAACGTGTGTAGGCGAGAAGTCCACGTACCGCTGTAACTGTATCAAATGTTATTTAGGTTATTTTACTAACGTATTAAGTGTCATATATCTGTATGTTCTATACGCCTACATGTCCGGTGTGATATCCTCAACAGCGTCGCGCCTTAATCACTCCCCATAAGACAGGACTTCTTAGCTCAACCACGACCTCTGCACCGTCCTGGGAAATGTCTGTTCAGGAACTCGTGCACTACTAGAGCGTAGTGAGCAATCTGGGGTATCAACCATGTTTGTAACATGTGTAAATAATTTGCGCCCTTCACAGTCCTTCTAAAAAGTACGGTTCAAGCAGATGTGCCCGTATCCTTCCCAACTCAACTCCGTATTGAGGATCCTCTTTGGCCCAGACGAGCTGCGAGAACCACGAACCACTGCATTTGGGAACACGGCGTGCTAAAAGCGCTCATTCCGATAACACGTTTACGAACGTCGGTCGAAAAGGTCTCAACAGGGTATTTTTTCAATGAAATCTCGCACTGTTGTGCTAGGTATACCGCGTTCCAAAGCACGTTTATGCGTCGACTTCGTACGAGATTGTTCAATCGAAGCACAGACTCCAGCACTAGTTTCTTCTCGTATCTTCTTCCTTCCACTCCGCGGCCTGTTCGTAACACTGCCCGAGGAAAAAGCACGTTTGTTCCAATCGATAAGTGTTGCTTTAGGCGGTGGAGACTTATTAAATCCTTCCCGGAATGCTCCCATCATCTGTCTCATTGTCTACCCTGTGTGCTGTCGTTCGTGCACCCGCGCATTTGCAACTAACCGCTTCTGAATAGTGTAACTTCACATCTGCCATGGCTTCACACTAACACTCGACTGCGACATTGTGTATTCCAACACTTGTTTCCCGCAATTAATCAGAATTAATAGAGCTACAAACCTAAATAACATTTGATACTGAATAGTTACACGGCTACGGCACTTCTAGCCAACCCTGTATATCTGCTATATACACACAGTACCTCTCTGTATAAAAATTAAAGGACGTATGCGTGTCAACTTTCCGAAACATCACATCTAAAACAAACATTCTCAGGGCGATCTGTCACAGGACAAACAATATTTATTTCAAAATACAGATCTGAAAATAAATTATATTATTATTATTATTACTATTATTATTATTATTATTATTATTATTATTATTATTATTATTATTATTATTATTATTATTATTGATATTGTTTGCTGAAAATAACATAATAGCTTACCATTAACTTGAGAGGCCACGCGCTCTCCGTCGAGACGTAAGGACGCGCGATGGGTGAATATTGCCCACAAACAAAAATCCTCCTCAATTGTAAACTGCAATTATTTGAAATGATGTAAATGATGAAAATTTCACGTGTTAAATCAAATGTAATAATTATGCAGAAATTACTATAGCAATGTACTACTTGTTATAATAAGAATGGATATTGCTCTCAGTAGGCTTCGATGGTGCTGGTGTTTAAGAGGGAGTACAACTTGGCAGCCATCCTCTACATAACACTAATCAGAGGGAAAAAATGGAAGGGATCCGACACTTCGAAAAATGAAGATATCGGCCAAAGGAAGACAAGGGCCACGAAGGGCGTGAAAATGAAAGACTTCCTAGGCCTCGAGTGCTGTAATACCGTCGGGATTGGAAAAGAACAAGTGTTGACCAAAGGAAGTCGGATAGAATAGACGAAAGTGAGAAGCCTGGCACAAGTAAGTGGATGCAATGCCAGGACTCAGGTCAGGGCCCCGTGTTCTCCAAACCACGTTCTCAAGTCAAGAGTCCATTGGGCATCTTCTAGTCGCCTCTTAGTACAGGTAGGGGATACCGTGGTTGTTATTCTACCGCCCCCACCCACAGGGGGATACACTGGCAACACTCAGTTTTTAAATATTGGATCATTAATATTAGACGCACATTTTTGTATTAAAAGACTAACATACGATAAACACCTATTGGATATAGAGGTAAGACGAAAGGGTAAGAACTGTAGAGGATGTTCAAAGATCAGATATGATCACACTTCACACCTAGTCCATTACTTCCCGTTGCTTGTTCACTTGTTCCACGCTGGCTTCACATGCTTCCGGCAAAGTTTTTCGCACATTACACAACTCATTGTGGTTTTTTCTGTCCTCGCATATTCCTGTTCGACGCTTTCCGAGAGTTATACGTTTTCTTTCCTCAGTTTTTTCCAGAAAGCTAATGAATACGGGTTTGTTGGAAGAGTCAATATTTTACTTCTCGATGCCAAACGTTCCTTTGTGACATCCAATTGCAGCATTTTCAAGAAATTTCAACGGATTCTAGGTTCAGAGATAAAATTTGAGCATTGATAGCTGCGATGTCCAGAATGCCGAAAAAAGAGTCGCTGTTCGGGCAAAAGGTTATAGCTCACAATACTCTTCCTTTCCATTATTTTCCTTAAGACTGGTCACGCAGTCAGTCAAAACAATTTTCGTTGTGTTCATTTTCCTATGCTAATGTGTAAAGGCAAATGAACCTTGAATACTGTAGGGGTGCGTAAATAAGTTCGTAGAGTGCGGTACGGTAAGGTCTATTTTCGTTTATACGTAAGAATAGGAAAGTGAACACAACGAAATTGTTCTGATGGACTAAATATGCATATGTGGCTAGGAGGCGTGGGTAGGAAGATAGTTGTGAGAGATAACGTTTTGCCCGAACAGCCACGAAATATTCTTGGTGGTCATCGAGATGATGTTCCAGAGAAGGTACCATTGTGCAATATCATCATTTCTGTATTCTTCTTGGAGTCAGACTCTTCATAAGTGGCTGCTTGCCGGTTGATAGTGGACGACAGGAAAGCCACAACATCTACACATTCTCTTGTTCACTTCACGAATCGTGATCACTTTCTTCGACACTGTCAATTTCTGAGTCAACTCTAACCTGTAAGAGATTGCTCTGCATCAGAGAGTGATATACCTTCAATCCCTGATATTCAGTAAAATTTCGCCTAACTCTGCCGAAAAACGCACCTATACTACAAAGTACACTTGTCTAATAATATTTACTGCACTGTTCGCAAAGTAGTTAACAATAAACAACAATGAAACGTTTGTGCGCGCGCACGGGTGTGATTTACCCACTCACACTAACAGAGCTGCTCAGCTGATTCAAGAGTTCACTAGAAAGGTACTGAGAGCACGTTGAAATTCATTCAGGGTCATGTGATCCAACTCCCCCACATTGAATGCACTGTGCGCAGGCAACGTACTGTAAACACCATCGCACCACCTTTGCCATGAAGAAAGAATTTCTTCCTCTCAAGAACAGTTTATATTTCCTCCGGAGATAAAAAGATATGTTCACCTAATGCACGGATTTTCACGAACCTTTGTGGGAATGAAAGTAGAGGTATCACAAACATTTCCTTCAAGTGCAGTTAATAGTTTTCCCAAAATAATTTCTCTTGAAGTGTTTAATTCCATTTTTCATGAAATTTAATTAACATGTTAATGTGAATTCGTAATTACGTAGATAATACCTGTTTTAAAAGCAGTACGTAACAATTTTTCTGTACATATTTTATTTAAGGAGATATATCGTACTAAAGTTCGTGTAATTTTTACATTCTAAAAGTTTGGACTAACAAATCCTTACTACTTGAAGAAATTCTGCAGGTTCCTTAATATAGCTGTGATCCATACAAATGTTGTTATATTTGGCGGAATATTATTGGAGAAAATGGGATTTAAATGTGAAATAACTTCGTGACAGAAACTCAATCCTTTCAATTTCAGTCAAAAAAAATTTCACCCAAATGAGAAAATATTGATTTTTATCTCCGGAGTGTCGCCGTAATTAAATTACAGTAGAACTCGGTTATATCGACATCCAAGGGAACTGTGTCGTTATAAACGAGTGTCGTACCGAGATTCGTATTATCAGACCAGCGAGGTGAAAAATACAACTTCATCCACGTCGCTGCTTTCAAGTTTTCGTAGTCGCTTGATCTGTTCACATGCAGCAACAACTTTATCCTTGCCCTTCCAAATCCTTTGGACTGTGCAATGAACAAGGATACATTCAGCGTCCGTACTCTACTCTCTATTTTGTGAACCACTTTAACTTTTTCTTCCAACGTTAAAACTTTCTTTTAGTAGTCATTCTGCACCTTGTGGAAACTTCCAGCCGAAGCTCGCCGTACAACCTACCGTTAGTACCTCAAGAATTCGGATGGCTTACAATGGGGTGGGAAATTTTCCGGCATTCCCGAGGTCTATCACGAAAGGGGACAGCAAAGAATTTGCCAGGTTTCAACTAAATATTTCTTAACATACTTTGGTTCTTATAAAATCTTATTCCAGACTGGCGCTGAAAATGACGGTAGACGCATCTATGTTTGTGGCATTGTGTCGTACAATAGAAAACATGACGTTATAGACGAGTTTACGCTGAAACCGATGTGCTTATGACAGACTTCAATGTTTAAAGAAAATGTATGAATGATCTTATTCTGCCCGAATCTGAACGAATGCTCTAGCGGCGCTTGTCTGAGTGTGTGTCCCAGATCTGACGAGCACCACTTGTCTGGAAGACAGAGTCGGGGCAGAGTCAGTGGCCGTGTCACGTAACGCTTCAGTTTTACTCACTAGAGTGTCGAACTGGTCCGACGGTTAGCACAGGCGGTGGGGTCGAACTGGTCCCACGCTAAAATATCAAAATCAAGGATCGAAGAAGCCTGATCGTCAGCTCATGCATTATACCAAGTCTCCCAATACAATTGCACAGGCCAGTAAAGTAAATACGAGTATAGGTATTGGCCTTTCGGTTAGTTTAGGATCGCCACATCTGACCCGATTGTGTCTTATCACCTTTTGAATAGTTAAATCCCTGAAAAAAGACTAATTTAAGCCTCTCTCACTTAACTTCTACACTGCAATGACACTGTCTGAGAAGTGACAATGACAACGAGGCAGTGGCGGATGCCAGCTACTCGCCGGACCAGTTCGGTACTACCCGTAACAAGCAGCGCCTGTGCTGGCATACTGACCCGCTGCACGCATCTCATGAAGAGGGAGACAATATTGCATCTCACCGGCCAAAGTTCTAAGCTAAAATATTTCACATAGCGGTTTTCGCACGTTCAAAGACGATATGTCGACAACGGCCAGCGTTACCAACTTAGCGATGTTGCACTGTATCTCACGACTATTAAATGCTGTATCATTTAACCACAACTCTTTCGTGTTAAAACAGATAATTAGTGAATTTTTTAACCTTGTATTACGACAAAATATTTCTCTGTCTATAATGTAAACCCAAACTCCAAGCCGCAACATCCCGGAAGGGCCATGGCTAACCAAGCGGCCGCTGCTCAACCGAAAGGCTTGCAGATTACGAACCGTCGTGTGGTCAGCACGACGGATCCTCTTCTTGGCTTTCTAGATCGGGGCCGCTATCTCACGGTCAGATAGCTCCTCAATTCTAAGCACGTAGGCTGAGTGGACCTCTAATCAGCCCTCAGATCCAGGTAAAAATCCCTGACCCGTCCGGGAATTTCCACAATACATCTTGCTACTTCATGAGTGGAAGCTGGCGACAAATTCAGCACAATATATCATATCTGCTCATTTTCTCGTGTTCATTTCATGTCTTTTGGAACAGCGTCGTTAAATTATTGTTGGGTATAATTATATCGAGTGCAGAAGTCATCCCTTCCAAATGTATATAGGCCTGCTGTATGTGCGTAAAATAGCCTTGAAGCCCTCAAGATGAAGGTGAGACTTCTGTTAATTTCAATTTGCGGTAACTAAAATTGTGACCTGTGTATGTATTGCACCAAAAACGCTTCAAAATACGCGCCGCGCCGGCTACAGCAAGCAAGTGGTGAGTAACGTAGGAGCCAGCTCCAACTCGCCAAGGCTAAGTTATGTCAGTCACAGAAGTTTCCATACCTTCTACCCTGAATAACTCTTATTCCGATACGATACGAATATGAGAATTACATCACCGCATACACCATTTTAACATTTCCAATACTACGACGTTTCATTAAAATCCAAACCAAACCAAACCCCATAGCACTACAGCCCTTGAAGGGCCTTGGCCTACCAAGCGACCGCTGCTCAGTCTGAAGGCCTGCAGATTACGAGGTGTCATGTGGTCAGCACGATGAATCCCCACGGGCGTCATTCTTGGCTTTGTAGATCGGCACCGCTATCTCACAGTCAGATAGCTCGTCAATTCTAATCACGTAGGCTGAGTGGACCTCGAACCAGCCCTCAGGTCCAGGTAAAATTGCCTGACCTGACCGGGAATCGAACCCAGGGCCTCCGGGTAAGAGGCATGCAAGCTACCCCTACACCACGGGGCCGGCTCATTAAAATCCAGCACGGATTAACGAAGAGGAATGAAACAGCTGCAGTCTCCGCGAGAAGTGTACATGAATGAGCCTTGTCCCACAGTCGAACCTGTACGGTTGACTGCTAGTGGTTGTCGGTGCTACGATATGTCGAAGTTATGGAATAGAAGTCTTCGATACTCTGCAAAAATAATGGTGAGAATACATACCGTACTTAATATTTCTCTGTCTACGGACTTAGCCGTGTAGTTAGCGAGTGCGATACTTGGAACATATCTGTCTATCAGAACTTACAATTCTTACGTTTATAAACTGTGCATCGATACTTAGAGTTTTCGCGAATGGAACTTTGTACTTGTAACTTTCTTAACTTGACAGTGTTAGTCTTTGTTGTGAAATAGTTTCACATTATTTGTGAACTCAGGACATTGTCCGAACGAAACCTATTTTCACTATTCAGAAAATGAGTTTAAAATATTATTCTACGTCTTTAAACACAATCTTGCGAATGAACGGAACTAATTTCTCTCAATGGTTTCCCTTCTAACAGTGTCGCATACAAATGTAAAGGTGTGTATTAACGGGACTAATTTCACACGTTAGGCATTTAACTTCGAACACCCAGTTGAAGTGATTGTCATTTAACTCAGTGTGAATAATATTACAATGGCATCTAGCAGTGTTCATTTCAATGAATAAACTCTCCAGAAAACTGTAAACAGAATCAAAGTGATCTTGAAATCCTGGAGGGCCCAACGAGGGTTTGCGTCCTTGATTCTCCAAACATTTAGAACACTAATTGCCTCTGTCTTTGTGTGCTTAATTTCACAACTGCATGTGATGTTAGGAAGTGTGCGGATTCGATTCGATTAACATACGGCTGCAAAAATCCTACCTGAGTTCTTTAATTTTTCGTCTCAAGTTAGAGACAAGTAGAGTTCACTTCAAAGAAGTGTCTCGTGTCTGATTCCATTTACATTCAACACGAAATATCAGCTTTTCTTTAATCCGTTCATGGGAACAGTCAAAATCTATTATAAATTACACCTCATTACTCGTCGATCCTACAAGCCCACGGGATTCATACATGTGCTTGCTCCATCATTCCACGTGAGCGAACCCAGCAACTTGAACTCCGAGACCTTCTAGAACTTAAGACCGCGCAGGATTGGTACGTGGTTACATGGCGTCGGGAGGTGTTCCATGGTGAGGACATCTCGAACAGTACTGAAGTCATATAATCTTTACTTTGTTTAATAAATCAGCAGACATGAACTTCATTCGAAGAAAAACCCGCTAACTCTCTGTACCCGTTTTGCGTTCATCTGATGCTCTTCAAGCTCTAAAGTACGGGCGTTTCCTGGAGCAGTGTGTGTGTATTTTTAAACCGTCTAATTACAGGACTTCCCATTACATGGCAGTACCTACACGCTTTGAGTAATCATATTACAAATTTAACTTATTTTTCAGTCACGTGTGAGATACATTCGTATATCGATGGCTGTTATGGTGTACATAAATGAATACATAAATAATGTAAACAAAACTATTTCCTTTTTCACAGTTGTGCAAATACAACTGAGTTCGTGAAACATAAAAATTCTTTAAAATAATTTTCGACTAACCTGCTTTTGCTCACTGACCATGACCCTGTACCTAAAATTTATTTAATTAAAATGATTCTTTCTCTCTCGAGTAATTCACACTAAAATAATAAATGGTTCATAGTTTGATCACCGACATGGCATAGACGTATAGGACTGTATAACATTCTGAAGCGTTGAAAATAAGCTTCTATAAGCTTCTAATTTTCCATGACCCATTTAATCTGGTGTTAAATACATTGGGAAAGTCTGTCTATTACACTGAGAAAAAATATTTTGTTACTGAACGATACGTCGTTTGATGCCATTCACTCTACCATTTTCTTAATGTCTCATCTCTGAATTCCTTAATCAGCAACTCTTTTACAATTTTGCTGTAACACTCACTAATTTCACTGTTGTTCCCTGCTTCCTTGTCCAGATGATCCGTGAATTGGTTACCGTAGTTCCCAGCGTGAGCCATAATCCGGTAGAACTCGATTGTTCACTTTTTACTTTCAGGAATGTTCGCTGTCATATATATACGTGTTTATGAAATTTCTGTCTATCTGAGGGCCGATGCCCTAGATGTTAGGCCCCTTTAAACAACAAGCTCTCTATCTGATATTTCTTTCCGCCGTAAAAGCCCGGAAGACAAGAACCTTCCGTTTGTTGGCGCACACTTCCTCCTCGCATGAGGAATGTCCCATGAATGTGTGTTCGCTCTAGACTGCAGTGAGTGATGACTTCTCCGGGTGGTAACACAGCATTAATATTTATGCGATTTTCAAACCAATTAATTATGTGTGCGATCAACTCTCGATCCATTATTCTGTGCGCCGCTACTGTTTGTTCATATCACAATACCGCATCCACTCAATAGAGAATTAAATCTATTTTGTGTTATGGCTGCACGGGCGAGATTTTATTGGAGGCTGGTCAGAAAGAACTTCAATAACCCGCTCCCCGTCTAAAGAAATAATGCCTGGTTACAGAGAGGAATAAAACTGCCTGGTAGGGATTAACAAATTGTGATGATAATAATAATAATAATCAATATATATCCCGAAACGCAAAATTAGGACATTATAACACTGTAATCAAGCCTGGAGCACTATATGCATCTGAAACACTGATCATGGGGGGCAGATCATTGATTAAATATTTAGAAAAACAAGAAAGCAAAATCTTAATGAACGTTTTGGACCAGCCTGTGCATGAGGAATTTGGATGATAAGGAAAACTGAGACACATTTAGGAACAAAACCGTTTGAAATGTTATGGACATATTTTCAGAATAAGTGATCAGAGATTGACCAAAAGAATTGCGAACCTTGCCGTATCTACGAAAGTAAAAAACAATTGGCTGCTCGAAGTTGGAGAAGATTTCGAGGAAATAGGCATCACAGATGAGATTGTGTTAGACAGATCTAAGTTCAAAAAATTAGTCGACAATCGCCGCTTTAAACCTCATCCAAGCACAACCACAAAACCTCGTCAAAAGATCGCAAGAAAAGCCACAGCGAGGTTTTGGGAGAAGAAAAAGGCAAAGACATCAGCTATCGAGCTCCTTACTTGGGCTTAACGAAGAAAGAATAACGATAGGGAGAATGAGGTATGAACAAGAAAGAAACATAACACAGAACAGCTCCGGAAACAAAAATCAGAACGGAAGAAACAGATGTGGGTGGACAGGAAGAAGGAACATAGCAAGAACTGAAGTGTTGACTAAATGTGCTCTGTAAAAGAGCTATTCGATTAAATAAATAAATAAATAAATAAATAAATAAGTAAATTAAAAAATAATAAATAAATAATAATGATCGTAGAAAGCCAAAGCCGTCTATCCTTTGCTGGTGACCTCACAATCACGACACAACCACAAAACAATTAAAACAGCTTAGCGAACAATCAGAGAAGGCGGGACTCCAGGAGAATTCTGAGTTCATGACGAATATGAAGCTAGAGACGGGACAAGCGAGCAGAACATTTTAGTGAATAGAACCCAACCTCACGCAGAACGAAACGGAATGCATTGTGAACACATTCTGTGATATGCTGCAACGTTCTCTTCCTGTGTTTCCCATTATATATGTAGAGTTGTAGAAGAGTTGTAAATACGATCCATGGCTAAATGGTTAGCGTGCTGGCCTTTGGTCACAGGGGTCCCGGGTCCGAATCCCGGCAGGATCGGGAATTTTAACCATAACTGGTTAATTTCGCTGGCACGGCGACTGGGTGTATGTATCCTCTTCATCATCATTCCATCCTCATCACGACGCGCAGGTCGCCTACCTGCACCTGACGAGCCGAACAAGTCCTCGGTCACATCCCGGCACTAAAAGCCATACGCCAAATTTTTTAATGCCCAGATGTATGCAAAACCAGTCTTTGTCTGGAGTTGCAAGCAAATACCCCCTGTAATACAGCAGCCCAGCAAACACAAGGTCGCAGCCCGGGGCACGTCGCGTACATCGCGCTCAGCGAGAGTAGATGTCATTAGAGCTTGTAACCCTGTAGCTGTTGAGGTTTCACTTTTAAAGGGTTCTGGAAACTTTCTACGGAACTCAGCGAGATTAGTTGTCATCGTGTGGACGTAACCACTTGTACAATGTAGCTGACTAGGAACTTGCCACTAGTCTCCTTCTTCCTCATTATACGAGGGCGTTCAGTAAAAGCATCCAAAATTCGAAGAGGGAGCAGACTGTAGTGAAAAGTACAATATAGGGAACACAGGATCTGTAAGAAGATGGGAATATTTTAATAATAATAATAATAATAATAATAATAATAATAATAATAATAATTATAATAATAATAATAATAATAATAATAATAATAATAATAATAATAATAATATTTAACCAACCCCATGGCACTACAGCCCTTGAAGGGCCTTGTCGTCTCGCCCGTTATGCTTGGCTTTCTACACCGGGGCCGCTATCTCACCGTCAGATACCTCCTCAGTTCTTATCACGTAGGCTCACTGGAGCTCGAACTACCCCTCAGATCCAAGTAAAAGTCACTGACCTGGCCGGGAATCGAATCCGAGGCCTCCGCGTAAGAGACAGGCACGCTACCCCTACACCGTGCGGCCGGCAATCATAATAATAATAATAATAATAATAATAATAATAATAATAATAATAATAATAATAATAATATCAAAACTGTTCCGCCTGAACTTGCCACTGATATGGGTAAAATTGCATATGTGAAGGGATTTAAATACTTAGGTGAATGGATCACTGAAAATAAATCAGTAACTTCAAGAATTCAGAAAATTGAAGTTGCTTATCAGCGCATAAAGAATGTTTATAACAAAAAATGCTTGTCCTGGAACAGTAAAATACGTAATTACGTAACTGTGATCAAACCTGGAGATCTTTATGCTTCAGAAACGTCAAACTTACATCACAAAAATTTTAAGGAACAATTACAAATTAAAGAAGGTAAAATCCTGACAAACATTTCAGGGCCAAGAATTACAAATGGAATACATTACCCCAAACCCAACTCGGAAATATATTAACTTACTAATACACGAGTTGCGACGAATTCGGTTTATAAGTCGCCTGGAAAGAATGAATAACACCAGACCTACTTATCGAATACACACGTTTCTGCAAATCAAACGTACGATATCAAAATGGTATAAGCAAGTAGAGAAAACCCTCACTGAATTAGGCTCACCAAATGTGGAGGATAGAAATGTAATGAGGATTTGAGGAGGACGAGCAGAAACCAACACGACGAGGAACTGACATCACAACAATCCGCGTGGTCCTCGTGCATAATAATAATAATAATAATAATAATAATAATAATAATAATAATAATAATAATAATAATAATAATAATAATAATAATTAGGTCTGGAGTTACAAGCAAATACCCCCTGTAATACAGCAGCCCACCGAACACAAGATCGCAGCCCGGTGCACGTCGCGTACATCGCGCTCAGCGAGAGTACATGTCATTAGAGCAAGTGACCCTGCAGCTGTTGAGGTTTCACTTTTAAAGGGTTCAGGAAACATTATACAGAAATGATTATTATTATTATTATTATTATTATTATTATTATTATTATTATTATTATTTCTTTCTTTCTTTCTTTCTTTCTTTCTTTCTTTCTTTCTTTCTTTCTTACTATGTTTACCATCAAGGGTTGCTTTTCCCCCGGACTCAGCGAGGGATCGCACCTCTACCACCTCAAGGGCAGTGTCCTGGAGCGTGAGACATTGGGTCGGGCGAAACAACAGGGGAGGATGACCAGTACCTCGCCCAGGCGGCCTCACCTGCTATGCTGAACAGGGGCCTTGGTGGGGGATGGGAAGATTGGAAGGGATGGACAACGAGGAGGGACGGAATCGACCGTCGCCTTAAGTTAGGTACCATCCCAGCATTTTCTTGGAGAAGTGGGGGAAACCACGGAAAACCACTTCGTGGATGGCTGAGGTTGGAATCGAACCCATCTCTTCACAGTTGACTTCCCGAGGCTGAGTGGACCCCGTTCCAGCCCTCGTACCACTTTTCAAATTTCGAGGAAGAGCCGGGAATCGAACCTGGGCCACTGGGGGTGGCAGCTAATCACACTAAACACTACACCACAGAGGCGGACATCATCATTATTATTATTATTATTATTATTATTATTATTATTATTATTATTATTATTATTATTATTATTATTATTATTATTATTATTATTATTATTATTATTAGAAACAACTTGGCGAACGAAATGGAATTCGATGGAGAGCTATCAATATTAATGGGGCTTATGGAAGAAGAAAGTAGAACTGGCTGAGTCAGCAAAGAGGATGCATCTGAATATGCTAGGAGTAAGTGATATTCGGGTAAGGGGAGATAACGAGGAAGAGATAGGAGATTATAAAGTGTACTTGACGGGTGTTAGAAAGGGAAGGGCAGAGTCTGGGGTAGGGCTCTTTATCAGGAATACCATTGCACGGAACATAGTTTCTGTTAGGCACGAAAATGAGCGAATGATGTGGCTAGATTTATCAGTTGGAGGAATTAGGACTAGAATTGTGTCCGTGTATTCACCATGTGAGGGTGCAGATGAGGATGAAGTTGACAAGTTTTATGAAGCATTGAGTGACATCGTGGTCAGGGTAAACAGCAAGGATAGAATAGTGCTAATGGGCGATTTCAATGCGAGAGTTGGGAATAGAACTGAAGGATACGAAAGGGTGATTGGTAAATGTGGGGAAGATATGGAAGCTAATGGGAATGGGAAGCGTTTGCTGGACTTCTGTGCTAGTATGGGTTTAGCTGTTACGAATACATTCTTCAAGCATAAGGCTATTCACCGCTACACATGGGAGGCTAGGGGTACCAGATCCATAATAGACTATATCTTAACAGACTTCGAATTCAGGAAATCTGTTAGGAATGTACGAGTTTTCCGGGGATTTTTCGATGATACAGACCACTATCTGTTCGGTAGTGAACTAAGTATCTCTAGGCCTAAGGTAGAGAAAGTGAAATCTGTCTGCAAACGAATAAGGGTAGAAAATCTCCAGGACGAGGAAATTAGACGGAAGTACATGGATATGATTAGTGAGAAGTTTCGAACAGTAGACATTAAGCAGGTTCAGGATATAGAAAGTGAATGGGTGGCATACAGGGATGCTGTAGTAGAAACAGCCAGGGAATGCCTTGGAATAACTGTGTGTAAAGATGGGAAAAGGCGAACATCTTGGTGGAATGATGAAGTGAGAGCAGCTTGTAAACGTAAAAAGAAGGCTTATAAGAAATGGCTCCAAACAAGGGCCGAGGCAGATAGGGAGTTGTATGTAGATGAAAGAAACAGAGCGAAACAAATAATTGTTGAATCCAAAAAGAAGTCGTGGGAAGATTTTGGTAACAACCTGGAAAGGCTAGGTCAAGCAGCAGGGAAACCTTTCTGGACAGTAATAAAGAATCTTAGCAAGGGATGGAAAAAGGAAATGAACAATGTTTTGAGTAATTCAGGTGAACTCATAATAGATCTCAGGGAATCACTGGAGAGGTGGAGGGAATATTTTGAACATATTCTCAATGTAAAAGGAAATCATCCTGGTGGTGTTGTGAACAGCGAAGCTCAAGAGGAGGAGGAAAATGATGTTGGGGAAATTATGCTTGAGGAAGTGGAAAGGATGGTAAATAAACTCCATTGTCATAAGGCAGCAGGAATAGATGAAATTAGACCTGAAATGGTGAAGTATAGTGGGAAGGCAGGGATGAAATGGCTTCATAGAGTAGTAAAATTAGCGTGGAGTGTTGGTAAGGTACCTTCAGATTGGGCAAAAGCAGTAATTGCCCCTATCAATAAGCAAGGGAACAGGAAGGATTGCAACAACTATCCAGGTATCTCACTGATTAGTATACCAGGCAAAGTATTCACTGGCATCTTGGAGGGAGGGTGCGATCAGTCGTTGAAAGGAAGTTGGATGAAAACCAGTGTGGTTTCAGACCACAGAGAGGCTGTCAGGATCATATTTTCAGTATGCGCCAGGTAATTGAAAAATGCTACGAGAGGAATAGGCAGTTTTGTTTATGTTTCGTAGATCTAGAGAAAGCATATGACAGGGTACCGAGGGAAAAGATGTTCGCCATACTGGGGGACTATGGAATTAAAGGCAGATTATTAAAAGCAATCAAAGGCATTTATGTTGACAATTGGGCTTCAGTGAGAATTGATGGCAGAATGAGTTCTTGGTTCAGGGTACTTACAGGGGTTAGACAGGGCTGTAATCTTTCACCTTTGCTGTTTGTAGTTTACATGGATCATCTACTGAAAGGTATAAAATGGCAGGGAGGGATTCAATTAGGTGGAAATGTAGTAAGCAGTCTGGCCTATGCTGACGACTTGGTCTTAATGGCAGATTGTGCCGAAAGCCTACAGTCTAATATCGTGGAAATTAAAAATAGGTGCAATGAGTATGGTATGAAATTTAGCCTCTCGAAGACTAAATTGATGTCAGTAGGTAAGAAATTCAACAGAATTGAATGTCAGATTGGTGATACAAAGCTAGAACAGGTCGATAATTTCAAGTATTTAGGTTGTGTGTTCTCCCAGGATGGTAATATAGTAAGTGAGATTGAATCAACATGCCGTAAAGCTAATGCAGTGAGCTCGCAGCTGCGATCGACTGTATTCTGTAAGAAGGAAGTCAGCTCCCAGACGAAACTATCTTTACATAGGTCTGTTTTCAGACCAACTCTGCTTTACGGGAGCGAGAGCTGGGTGGACTCAGGATATCTTATTCATAAGTTAGAAGTAACAGACATGAAGGTAGCAAGAATGATTGCTGGTACAAACAGGTGTGAACAATGGCAGGAGGGTAGTCGGAATGAGGAGATAAAGGCTAATTTAGGAATGAACTTGATGGATGAAGCTGTACGCATAAACCGGCTTCGGTGGTGTGGTCATGTGAGGCGAATGGAGGAGGATAGGTTACCTAGGAGAATAATGGACTCTGCTATGGAGGGTAAGAGAAGTAGAGGTAGACCAAGACGACGATGGTTAGACTCGGTTTCTAACGATTTAAAGATAAGAGGTATAGAACTAAATGAGGCCACAACACTAGTTGCAAATCGAGGGTTGTGGCGACGTTTAGTAAATTCACAGAGGCTTGCAGACTGAACGCTGAAAGGCATAACAGTCTATAATGATAATGTATGTATGTATGTATGTATGTATGTATGTTATTATTACGTCGTTATTGTAGATTAAGGAGCGCACTGATGCTTTTGCTTTCTTTTTTCTCCTAAAGTTGCTTCAACGTCTTACTAAGTCTTTTTCTGAGTTCTTGTGTAGAGCTGTTAGTGGTTCTTGTGTCCGACTCGTTGGCTGAATGGTCAGCGTACTGGCCTTCGGTTCAGACGGTCCCGGCTTCGATTCCCGGCCGGCTCGGGGATTTAATCTTCATTGGTTAATTGCAATAGCTCGGAGGCTGGTTGTTTGTGCTGTCCCAAACATCCCTACAACTCACACACCACACTATCCTCCACCACAATAACACGCAGTTACCTACACATGGTAGATGCCGCCCACCCTCATCGGAGGGTCTGCCTTACAAGGGCTGCACTTGGCTAGAAATAGCCACACGAAATTATTAATAGTGGTTCTGGTGTTGGCTTTCTCTACAAAGTGCTAATTATTGATTACCGTTCAGAATGTACATCTATCGCGTATAATTTCCTCGAGGACTGTTTCTTCTTGTTTTGTTATGAAAGGCCAAGGCAAGTCATTCCAGCCTCGCTCATTCTGAGAATACGCCCATAGAATTTCAAACGCCTTTCTCTGAAGGTATGGGATTTTTCTTCAGCATCATAGACCCTACTGTAAATATATCGTGAGATTTATGTTCCATTCAGATTGCATTTTTACAAAGTGGGCCGAAGATATTCCTGTCTTGGTTTTCCATGTCTCTGATTAATAATCTACCACCCGATGCATGTAACGCTTCTAGTTTGCTCACTGTGTTATAATACCTTAGTCTTACTTTCCTAGATATTGATTATTTTTTTTTGTTATACGAATTCCAGGTGATTCGGTAGACTTTTTGTAATTTGGAATTGTCTCGTCATATGCCTCACGATTTAAACTAGAGTGTTAAATGTGAGAAATTCGGCAAACATTATTTTTCAAACGTTGCCATGTGCCTGTCTGCTCGTCAATTTCGACTTTCCATTTTACTCTAGGCCCACCAGATAGCAGAGTGGGCGGCCATGGCTAAGTTGAAATGAATTTTGTGCGGTGAACACTAAATGTGTCATCAGATATCACAGCGTGTGTGCATTGTCTAATAAACTCTCTTCCGCCCTTCAAAAATCCGAGTACCTCTGGTGGGTTTGAACCCGCTACCTTGGGATCGAGAGGTCCACATTCTACCTCTGATCTACAGAGACAGCTGGGGTATTTAAAGCTCTCTTGTTTATGAGACCACAATGAAAAGGGATATTTTCCCTCGTGTATGAGACACAAAAATCACACTGATAAGAACATTTTATTTCTTACTATGACGTAGTTGCCTTCTTTCCGCACACCAAAGAGTGCGGATAATGACACTTCACCGTACTTTCCGCACTGTTTAATTACAATGGTCTTTGCGAGGTGGTGTTGTTAAATACCTACGAGGCTTGACAGCATCAAACACGCGGTGTCGCCATTCTGTCACCTCGGAGGGGATTTAGGGGTTGCAATATGGAAAGGGCGTATAAGTCTCTGTTAAGACTGTGTTGTATACGAGACCCTCACCAGCATTACTTGATACGAGAGCTCGAAAAGATCCACCAAAGGAAAGGAACACAATTTGGTCTGTCTGATTTTGGACAAAGGAGTATTGTTGCGAAAATATTGCAAACTTTGGCCTGGGAAGACCTGGGAGTAAGGAGACGGGCTGCTAAGATATATCTGTGTCGGAGCGACGTAAAGAAACTTTTAATAAAGGTGTTACAAAACATGGTGATGATTAACATTTTATTTCATACGATGCCGTATTTTCCTCCTTCCCGTACTCTGACTGGTTGAACTCCGCTGTACAGTAACGTAAACACGGATAGCGAGAGAGATCATACATCAAGGAACACCAAACTTAACCTTGTTGTATTGTTTCTTCACCTGATCGCAGCATTCGAGCTCAAGTGACTGGCCGCCATCAAAATTGTGACTAATGTTTAAGATAATCCATTTCCAACAGATAAATATCGCACACATCTTACACTACGTATTACCTTCATTAATCCAGGACCTGAGGACCATGTTTACGACTCTGGTAGCTGAGTGGACAGTTCGCTGCTTCAAATAACATTAACTTTTATGGTTTATTACAACATAACACACCTCTTATGTCTTTCATAGCAAGACACGAACAACAAAACTAGAAAACGTCAAACATGGAGGATTTCAGTCGCGACGATTCAAAATTATTTATAATTAAATTCACCACAGTATGAAATAACATATCGCACACAAGAGCGACTAAAGTGATAAGTTTACGTCACTCGTTTCGATATTCCGTGCAAACATGTCACTCGGAACTTAAGAGATCACTTTCCGTAGCAGTTGAGTAAGTAAGTGTTAGGGGATCTACAATTCGACAACTTAACACATATATTATTTCAACAGCATACATCCCATTTGCGGCGCTCACAAGTAACCGATCGTCACAAATGATCATTCAAAAGAAAGAGAATAGACATCAGTAGCGATGAATTGCACTCCCATTTCAAAGATACCGATAATTTCTTTAAGAAGTTAGTTTAAATAAATTGTACGAAGTGTGCGATTTGCAAATACTGTTGCTGTAGGAAAATACACTCCATCATTGCTGTTCTCTTCACGTTTTGGCCGCTGGGACGGCTATTTTATGTCATTATAACATTCTTCAATTATCAGTTTAGGAAAGAATGACAGTAAAACCAAAAATTACTTCCGGAACATTCGCCAGTATAATAAAGCACTTGCATTTGCTTCCGGTCAAGTGGGTACCATAAATGTTAAAAAATCAAAGATTACATTAAGTGGTAAGTAATACTGTCTAATATTGTACTGATCTGTGTATTACTTAGTAGTTCACCAGGGGGCTACTCCACCACATACTTTATGAACATGCGAGATTTCTCACACGGGTCCCCTAGTATACATTAAATGGAGGTTCATAGCCCTATGCATTTACACTTTAAATAAACAGACAATCACTACATAAATAAATAAATAAATCACACACACATACATACATTCAAAAAAGAATTTGTCAAAGCCGACTACAGACAAGAGAAATTTGAAATTCCTAAGTGTAATTCTATTTCTGGGTCAGTGTTACCTTTCAGTAGTACAGTTACAAGAAATTCTCGCACAAGTCGTAACACAAGGCAACAGTCTTCACGCAGTATGGGCAGCTTAAGTCTCGAACACTGGGCAGAAGATGAAACTTCTTACCTGAAAATATAGAGAAATCACATTTAGTACAGAGTTATAAACAAGTCTTAACAAGCTATTGTTATCATGACAGTTGTAGAGAAACTGGCGCACATCTGGAAGAGGAGCTATTTTTGCTGAAGTTTTCTTGTAGTACAACTGTAGTGGATTAGATAAGTCACTGCCTAGTTTCAAACTGTTGTAACCTTTTTTAGATTGGTTATTTGATTTTATTAGAACCACATATTAAACAAATGGAACCTTAAGGATCTCCACATAAGCCCCTGAACTTGCGGCACATGTTCGTAACTAATGCGGTGCCGCTCTCAACACTTGTCGGGTTGACTGTTACTTCCAATTAATCCGAAGTTCTTCGATCCTGTCAGTACACCACTTCCTTTGCTCATCCCCAAACGAAAAAGTCGCAAAGCGTAAGATCTGGACTGCCATTCGTCAACCGATCGACCTGGAAAATAGTCATGAAACAATTGGTGAACGTCATTTCCGAAATGCGGAGGTGCATCTCACCCGCCACATACGACTTGCTTCATTTATAGATTCCTTTCGCCACTCATTGTTGTACAGTGATGAACAATGGATGACGATATGATTCCGCACCACACCGTTACCTTCCAATATCCCTGCCCCTCTTCACTCACCCTATAATGAGAATTATGCGTTTACAAAACGTCCGACGTGAAACACAGCCTCATCTGATCACAACAGTTCCGGCCAATCATTAAGCCATCCCAAAACGATTTCAGTGAACTTCAGTCTTCAAGGAACAATTCCTTCACGTAATGTGGCTTCCATGTCCTCCAAGAGAAATCCTCTTTGAGATTGGTTAGACCACTTGACGCAATGACTTGTGCGGACTCCTGGAGACACTGTCATCTCGTCTCGAGATTGACGGTGTTCCTGATCTCCTCATATCAGTGAAACTGCCCGCTGTTAGCAACTTTCGATGACAATATTCAATTGTTGTTGCATCTAACTTGACATTAAAACCACCTTCAGCCCTCCACGATTTTGCACGCGCACAGATTCCCGAAACCTCATATCATCCCGCTATCCTGCCTCTCTTTTCCACACTTAACTTATGGGCCTGTCTATGTCATTTCTTGGTTTCAATGAAACCAGATAACTACGGTACTCAAATAGTTACAATAATTTGAAAACTGTTGCTCGGTGTAAATACGTATTTCATTCCTTTTCTTGCAGACAGCTGAAAATATCGGCGAATTGTGGTTGTTATACCCCCGTGTTTCATTTTACATATTTTTACATATTCCTAGTAATATTGCATATTGTGTGAAGAAGTTAACAATTTTGTACATATCTAGACAATTAAAAACTGTGTCAGCTCGTTTAATAATTCGCGAAATTCATTTCGTAAAGAACATATTTCAATTGCTTAAACTGGCTTTAAAATTCCTTTAAAATTGGGATTTCTAAACTCTGTCCGTGTAACACAGTAAGTACGAGTGCTAATCATTTCTGGGATGGCGTATAATATGCGAAACGGGCCCGCCTGCCAAAATAAAATTTCCCCCCCTCTTCAAATGAAATGTAAAAGCCTATGAATAACTAATGCAATAACTAAAACAAATTTAATTACAGCAGGTAGGTGTCATTTAAGAATAAGTCGCAAGAAGGCAGAGTACATGTTATTTACGTTTGCACAGCCCGGGGAAGAACAAACACAACACTGTCTTCCTTGCTGGGGAACCACTAATGATGACCGACAAGTTGAAATATCTTCATCACAACTGATGGTAATATCGCATCAGTGTTGCCGTTCTGTGTGATAAGGGGATGCGAAGTGTCCAAAACCACTGCCAAGCCTGCCCTCATGTACGGCAACACAGAATAAGCATCACCAGCGAAGGGATATTGCGATGATCGGCGGGAGGCACTCTGCGTGAGAAAGTGCGCAATGAAGATGTGCGAGATCCTTCAAAGTTGTGCCCATCAGCGACAAGATTATGGTCACGTTAGTATGGACAGCTCTTGCCATCGAAGAGGAAGACGGCGTGCTAAGGCAACGTGAAGTGCTCTCCAGTGAGACGAGCCGACCCTGAGTGAGCTGGGGAGTGCCCGTTTTATGCCAACATATACGGCCAGGAAATAAGAAGAAGAAGGTAGGTGTAATGCAATGTATTGCCAATTTATTTAAAGAAAGGGATTTTTCTTTATCTTAAGATTATTAAATAATAATGTTTACTAGGTTTTATTTGCCTGCCCCCATGGTTTAACGGCTGAGCTCTTGAACTGCCAACCATTCACCACTTATTTGTTCAAACTTAACCTTAATTGATTTCATTTTTCATTAACTAGAGAACTGTAACTCATACCCAAGTCTCGGTTATAACATTTTTTGGATTACAAACAAAGAGAGAACAAAATTAAATAAAAAACGTTTAACTAAAGTTTAAAAATACCAAACGGCACAACTCGTAGGTATCCAAGACAAAATTCTAAAAGAATTTAATTACATAAAGTCCCCCTGTTCAATATAAGTTTGCCATTTGATAAATGGTCTATCTAAAAAGCTATATAGGACTTGTTTCGATCTAGCCTAGAGGTCATCGTCAGCTAAATTAACATAAAGTAGAAAGACATATACAAAAACTTGAGATAAAATACAATCAAAAAATGGAATGGAAATCTATGTTTAAAATGTAGCCTACATAGCTTCAAAGTTGGACGAATGTAGTTGTAAGTGTGGTAGCACCTGTATTTCATACAGGCTGGAGGAAATACTTTGAGGAGTGTTAAATATTGTTGCTTCCGGTAACGGAGTGAAGTTCATTAGTTGTAACAACTCGTAAGCCTTCACGCAAAGAGAGCTCGTTCTAAACTAAGTTTACTCGTTGTTTCTACACCAACTTTACACTGTTGTCCAATAAATGTGTGACAAAAGTTCAGCTTAACACAATCTCAACATCAACAAGGTATCATTTTCTAACTAATTCTCATTTCCGTAGCCTTCTTATGTTTCAATAATTTGGTGCAAGGAACGTGTGCACTACACTCGATACAACAGGCTGTTGCTAGGTGCAACCCAGTGGCAATTCCTCGACGCATAATTTTAAACAAATCGACTGATTCTACAAAACCGCCCAGATCACTTCTATGCTGAGTGACATTATGCCAGGAGTGTGCGGCGCCCCTTAAAGGCCCTGACGGTACGTCACTGGTGCCTTTCATTCGTCAGAATTTCTAACAAACCCCATTGAGTCTTGAAACGAAGTATATCTGTTTGCAACATCATTAGTGGCGAACACGAAGAGCCCCCAGCTAGTTTTATCTGTGCACCAGTGACTTCCTGCGATGCTGAACAATCTTTCTTAGCCTACAAGAGAATTTTATCGGAGCGGCGCCGAAACATCACAATGGAAAACACGGAGAAACAAATACTTGCTGACACACTGCGCATCACGATAAAAACGTTACTGTACAATTTGTGTTACTTAATAGGGGTCAAGAGACAGATACTGTATTAACTTTATTTAGTAACATTCATTGTTTCATTGTCAGGGCATGAGGGCGACAACGATACGGTCTGTAATATATTCCGCGATTCACAGCGAATAACATTCTTCTTCTTCTATCGCCCTTTGCACACCTGTCGGGCCGCAAATACCAACTGTGTAGGACATTATTCTGTTTCACGGCCGGATGCCCTTCCTAACGCCATCCTTATGTTGAGTAATGCAATCACTATTGCGTGTTTCTGTGGTGGAAGCTAATGTAGTGTGTTCTGTGAATATGAAGATGGAAATGTTCGGACAAACACAAACACCCAGTCCCTGAGCCAGAAGAAAAATCAAACGCCACTAAAATCAACGACAGGTCGCAAATCGAAGCCGGGACCCTCTGAACCGATTACCTCAATGTTGACCATGCAGTCAAGCAGTCGGACTTATAGTGCATAACATTATTTTTAAAGTATTTTAATTATGCCTTTAATATTTAATACTGACAGAATGTAAAACATTTGACTATATAAAGCAACGGCGAGTTGGTAATTATTACTATTATTATTATGATTATCATTATTATTATTGTTATTATTATTATTATTATTATTATCATCACAGTCTGCCTCTGTAGTGTAGTGTAATTAACTGCCACCCCTGGAGGTGCGGTTTCGATTCCCAGCTGTGCCACGAAATTTGAAAAGTAATAAGAGGGCTGGAATGGTGTCTACTCAGCCTCGCGAGACCCTGATTAGAAGAGGGTTCGATTCCCACCTCAGCTATCCTCGAAGTGGTTTTCCGTGCGGGATGGCACATAACTTAAGGGCATGGCCGCTTCCTCCGCCCTTCCAACCTTCCACTCCCGCCCACAAGGCCCCTGTTGAGCATAGCTGGTGAGGCCAGCTGTAGCCAAAGCCTACGCCCTTGAGGCGGCAGAGGTGGAATCCCTCCGTGAGAACCAACCCTGGAGGGTAAACGGATTAACAAACAATCATAACCACAAGTCAAAATAAAATATATGAACATTTTTATAAATTTAGTGCAGCAATACGATTACATGTTTGGCTCTATATTCCGACTCGTCCGTATCAAACAACCTGTAGAATACAGTCATGAAGTAGAGGTGCTCATTACCTCCTTCTCTCTCTGTCTTGCTGACCTCTTCATACATCGAAGAGCCAGACTTCTCCCATTTCCATTTTCCCCTTAAAACAATGATGATCACCGCCACGTGTCCATGTCAGTATGTCTGTGCACGGGCACAGCTACCTACACACAGAATACGTCATTTCTACCTTCACTAAAGACAAAAGCTGTGAAGTAGAACATACACACAGTGTAATTTCTGCTTCGTCCCTTTTGTTTTTAATAATTACTACTATTTTTGTGCACGCTTCCATTGTGTCTCCTCAGCAAGAAGTGATCATAAAGAAGCTCCACACAAAATATACGTTGTGCTTCGCAGCTAGCTGTATCTCATACCTTGTAACAACACAGCAGTTAGACAAATATTATGATCATATAACAGAATCCATATGACGAATGTAATGTGTTTGTATTTCATTGAGAATTTTGTTTTCTCATCCTGCTAAGCGGCCCTGAGGGTGGTCGGTGTTTTAAAGTGGATCAGAAGTTCAAAGCAAGCTTATAGTTTTGAATTTCCCCCTCAGCATATCGCAGGTATTTTGTAATGTCACTACCATTTATAATTTCATTCGTATAATATAGGCCAGTATTTACTTTCCTTAACACTATAAAGTTTAATTTTTCTTCATTTACAGTGCATTAACATTCTTCTTATTAACATAAAAATTGCAAAACAATGTGACACTTGCCTAATCTACATATAAAAGAATCGGTTCGGAGATATCTATACCTAACGGTATAGGCATGACAATACACGTGAATGAATGAGGCACTTCACAGGCATCTCAGAAACATAAAACTTGGTATCAAAGAAGCTGATGACCTCAGGATATCTAGAAAATTCTAAAATTTCCTGGGGGTCCACGCTCAGGGGGTCAAATTTGGGGTTCAGCATATATTTATCCAAAACGATAACCTATTGGTTCCATGGGCTCAAAAGTATCCTGGAAGTCATAATTTTTATCCCCTCCCCGAAATGGAAATGGCGGCACAATCTGCCAGGCGAGGTAGAGAAATGATAGTTGTTATCCTGGAACCGACGAAAAATTTCCAACATGTTTACATTTGTCACCTTTTTTACTCCCAATAATTATAGAAAATGGTGGCAATTTTAATAACGATGCATACCTTCATTTAAAAGCATTTGGTGGCTAAACAGTAAGTCGTATCACAAAACGGAGGACATAATCGGACTCACCATGAAGAGATCCACAACAATGGCCCTATGTCGTATTATGATCCCTTATACGTTAAATAGAGCTACATTTCTCGATTTCAGGTAAATTTGGTAGTTTTTACACGTATATCTTGTATTTTTACACATTTATAGTAGAGATACTATCATCATATTCGGCACGAAGACTGGCTACGCAGTGGCAATATGTGAGTTAATTTTTATGTTTCTAGGTGTCACATAAGTATCCAAAACGTAATGCAGTGTGCGAAAACTGTACCCAAATTTCGTCCTATTCAACGTTTCTAAGTCAATCTAACCCATAAATAGAGAAGATAGCGAGAAAATGTCATCTGATCAAAAATGTACCATGCAGATCGCTAAACGTTGCGTCTTATGGCGCAATCCATTTGTCGATATGACTTACCGTTTCACAAGAATCTTGATTAGAATAAATTACTGAATATGCTAGACTTGTGTTATTATGAAATTAATCAATCTCTAGCACCTATTTCAGTTTATTTCATTTTCAAAGGAGAAGAGGAATATGCTAATTTGCGGTACAAAATGTTTCAAGGTATCAAATAATACCCAATGACCCAATAATTACTTCATTACTTCACTCAGAATCCCAGACTTGTTCCTGAATTCTCTGCCCGCTTGTTGGGTACAGATGGAGAATTTAATAAAATTTACCTTGATTCAACTACTTAACTAAAGTATTAATTTTGTTTTGTGCTGTGCATGGATCAGTAATTGTATAGAGTTTCCTCACATTTGGATCGATAGTGTTGACGAAGAGAAAATAAATGGATTCATTGAGACACATTATCCAAACCAGGCCCGGCTCCATGTCTAAATGGTTAGCGTGTTGACCTTTGGTCATAGGGCTCTCGGGTTCGATTCCCGACAGGGTCGGAAATTTTAACCATCATTGGTTAATTTCGCTGGCACGGGGGCCCGGTGTATGTGTCGTCTTCATTATCATTTCATCCTCATCACGACGTGCAGGTCGCTTACGGACGTCAAATCAAAAGACCTGCACCTGGCGAGGCGAGCATGCCCTCGGATACTCTCAGCACTAAAAGCCATACTCCATTTCATTTTCATCCAAACCAGCTCAGTGCAATCACGAGTAAAATGTTGCATATGATCAAATGCTAGTAACGCTCATGTGTGATTTTGATTGTCAAACCACGCTAGGACTTTTACTGCTGTATGATTTCCAGAAAAACACATGTCTTGGACTTGTGAGTTAATAAAATTCAAATGCCCAATAACAAATGGTAAATGCTGAAAACTTGTGTTGATTTGAATGTCATTTGAAAGTGGTCATTTCAGTTATTACAGCGATTTATATATATCCCATATAGTGTCAAAAAGTCGACTTGTGCTGTCATGGAACTAATGGATTCATATATTCATTGAAGTCGATTTGTGGGGATCACGACAGGGGGTGTCTGCCATTATAACTAATACTTTAGAAATCAATACTGACTGTCTGTAGGAGGGGCGTCTGCAATCGCAATCCATCCTCCCCATATGGATTTTGACTGTCATCAGGAATGGGACCCTTCTCCAACACCTGTGCAACTAGTATAAGTATGGGGGCTACCATTCCTTCTCGATTTTGACTGGCAGAAGGCAAGGGAGCCTGCCATTATAATGAAAGTTCCCAGCTCGATAGAGAATGGCAGTAAGCAAGTGAGCTTGCTGGTATCATAGCAACTGGCACCTTACACGGGAAAAGACGTATGAGGACCTCCTCATGACGTTTTCTTCGACAACGCTAAGATACATGCAATTTAATAACATCTCACTCACTAGGCGTACACAGTAATTTACGTAGAAATCGGTATACAATATACAATACCGTAGCGAAGCACGGGTACAATTTGCTAATAATGACAATTGTCTTGATCTGGACAATTTCTTGAGAACATTCATTTGGCACAGTTGCTGGATCAACAGGACGGATGGTGTTATTCTCCAGAAACGAAGCGTTTTAGTTCTGGTTCAAGCATAGTCACGCGAGGCCGAAGAACAGTCTCTATATTAGCTGTGTTTCTGTACCGTACTTCGTTTTCATCTGTGTGAGACCAGGAATAGGTGCACTCACACATGTAAGTCGTCATGAAAGGCATTAAAGTTAGTACTGCCTTTCCAAAAATGGCAGGGTACAGGGGACGTACATGGATGCAGAAATAGATCACAGACGTGTAATTGAGATAGAGGGTCTTCAAACAAGAGTCACACGATATTTCGTTTAATTGATCTTCCTCAAGGGAAGGCAGTTCATGTTCAGTTTCCAAGAAGGAATTTCTGATCCAAGTCATTTTCCTGTCAGAGGCGGCATATATTGTGTGAGTGCGGATCGCAGCAATCACTTAGCAGTCAGGAAGCCGTGAACGTTTGCTGACTGGGCGTGTGCGCGTTTGGGAAAATTGGAAGGAAAAGGCAGTCGCTTTAAGTTAGATACGCTCCCGGCATTAGCCTGGAGGAGAAGTGGGAAACCACGGAAAACCACTTCGGCGATGCCTGAAGAGGAAATCGAACCCCCACCCCCTCTACTCGTTGATCTCCCGAGGCTGAGTGGACCCCGTTGCAACCCTCCTACCACTGTTCAAATTTCGTGGCAGAGCCGGGAATCAAACCCGGACCTCCGGGGGTGGCATCTAATCACACTAACCACTACACCACAGAGGGGGACATTATTATTATTATTATTATTATTATTATTATTATCATTATTATTATTATTACCTCATATTGTTGTTACCAGAGGGCCCGCGCCGCTCCAGAGTATTCGTTATAAATAGGTCAGAAAATTCGTCTTGATACGCCCGCGGCAGTCATATTGGTTTGCATGCACTCTTCAATAGCTTTATGAACATTTAATATTGACTTCTCTTCATACGATATTGAGCATGCTTCGACCATTCGGGAGTATCTCGATCTTTCCAAACATTCTTGCCCGAGATAGTGCAACATTCAATTGGCCGTGGTTCGGGTAAGTAGTGTAACCGTATCGGTCATGCATATAATTATTTGAAAATTGGTTTAGGCAGTGGAAACTTTTGTCAAGCTCCTTTGTCCATGTCGAAGTCAAGTTTCATCAGATTGCACAACACCTCCGACTTGGTGTTGTAAACACAAGCCCGTAAAGCTGGAGAATGACAGCGAGCTATGAAAATGACTCGGAAGGAAAATACGTAGCAACAGAGGTGCCAAACTTTGAAGGGGACTATCAGTAATGGCAAAAACATTCGCACACAACCCGTTACTTCTGTGATAAAACATTCCTTGTAGCTTGTTTCTCACGCAGCAGCTGCTTTTCAGTGTAGTTCTTCTTGAAGCAGCCTTCCCATTGTGATGCCATAAGCGATTCCAGTGCAGATGTGCTTAATGTAGGCCTCAGTTCTTTCTCGATCTTTCTGTCAATTGTCAGGACACTTACAACATTACTGAAGGTTTTATAGTGGAGAAGGGCAGTGCCTGAACTCCTTCACTCAATGAATTTTACAACGCTTATGGGTAGCAGAAAGAAGTCACGTTGCCAACTCACAAGCATTGAAACGATGACCCTGTAGGAGAAAGGATCGAAAGGATTGAGCATTTTTCCTTCCTTTCTATTTTTCAGTAGAAAATTATTTTTGCGTGATGACAGCTCTTCCGTAATAATTTCCCCTTTCAGCGTAATTCCGTAATCGTGAGGTGAAATCCGTAATAATTACGGACAATCCGTAATAGTTGGCACCACTGGGTTAGCAATAACTCCGTCCACTAAAAATGGCCAAAACACGGTAATGCCAACGTGCAAGATTGATTTGTGTTGTAAGATTTCGAGATAATCGCATTAATTAGTAAGGGAAACCTCGGCATGTCATATGTTTTTATAGTAGACCTCTGCCAAAATTATAACAGTTTGTAAAATTTCAACGTGTGGAAAATTACGCCACCACAAGATTATATAAGCAGCAAGTAGCGTACCCACGCAGACTCCGGACGGGGGATCCCCGAAAAAGTATCGTATTGATGGTTAATATCAGATAAACCGCCGATCGATTTGTTTTACGCACTCAACTTAGAATACTGAGAATTCTGAGCCACACGTTTAACCGCGTCGCCAGTGTTACAGAACTCGTACAACGGCTGATATGTAAAATGTGGTGGGGACCGTTCGCGTCTGTGATGCGGAAGGGAGGACTTGACGTGAAGTATTGGAGGCAGGCACACGGTCCGCTGGTGTCCTGGTCTTCCCTTTGCTCGGGAGTGCTACTGTACGTTGTATCCATACGCTGTATGAAAGACTATGCTCGAGTTACAGATAAAGTTAAATTACTGAACGTATGTGAAAATTTGACGAAAAGGGTGATTTTATCGTTGTAAAAATGACAGCGGGAACTGTATTAGTGTTTCATAGGCTGTGTTGGTGAATGACGTAATTTAAATGAAAGTCAGTAACTTGTTCCAGTGAAGAAGACCTCAGGATTATGAAGGCGTTCAAGAGAACCAGAAGAGGATTTGAACCAGTGATCCACGCCAGCGCTATGAGGGGTTCCCAAGGGCTTTCCCGAGGGCCGAGCCATGGATTTCTCGACATGACGCTAGTTGATTTACGTCGCACCGACACAGATAGTTCTTATGGCGACGATGGGACAGGGAAGGGCTAGGAGTGGGAAGGAAGCGACCGTGGCCTTAATTAAGGTACAGCCCCAGCATTTGCCTGGTGCGAAAATGGGAAACCACGGAACACCACTTTCAGAGCAGCCGACAGTGGGGTTCGAACCTACTATCTCCCGAATACTGGATACTGGCAGCTATCGAGCTCGGTCGACATGACGGTGAGTACATTACATTTAAAATATTATCTTAGTAAATGCGGGGTTATTTTTATGTAAATATGTAGATCACGTAAGCTAGGTTAGTAAATGTAAAATTCATGTATTTTTGAATTAGGGAGAGATGTGTGAGTGGTCTTCACATTGTATAAAATAATGTTTATCTAAATCCAAACCCAAACCCCATGGCGCGACGTTAAGATTTAAGATATGTGAGAGTAGGAACCTGGCCGCTCTCGTAAGAAAGAATTATGCCAAGAGTATTGTTCTACCCTGTGCACCAATACGGGGAAACTTAGGGGCTTGCAAATATATGATCGCATTGAGAGCATTCCTTTTTAACTCTTTCATGATTGTCTCTGTAAAGAAATTGAGTAACCGGGACGCCAGAATAGTATTTGTTTATTCAACTTTTGAAAAATTTTGATGATGATTTTCGGAGACCCATTTGTCGGTGTCATCCTGGAGACCACCCGTTCGAAGTCCAAGGCAAACCCTGGATTCTCCGCCACACACAAGTTTTTTGTTCCATGAAATACAGCCAGTCGTATGTGTGTATTGTTTACACTTATGTTTTTTAGTGTGTGTACATAATTTTTGAAGGTGTTCTTTGAGATTTTTTTCATGATTTATGTCTGAATTCGAGAGCGGGTTCTGCCTAGTGATTTTTTCATCGGGTTCATTGCGATGTGGATTCGACTGCGGACCCAGCATGTTTTAATTTTTTGTCTACTAGCGTTAGCTTATTATTTTTGTTTACTAATTAGGAGTGTACTTAATTAATTAGATGAACACTCAAAGTTGTCTCAGATTTTTGCGTAGATAGTGTGTTTCTTCTGTTAGTGAAGAAAGTCTTTGATGAAAACCGTCGCATTTACAAGGATATTCCTGTACTTAAGAATATTTCAAATTAATGTGTGTTTAATGATCTAGGTGTATTCGTCATGTTGCAAAGGAGAGGAACGTTCAATGTGATGAAATTTTCAAATATTCAATGAACGGAGCCATATCTCCGAGTTAGTATTCAGTCCATCAGATATTGTGTATTTTTTCTTGATTGTAGTGCTATTCAGGGTACATTGAATTATTTTTTGTGTTTTATCAAGGTATATTAAAATAGGGTTTTAAGTTTGTCTACTTATCATTCGCCGTAGAAATGCATCCTAGTATTCCTCCTTTCACTTATACCTTTAAGTTAGTTTAGTGTTGTATTTTTTATATTATGCCGCGAACGCTGTGTGGCCCTGGGAGGCCACATTGTGTATTTAGGAACGGAGGGAGTGCAGTTGATCTTGCACGGTCGGAAGAGCATTTGTTCACCCATCAGTATGGATTATATTTTTCTTCTTCGCTTTCCAGATGAGGTGGCATTTGACTCTAGACTGAAAAGGTCCCATACCATCGAACGCCCTGGCGTATGGTCCCGTATGGCGATAGCCCAGTTTGGGGGCAATGCTGCTGTTGAATGGTTATATGGGGCAATGGCGTGGGTCGTATGGTTGCAGTAGACACCCACCTTTTCAAGCGTTTATCCCTGCGTTTCATTAATGGTAATATAGAAGGCTAACTGATACCTTCCCGTCTGTCCATATGTTGACTATCTTCTCTTAGCAGCATGTAAGTTATAAGACTGCTGACTACATGTAGAAGCTCGGAAAGGTCAAAGATTCAAAGAGTATCGAGCAGAGAACAATATTCTTCCGTGAACAGAGGAAGTGAATACTCTCTGGTTTGACAGGTAGTAATCAAACATGGCTGCCTGCAATGGCATTACTAACGATGGAAATCACTTACCGTACATCAAATATTAATTAAAGTATTAGTCGCTTAGCAACCCGCTAAGTACAGAATGTATTGCAGGCTAGGTTAAGCCTTCGCCTGCAATTATTGAAGTGGTTATTTACTCGTGACTGGACGATAACACATGAGTCCAACCACACCTTTCAAGAAGAAGAAGAAGAAGTGGTTATTTACAGTAGGATTTGCTTTTAGGATTACTCAAAGTTGATGGCACTCAGAGACCTATCAATGTCCGATGATTAACGGCAGGTCATTCCAGAGACAATTTTAAAAAATTGAAGCATATTGGTCCAGTAGAATGGTCGGCCGGACTGGACAAATATGTTCTTAGTAAACCGTTTTTAATTTACAGACTACCTCGTATTATTATTATTATTATTATTTGTATTATTATTAATATTATTATTATTATTATTATTAACTGTAAAACACAAAATGAATATCAGTCGCAGGCCAAGTAAAGAATCTCCCTTTCTCTTTATATGTCTATCCCTTTATTTATTTCTCGTTCCATTGATCACCTCATTTTACGATTATCGCCCTGGAGTTTTTCATTCCAGTCAAAATCAATATGATGTGATATTAATTTTATCTGGATTCTGCAGCACACCATTCCCAAACATCACAGAAGCTAGAACACTAATTAAGCCGGATGTGACACCTGTAATAAAGACACCGTGATTACACATCGACTGCAATTAGTTAGACGATTTAATTACCCGTCAGAGAATTTTAATATAGAATTTAATATACGACAATTGGTAACGCACGATATATTAAAAAACTTTATTATCACCAAGCTCTGATTTGGAAAATAAATTCGCGCTCCCACAGAGCGGAAGAGTAAACCAAATGTTGTCAACCACTTCTGGGCAAGGCGAGAGGTCAGCTGGGGCGCGCGATCAATGAAATAATAATAATAATAATAATAATAATAATAATAATAATAATAATAATAATAATGAAATGGCGTATGGCTTTTAGTGCCGGGAGTGTCCGAGGACATGTTCGGCTCGAAAGGTGCAGGTATTTTGATTTGACGCCCGTAGGCGACCTACGTGTCGTGATGAGGATGAAATGATGATGAAAACAGCACATACACCCAATCCCCGTGACAGAGGAATTAACCAATGATGGTTAAAATTCCCGACCCTGCCGGGAATCGAACCCGGGACCCCTGTGACCAAAGGCCAGTACGCTAACCATTTAGCCATAGAGCCGGACATAATAATAATAATAATAATAATAATAATAATAATAATAATAATAATAATAATAATAATAGATCCTTTCCAACAGAACAAAGATGACCTATACACCGTTGCTTAATTAACAGAGCAACCGACGCGAAGTGGGGAGATTGTGGGTTCGGATCCCACTGGTGTCCGGTAGGCCATTTTTCTTCTGTACTTAATATCTATTCAAAACGTACTAAATCTACGGAACACGACCTAATAGATTAAAGGTCGATTTCGATGATAATAACACTCGTATGACCTCAGCTACCGTGTGCAGACATCTTAATTCGACGCCATCTGCTCGTCTTTTTCAACGTTCCGTTTTACTCCAAGCCCACTAGGTGGCAGAGTAAATCGGATCTGAATTTTGTCGGGTAAACACCAGATGTGTCGCCAGAGATCTTTCACATGCCGACATCGTACGATATGGAGTGTCGAATGGACTTTCTTCCGCCCTTCAAAAATCCAACTATCTCTGTCGGGTTTGAACCCGCTATCATGGGATCCGGAGGCCAACACTCCACCGAGGCAGCTGATGATCCATGTAAACTACCCACAACAAGGGTGAAAGCTTACAGCCTTGTCTAATCCCTGTAAATATCTTGAACCAGGAACTCATTCTACCATCAAGCCTCTGTAGCCCAATTGTCAACATAAATGCGTTTGATTGATTTTAATGATCTGCCCTTAATCCCGTAAGTGAGTCCCCCGTGTGGCGAGCATCTTTTTCCTCGTTAGTCGTCATATGCCTTCCCCAGATGTACGAAACATAAACATAACTGTCCTTTCCTCTCGTAGCATTTTTCAATTACCTGGTGCATACTGAAAATCTGATCTTGACGCTAATGCCAGATAATTAAAGTGCCCCCTAACACTAGGGAATACTGCCATCACACTGTAGAGTGCGTACAAGTCGCCCGTTGTGAGCCAAGTTAGACCTGTAGCTTAGATATTTTCCAACAGAACAAAGATGACCTAGACCACCATAGCTCAATTCGTAGAGCAGCCAACGCAAAATCGGGAGGTTGTGGGTTCGGATCCCACTGGTATCAGTTTGGCCATTTTTGTTCTGTATATAACAACTCTTCAACACATGTGTGTATCACTACCTGATAGGTTGAAAGTCTATTTCGACTACAATGAGGTCGTGAAAGTTCAATATTATTATTATTATTATTATTATTATTATTATTATTATTATTATTATTATTATTATTATTATTATTATTATTATTGTTTACCAAAAGGTATAAAATGGCAGGGAGGGGCTCAATTAGGTGTAAATGTATACTCATGTTCAGAAAAACCGGAACACCTTGAAAGACTAGAGATAGGATGTTCATACTCATAGGACATAAGTATGTTCAGAAAAAATGATTAGCATTTCAACCATGTCGGCCCTCAGGTTCAAGGTCTAAATCGATATTTCGGCGCACCACCACCGAGTGGTAAAATGTGCCTGCGGCTCTCGTTGTCGCTATAAACCGAAGGTAATGGATCAGTGTGAGTGGAGAAGAAGTGCAGGATGCCTCGCAAACGTATGCGAGAACCGTGCCGTCAAATGAGTGAGTTTGAAAGAGGGCGCAACAGTGGAACAGTGTAACGCATCGTAAACTATCAGGAGTGATAGTGCGTCGTCTTTTATTACGGTTTGGGTTACCGGCGCCTCGCCCACATGCTGGACTGCAATGGTGTATGGAACGACGTCACTGGGGACAGGAATGGCAGCATATAGTGTTTTCGGACGAATCCAGATTCTGTTTGTTTGAAAATGATGGCCGCAGTTTCATTCGCCACAGACAGAGGGAGAGGCATCACACTACATTCGCACAACTCACGGCCTTATGGTGTGGGGTGCTGTTGGGTACAACCACAAATCACAGTTGGCGCGGGTCTAGGGCACTGTAGCCAGTTTGACCTACGTGAATGACATCCTGCGACCCGCAGCCATACCCTTTCTGCACGACACCCCAGACGCCATATTTCAGCAAGACGGTGCGCGACCTTCTTGTTGTCACAGGATGTCAGACTGTTGCCCTGGCCCGCCCGATCACCGGACCTGTGTGGGATATGGTGAAACGACGGGTGCAGCGCTATGACCCATTGCCAACCACCAAAGACGAACTGTGGAACCAGGTGAATGCAGCATGGATGGCTATACCCAGGACGCCATTCGCGTCTTATACGCGTCGATGCCATCACGCATAGAAAAAGTTATCAGTGCCCATGGAGGACCCAGTGCCTACTAGGCAACAGGACACATGCTGAACCTAGGTGACTGAAATACTAATCGTTTCTGCAGAACATACTAATGAACTTGTGCTGTGAATATGAACTTCCTATCTCTAGTCTTTCAAGGTGTTCTGTTTTTTTATGAACATGAGTGTAGTGGGCAGTGTGGCCTATGTTGACGACATGGCATTAATGGCAGAAAGTGTTAAAAGCCTGCAGTTTGGAACCTGAAAATAGGTGCAATGAGTATGGTATGAAAATTAGCCTTTCCAGAACTGAAGTGATGTCAGTAGGTAAGAGAACTGGGAACACAAAACTGGACCAGGTAGTATAGCAAGTGAGATTCAATCAAGGTGCAGTAAAGCTCACAGTTGCGATCAACAGTGATTTCTAAGAAGGAAGTCAGCTCCCGGACCGAACTATCTTTACATCGGTATGTTTTCAGACGAACTTTGCTCTACGGGATGAGAGCTGGTTGAGTCCAAGATATCCCATAAGTTAGCAGCAATAGACATGAAAATAGGGATAATAATTGCTGGTAAGAACAGGTGGGAACAATGGCAGGAAGGCACTCGGAATGAGGAGATAAAGGCTAAGTTAAGAATGAACTCGAATGATGAAGCTGTACGCATAAACCGGCCTCGCTGGCGAGGACATGTTACCGAGGAGAGAAATGGATTCGGTCATAGAGGGTAAGAGATGTAGAGGCCAGGACAACGATGGTTGGACTCAGTTTCTACCGACTAAAAGATGAGGGGTATTGAACTAAACGAGGTCAGAGAGTTAGTTACAAACAGAGTGTTCTGGAGGCGGTATGTAAATTCACAAATTCACAGAGGCTTGCAGACTGAACGCTAAAAGGCGCAAGTCTATAATGAAGGTGCATTACCAGAGAAAGGACATCTTTTAAAAATCCGGACGCCAACACTCTACTATTCATCCACAGAAGAAAACCGCAAATACTTATTATTATTATTATTATTATTATTATTATTATTATTATTATTATTATTATTATTATTATTATTATTATTATTATTACTCTTCTAACGATCTGGGTCTGAGTTACCTATTAAACGAGAGCCGACCTAAAGGAGAATGCTTTACAGAACGTTATAAACGACTTATCTAACTTGAAAGATTCATTGAAATTTAAATCAGATCTGCGCACTCTTGTGTAGAAGGCTGGAACCTCAATGACCCAGTTTGTACCTCGACATCTATGAACTGGCTTCACCCATGCGGAAACAGCAAGTGGAGTTCCGCAGTGTGGAGTCGGGCGAAATAATTGTTGCCGTCCACTAAACGTATCCCATCCATTCATCCCCAGTCCTCATATATCACGGCTGGGTAGCCAGCAGCTCCAGAACCTGATAAACGAGCTAAATCTCTTTTCGTGACCGATAATTTCATTATTCTGACTTCGAACAGACAGTTTCCTCAGCTGTTTGAGCTCTTCTTCTGTTAGGGAAAGCTCAAGAGCAGTGTAAAGTACGTAACCTAGAGAAGTAGGCCATGGAAGTGAACACAGGAGGCCACTGATTACAACTTGGTGCTATACAAGGCCATGAAGGAACCAAGGAACAAAGTAACTACCGCGGCTTACCGCAGTAATAAAGATATCTCTCTCTACTGGGCGAGTTGGCCGTGCGGTTAGGGGCACGCAGCTGCGAGCTCGCATCCGGCAGATAAGTTAGCGGGTTCGAACCCCACTGTTGGCAGCCCGGAAGATGGTTCTCCGTGGTTTTCCCATTTTCACACAACACAAAGGGTGTACGTTAAATAAGGTTTCTTTTCGCATCGTCGCCATAAGATCTATCTGCACCGGTGAGACGTAAAGCAACTCTCAAAACAAAAATGATATATCCATCTCTAAAATTAACATATCGTCCTCACATTGTGAAAATGTTCACATAGTTTGACTAAAAAACCTTCCATTTTACATAAAAATCTTAAAGAGACCTCCGGCCGGTATCCAATAATCGGCAGATAGTGGGTTCGAACCCCACTGTCGGCAGCCCTGAAGATGGTTTTCCGTGGTTTCCCATTTTTGCACCAGGCAAATGCTGGGGGTGTACCTTAATTAAGGCCACGGCCGCTTCCTTCCGACTCCTAGGCCTTTCCTATCCCGTAAGACATGTCTGTGTCGGTGCGACGTAAAGCCACCTGTTACGACTATATGTAAGAACTTTGTATGTTTCTAACACATGTATTCGCAGCGTGCTCCACTACTTGTAGTAAGGTAACTTAGGGAGATCCCGACATGAGGGAGAACTCGACACTTTTAAGCTTAGCGCCTCTGGTAAACACAGTACTGCACAGGTCAAACTTGCAACTACATTTACTGGAGCCGTATGGTTTTGTGCTTATGGTCATCCTGGTAGCTGAAGATTATCACTATAAATACAAGGCATATGAATAATTGAAGGTGAGTAAGTAAGTGATATATGATTTAAAAGTAACTTGCTATAATATGATGAGTAGGTTGTGTAAAGAAATAGGTAGATATGCGATACTTTTAAGATAATATTTTAGGTTAGGCGCACTAAGCAAGTTTAGGAGAAGCGGTGATGTCATTTCCAAATCGCCAAACCTTCAGCTTGGTAAGTGTTGCGACCTCTTGCCTGCCAATGAAACTCGGGCAGATCTAGACACGAAAAGCTGGGAGGTCGAGATCTCTCTGAATCTCTAAACCGGGATACATTTTGGGGGACAGGGTTCAATGGTGCGTTAATACTACAGTTTAGTAGGAGTAATAAATTATGACAATCAATATTTTTATAATAATGTTTGTAGTGTTAAGTTAAACTCAAATTACGAAGGCTGGAGACTGATGATAAAGTAAAAGTTTCGCATTAATAGTTTTGCATCCAAATGGTTATAGGTGGCGGATGCCACGGAAATATGTGTACAAAGGTCTGCTTGGACGATGGAATGCAGAAGATATGGTTGCTGCTATTAAGGACGTGAAAGAAAATGGAACTACTTTAGCAACAGCTGCGAAGTATTTCAGTATTCCAAGGAATACACTCAGATCCAGAATACTATCTGGTATATCTATCAATAGAAGGAGCAACAACTGATAAAGCTATGTAGGACCATTTAGTCAACCATATTTTTCGTCTCTATTCTAAGGGGTTTGGGCGAACAGTGACCGACTTACGAGAACTGGCTTTTAGGTTCACTCAGAGGAATGGTGTTCAGAAGCATATTTAAAAAACAAAAGGCAATGGTTGGATATGACTGGAATTTCCATGAGCCTGGTAATATTTTCGTTGGCAATGAAACTGGTTTTCAGCTCATATTTAAAGCAGGGAATATTATCAGTGAAAAAGGAAAGAAAAACGTGTTTCACAGCACCACGGCAGAAAAGGGATCTACGGTAACGGTAATGGTGTGTGGTAATGCTATTGGATATGCTACCCCACCCTTTGTTATAATGAAAGGGGTAAGGCAAAGATACACTCAAAAGAAATGCCCAGTGGATCAGTTTTAAAATGTTCGAATCAGTGTATATGACCACTGAGGTATTTTCATTATCCCGTGATCACCTAAACCGTTACAAACCTCGGGGCAGGATTCGGTTGATAATCGACGGACTCTTAAGGCACTGCAAAGATCCGGATGTGCTTGATAAGGCATCAGCTTTATAAATATAGATGTGTTGCTCCCCCTAGCCCCCATCCACCATGGTGACTTCGCAGGGTTATCGGGAAAATTTAAAGAATAGGAAACGTGAAAATGAAGAGAATCCTTCAAATCGAAGGACAACAACGAGAACTCGGCGTGCGCAACGGGGAAGCTAGTTTCTCAAGCAGTCTTCTTTGCTCTGAGAATTACTGCGCAGTATGTGACGACAACCGTAATGAGGCATGGGTCCAATGTAGTCGGGAATGCAGGAAATGTTTCCAGGAGATATGTGTGGAAAATGGAAACGATGAGCAGTTTATATGTACCCACTGTGTACAATAGTTCTGTAACTATTCTGAGGTCCTGCCAAGTGTCAGGTTCTCCCTAAGTGCGGGAGAAGTGGACATTATTGCATCCTTTATTTATTTGATAATTTAACATGTTATGAAATGTTATTTTTTGCTATAAATAATAGAAAACATAAACTAACTGTGTACCAAATCACCAGGGATATAATTGAAATATTTTACAAATAAAGCTTGACCAAAATTACAGGTTTTTGTTTAGGGTGTCGAGATATCCCTAAATTACTATAATACTATATGCATCGATAATCACTTCAGTGGTGGTGGTGATTATTGTTTTAAGAGGAAGTACAACTAGGCAACCATCCTCTATATAACACTAATCAGAGGGGAAAAAATGGAAGGGGTCCAACACTTCGAAAAATGAAGATATCGGCGAAAGGGAGACAAGGGCCACGAAGGGCGTGAAAATGAAAGACTCCCTAGCCCTCGAAAACCTAATAGCGTCGGGGTCGGAAAAGAACAAGAGTAAGTGGAAGCAATGCCAGGACTCAGCTAAGAGCCCCGTTGTCACCAATCCACGCTCCAAAGTTCAGAGACTCTTGGGCCCCTTTTTGGCACTTCTTACGACAGGCAGGGGATACCGTGGGTGTTATTCTACCTCCCCCAGCCACAGGGGGCTCTACCCGCGGCAGAGAGGGGTGACTGCACAGGAAGAGGAATGAAATTTAAGAAGTTAAGAATAGAAGGGTGGAAATAGTGATGAAGAATAAAGAGCACAGACAACTCGGGGAACACCTTGTTAGTCTGGCCCTACACCGAGGCCAATCCAGCATGGGTAATCCTGAGCTGGCACAGCCCTCGAGATCAACAAGCACACAAGCCCCCACACCGACGTCAAGGTCTTGGTGTCCCTACAGGGGGATAATCATTTTATACATGTGGCGGAGATGGGGCAAAATATCTCTTAATGACAAGAAATCTACATATTTAAAAAAAAATATGAAATTTTAATTCAGTCAGTCCGGCCATTCTATCCGGTCGATTTCCTTCATTCTTTTTTAACTGAAAGGTATTCATGCACAGATTTGTCATCAGGTACTATAAGTCACTTAACTTCCGCCTTCCTAAAACTATTTGATTTTTCAATGATTTGTATCTTTGAAGCAATCATATCTTTGGTTCTAATTGAGGTACGGAGTGTATTTTGGCTTAAAAACACTCAGTTGATCAAGCTCTTTCATTTTAGCTCTGAACTATTCAAATTGGTTGATTCTGAGGAAAGTTATGAATGCACATTCAATTGGACGTCTTATTTCTTACATTTTTTCTCATTGAAACATCATATCTTTTGTTCTAATTGAGGTACACAGTTCGTTTTGGTCTAAAAACACTCAGCGGATCAAGCTCTTTCTTTTGATGTAATACCTACTTAAATTGGTAGATTCTGAGAATAGTTATGAGTATATTTGTCTCCATGACGAAGATCTTTGGCGCGTAGTGTTGTTCCGACGAAAATTTAATTCAATTTCTTTATGTGATGTATTTTCAAGTGTTTTGTTGACATAATATTACAACCACAGCAGATGATGTGCTTTATTTCATTACCTCGAAAGTTTGCAAATACATCCGTGAGGATAGTAACGAACAACACATTGCGGGCGGAGCCAGCAGGAAACTGCTAGTATTATTTGAAATGAATAATGAATGCAGTTCTTGTGGTCTCTCGTAACAACTACCGTGTCTTGCTCGGTCCATTCAATGATTCCCCGCCTTTGCAGAATCGCTTTGCACCAATCTTTTCCAGCCATCTTCCATTTACTTCAGCGAAATGGAATGCGAACCTCTTCTACGGTAGGAATGTTGAATTGAGAAGGTTTCCAGTTTAAGGACAGAGGAGCTGGGTAATTATCCGATTTCTTCAGGAAAACTACTCAATAGGATGTCAATAGAGTTTGATGGACTTCTTTTGTATCTTTTCTCCCCTCCCAATCTCTAACCCAAGTACGTGTTTTCTTTAATGTCTTCCTTAGTGTGAATGCATTAACCATTACTATATCTTCATTGAGAAACTCAACGACATTCTGGATTGCCACAAGGACGAAGTTAACTACTTCAAGAAATAACAAAATTAAATTTCGACATTAACATCATCTGATAAACAACTCTAGTAACTATACAGCATGAAACATTTGGAAATACAAAACATATTAAAGAACAATACGTTGCTTGGTTGTTAGGACATGTGTTCGGGATCGTCTCTTATGAAATGTGATAAAAGCTTTGACATAGAGTAATACACATTTGATCAAGGAAATGTGATAGTGTAGAAACATCCCCAGCAACAACACTGGCGCCGTCTGGCTGTGTCACGCCGAGTTAAGGAGTTAAAACGTCCGACGACCAGCGCACTCCACGAGTTTAATGGCTCTCTCGTCAAAACTGAGGGACTAGCGGTAGTACCCGTCATGTGCAAAGTTATCTCTAACTCCACGTCACCGCTGTTCTACTCGGGACGTAGCAGTAATTCCACCTATCGGAGATTAGTGAGAGCAGAAGAGACAAATATCACAACAATGGCCAATGCAATGTTATTGTTGATCAGTTGTATGAGCTTTCAATATCCCGTTCCTCACGGGTCCCGAAGCATGTTTCTCTTAGAAGTTTCCTAAACTGAAGAGAAAGTAACTACATCCTAGTTACATATTTCCGATAACTAATGGCAACACACAGCTCCTATTGAAGTAAAGGATGGAGGCATACTGCTAGTTTCGATCGGCCCATCGATGACCCGAAGGAATTTTATTTTGCATCATCCATTCATACCGCTTCCGGTCACTCTGTGTTCGCATTGTTGTCTAAACTATATTTTTAAGCGGGAATCGCTTGCGCGGTTACGGTGAATGAAGGCTGCATATTATTGTTCAATACGAGGAGTAGCACTGACAGACATCTCGTGTAACCTCTACATTGCTCTCAGGTAAGCGACCATAAGTTTTCAGATTTTTATTTTTGGAGTAGTTATTGATATATGTTTACTATCTTCTGTGGATAATATTAACAAGCAAGTTCACGTCCTTCACAGTGTGACACACCGGTGGCACGGAAAAGAAAGAGGTTTAGGGCGGCACTGGATCCCGGACGACACTGATGATGATTTCCCTTCAGTATCTGATCTTGACCCTATGTTCAGCCTCATCTTTTGTGATATTATTTTGTTACTAAGCATAATGTGGAAATAATTAACATTACAATAAAACCAATCCCCTTGGCACTACAGCCCTTGAAGGGCCTTGGCCTACCAAGCGACCGCTGCTCAGGCCGAAAGCCTGCAGATTTCGAGGTGCCGTGTGGTCAGTACGACGGATCCTGTCGGCCGTTATTCTTGGCTTTCTAGACCGGGGCCGCTATCTCACCGTCAGATAGCTCCTCAATTCTAATCACGTAGGCTGAGTGGACCTCGAACCAACCCTCAGGTCCAGGTAAAAATCCCTGACCTGGCCGGGAATCAAACTCGGAGCCTCCGGGTAAGAGGCTGGCAGGCTACCCCTACACCACGGGACCGGCAAATAATTAACATAGGCAGGCATTCATATTTACAGTAGTTTTCTTCCCATTCTCTTATATTGCAGCATCTAATGTAAAGGGAGTCCTTCCTTCTTCCTTGTCTCCCTCTTGCCTTACACTTCAACCGATCCTTCCTTTAAGATTTTTTTCTCGTTGTTTGTGTTGATCTTCATAATTTCTCTTGTCGACGAAAATCGAGACAAAAACTATCGCCAGTTAACACATCATCTCCGTGTCGGTGTTGATATGGAAAAAGCAACAGAAGTCAGTTCTATCATCATAGTCGGTACAGTAAAACAGTATGTCACAAATGATCGGAACTTGTGTTCTTTATAACTTTTGTTATGTAATAATTTTCGATAGCACATAGGTATTTAAAAAATACATTTTAGGCGATTCCCCTAAACTGCCATTTCATTCAGCGTGAATAAAATTATTTACAGCCTACATTGTAGTGCGTTACATAGGCCTACCGATTTTCGTTAAATTCTCTGCAGCCATTTTCTCGTTATACGCAAACATACATACAGACAGACAAAGTTGACGGAAAATTAAAAAGTGCAATTCTTTGTTAATGTGGACGCGACCGATACAAAAATACCATTCCTTTAACATTCTGAGCAAAGTACAGACAAAACTCTTTATTTAATATATATATATAGATTAGGTAGGTTACACAACAATACCAAAATAGTTTAAGTTCAAATTTTGTCCCATGTTTTGTCTGTCTGTCTGTCTGTCTGTCTGTCTGTCTGTCTGTCTGTCTGTCTGTCTGTCTGTCTGTCTGTCTGTCTGTCTGTCTGTCTAGATGCGCGCTAGAGTAAGCCGGACAGGAGGGTGATAGCGTGCGAGAGGAGTGAAGCAACATTACAGAAAGAATTCAAGAACTAACAGCAGCCTTTAAAAATACTTCGCATTCGTGCATTTCCTCCCTTACACGGAGAAATATAGAATCATGAATATGTGTTCGCTCTTAGAAGACGAGGAGCTTGTTCCCCTCTTAGTAGGCTCTTATGACATGCAGGTGTACAGAGAGTTCCAATCAATCGAAAGGAAAATGAATGTAATTCACAAAATTCGTGTATTAAGAAAATAAAAGACATTCAACACCTCGTAAATATATTATTATTATTATTATTATTATTATTATTATTATTATTATTATTAGAGGAGCCTCCCTGGCTCAGGCGGCAGCGCAGCGGCCTCACACCGCTGGGTTCCGTGGTTCAAATCCCGGTCACTCCATGTGAGATTTGTGCTGGACAATGTGGAGGCGGGACAGATTTTTCTCCGAGTATTCCAGTTTTCCCTGTCATATTTCATTCCAGCAACACTCTCCAATATCATTTCATTTCATTAATCATCCATTAATCATTGCCCGAGAGGAGTGCGACAGGCCTCGGCAGCCGGCACAATTCCTGTCCTGGCCGCTAGATGGGGCTTCATTCATTCCGTTTCTGACCCGGTCGAATGACTGGAAACAGCCTGTGGATTTTCATTCCATCATCATTAGCCAGCCTGAGATATAGAGGTAGCGCACCTGTCTCTTATATCGACGCCCTGGGTTCGTTTTCCGGCAAGAATTTTAATTCTGAAGTGAGGAGTAGAACAGGGTTCACTTTCTACTCACAGTTACAGAAAGAAAGCCCACAGTGAGAAGATGACGCTACTGAGCTACAGTCCTAATAATAAAAGAAGCGTTCTGACAGCTAGCGCAGGAGGGAGTGCTGTTGTGTGACATTCCTGTCTGCTCGCTCTCGTGTTCGCTGTCCCGCCTCCACATTGTACTGTGCTAAACATTTAACTGAGACGTGAAAGTTTGGCAATTCCAAGTGGTCTCATCTTCATGGCAACCGCAGTCGGTCCACCCACGTTTGCATGGCAACCGTACCGCTAAGAGCTGTCAGCACTTCTCTTAATATTACGACAACAGTATACATAGATGAACACTGTTCCCATTGTCAGAACGGTGTTCCACCTAGACCATACACATCATCACCGCAGCCAGCGTAGGTCTTGCAGTTCATCCTCAGAAGCACACTCCGGGTCGCCCCCTTCTCCCTGCAATTCTTCCTTCAATCATGTTACAAACGAACTCCTCATACCACAGATACATTTTATTTTCCGTTTTTCAATTTCAGTTATCAGATTCCTCTCTAGTCTTTTCTTTTCTTGCATTCCTAATTTCCAGCTTTGCGAGTTTGAATATCTATATGTTTGTTGGCCAGTAAATGGAGGGCTCTCTTTGCCATTGCTACCCTTATCGTGTCCAATTATCACTCGTGATTAGGGTTTACCGAAACTGTTTCACTTGTTCAATTTTATTAGGGCCAATTTTGAAGTGTGTTATAGGTGTTTCCTTGGATTTACAAATTGTCATGGTTTTTGTTTTCCTTGTATTCATATTGAAGTTACATCTGCCTAATGTTTCTGGTAGTATGTAGAGATGGGAGTTACATATCGTAACATGATACTATATCCTAATACATAACAGTAAGCTGTTCCACAAATATTATGTTCCTCCGGGGACCCTAATACAAAACTAACTGTCTCAGCAAAACCAAGGTAAGGGTAGGGAGTTCGTGATTGGCTAACATGTATTAGCAAGCATAGCAACTGGCTTTAAGCAAGCACTTCTGCGCAGGCGCGAGCGATATGTAACAGTGTAGTGACAGTACTGATATTCCTATCCTGTTACTTGCTGTCCGGTTACAAATATGCTCTAGTTATTCGAAGTGCTGTGTATTAGGCTAACAAGTGGTGATAGAGCAGTGTTACGTGTGCTCTTCCCACCTGGCATCTAGTGTTCTGAGTGGCTGTATTATATAATTATATCCGATACGAATTATGTGGACAAGAACTCTATTACAGGAAAACGGTTTCTAGGAACGCGTTGAAATTAGGTACCTAATAATAATAATAATAATAATAATAATAATAATAATAATAATAATAATAATAATAATAATTTTTTGCTAGTTGCTTTACGTCGCACCGACACAGATAGGTCTTATGACGACGATGGGACAGGAAAGACCTAGGAGTTGGAAGGAAGCGGCCGTGGCCTTAATTAAGGTACAGCCCCAGCATTTGCCTGGTGTGAAAATGGGAAACCACGGAAAACCATCTTCAGGGCTGCCGACCGTGGGGCTCGAACCCACGATCTCCCGGATGCAAGCTCACAGCCGCGCGCCTCTAAGCGCACGGCCAACTCGCCCGGTGTTTAATAAAAATAATAATAATAATAATAATAATAATAATAATAATAATAATAATAATAATAATAATAATAATAATAATAGACTAATCATTTTTTAAATTTAAAAAATTCTACCGGTTCATAGTTATGATAATGTAGGCCTACAAGGTACTCAAATATCACGTCCTGAAAAGCTATCGCAACTCTCATCACGAGAATCTGTGCTTCCTGAAATTCCGCCATCGACTGCAACCTGTGAGGCAGCGCAGCAAAAGCCGGTATCATAGTTTTTACGAAAGAGGAGTGATTTAAAAGAAAAGAACAACAAACGCTGCACCAGCCACGTACACTATTGTTTACCACATATCCACAACCTTCTGTAAAAGACGAAAGACTAGTTTGGAGCCTTTTATACTGGATTTACAGAGCGAGTTGGCTACACGGTTTGTGTCACGTAGCAGTTAGCTTGTATTCGGGAGATGGTGGATTCGAACCCCTCTGCCGGCAGTCCTCAAGGTGGTTTTCGGTGCTTTCCCAAATGCCGGGATTGTTCCTCAGTTACGGCTACGGTTGCTTAAATCCTAGTCCTGTCCTACCCTCTCCCATCGTCACCGTAAGATCAGTCTGTGTCGGAGCAATGTAAAAACACAAGTAACAGAAAAGTACTGAACTGAACTCTGCTTACGTCTTGCCTGGTAGGACTCTTACATCATGACCCATTTCGGCGGCATCTGAAGTGTATATGGCACTCGTTCAACAACAAAAGTCTGGTCCTAAAGTCTCTTTAACTACAGATCCTTGGACATCCATAACATCCCTCTGTAAACAAATAGATATTGCTTTCCTGAGAAAATCCCCCGCAGGTAACATTCATATCAACCCTTTCAACCTCTTACGGCTGAACTATCGTTCCGCTCAAAGAGGTCGAGGTGTGTCCCTTTTCCCTCCATTTGCAAGAACAGTATCATATCAAAGTGGCTTCTTTAATCATGCTGCTTGGCTGTGGAATGAACTCCCACCACAGATGAAAGAACTACCTCCAGAGAAATTTTGTAAAGAGGTAAAAAGGATGTATATATAAAGAAACCTTCTGTGCATAATATAATTTTTCTGCTGTGTGAACTTCAGTATGAATGAGAGAACGGATGAAAGTTTATGTGATCCCGAGTGAGTGAGACTGTACTGTGTGTGGGTATGAGCAAGGCCCTACACCGCTGGCTGCGCAGAAGCCTGTGACTGGGAAAGACATGGCCATGCGCGTACCGCCATGTTGCGGGCGCTCCTCAGCTTGACGCAGGAATCGTATGGAATTCATGCTTTAACTTACATTTTGCACACATGAAAACATTCGCCTTATAAAATTAATGACAGCCTACACCGACTACCGTGTACACACGCAATAAATATACATAATATCAAGACTGTGGTAATATTAAAATATACTTCTGTATAAAAAACTGAACAATCTACACAAATCCTTTGCATAGCCTATAGGTGGCGCACCTAAAATAAGAAACCTTTAGCAGACTGAATAAGAAGACTGAAAAATACGCTACTACAAAAGTACACTTGCGGTACCTCGAAAATGATCATGTCGCTCACTTTAATATAAGGTTCATGTTTGTAACTGATGTGCTTGAACATTGTACGTATGGCTAGAAGGCCAGACTCAAAGGACGAGAATCACGTGGCAATCTGTCTCTTGAGAAACCTAGGATCAACAATTATTTAGCTTTATTGAATATATGAAGACATGTTCAAAAAGCGGTCTACAACTTAAGTAAGATTACATATCGTGAGATAAAAATTACCTGTCTCTCAGCAGACTGGCGAACACATAAATTAAATATTGACAAACTCCTGTACCGGTACCGATAATAATAATAATCTTCAATATCAACAAAAAAAGGAAACCTGTGAAATAAAATCTTTCTATGAAAGGTAAATAGCTTATGATTCCTCTCAGATAAGTTTTTGCTAGTGGATTTACGTCGCACCGGCACAGATAGGTCTTACGGCGACGATGGGATAGGAAAGGCCTAGGAGTTTGAAGGAAGCGGCCGTGGCCTTAATTAAGGTACAGCTCCAGCATTTGCCTGGTGTGAAAATGCGAAACCACGGAAAACCATCTTCAGGGTTGCCGATAGTGGGATTCGAACCCACTATCTCCCGGATGCAAGCTCACAGCCGCGCGCCCCTAACCGCTCAGCCAAACAGCAAATTTTACTCAATTATCTGAACAGATTGTTTAAAAAGTACATGACTGCAGAAATATTTCTAAAACAATCAGATACATGTTTTATCATTTTCTGAATATGAAATACCGGCTCTGCGGTGTAGGGGTAGCGAGTCTACTTCTTACCCGAAGTCTCCGGGTTCAATCCCCAGCCAGGTCAGAGATTTATACCTGGATCTGAGTGCTGGTTTGAGGTCCACTCAGCATACGTGATTACAATTGTGGAGCTTTCTGACGGTGACATAACGGCCGAGAGGATTCGCCGTGCTGACCACATGACACCTCGTAATCTGCAGGCCTTCAAGGTGAGCAGCGGTCGCTTTGTAGGCCATGGCCTTTCGGGCCTGTTGTGCCATGCGGTTTGTTTGGATATGAAATAACGTAATTGGATGAGTAGAAGTTAAATTATCATGTTTGTGTGATTTGGATTTAGGTAAATGCTGCCTGACATTCGTTACACTGGTGCTAGTGTTCTATTGTGTATTTCTTAAAGTGAAATTAATGTCTAGGGTTAGTTTGAGTTTCTCTGCGAGGTTTAGGCTTAAGTTTTATTTTTTACAATTTGCTTTACGTCGCACCTGCACAGATAGGTCTTATGGCGACGATTAGTAAAGGCCTAGGAATGGGAAGGAAGAGCCCGTGGCCTTAATTAAAAGTACAGCCCCAGCATTTGCCTGGTGTGAAAATGGAAAACCACGGAAAACTATCTTCAGGGATGCCGACAGTGGGCTTCGAACCCACTATATCCCGGATGCAAGCTCAAAGGTGTGCGGTCCTTACCGCACGGCCAACTCGCCCGGTTAGGCTTAAGTAAGAATGATATCATTTAAGATGTAAAATCCTCCTCATAATATTATCTTCTTAAATGTTACTGCTTTTACAAACTCATTCTGAATTAACATAATCTGAGCACATACAAGTTGAAAGTGCGTTCTAATTTTTCTCTAATATGAGCACCATGGTTTACACCAAAAATAAAATAAAATGAAATTGAAAGTGAAGCACTTGCAAACAAAAAAGTTTAATATCATAGTGAAAAGTTAATTTGATTAGCGTTTTCTAATGCAGACTAGGATTGAGAAGATTGTAATGAGCTTTGTTTAGACTTTATATTGTCAGATTTTTCTGGAATAGCGTATTAACAATTGTATTCTTTTATTATAAAGCAAGTGGGGAAGAACTGGAGAAAATAAGACATATGATACTAATAAATCATTTTTCAAGTGATTGATAATTTGAAGCAATACCTTACCCTAATATTAGAAGGTTTTATCAAGTTGTATCAACCATATCTTACAGATTCTATGCCCAGGTTTATCAAATTTGTAATACCGCTACACAGTTTGTATGAAAAATATGTAGTCTTTTTCAGAACAGCTTTTAGTTCTAAAGAATTATCCCCGTTGAATTGGAAAAAGGCAAACAAGAAAAAGAAGCCTAAATATTCTAAATTTCATGTCCATGCGTTCTCTGAATCAACCACCCTATAACCTGCTTAGTTCTCGATTATGGTAAATGAAAGTTATTTTTTAACAGTTCAGTTTCTACTCACATGTGAAAAGAAATACCAGATCCCTTCTGATAGCAGTCTGTACAAATGAAGGCTGCACACGAATTCACCCTCGTGAATATCTTTCCATTCCATAGGTAATGCCTAACTTTAGGCCTAATATAGCCGATCAATTTAACTAACGTAAAGTATCAGCTCTCACATTCCTTGAAAATATTTGACAATATATTATCACTCCGTCACATATAACACCAAACCAGCTCCACTAACAGGCATAATAATAATAATAATAATCGTATGGCCTCAGCTACCGTGTGCAGACATTTCAATTTGACGCCATCTGGCTGTCTGCTCGTCAATTTCGACGTTCCGTTTTACTCTAGGCCCCCACTAGATGGCAGACCGAGTAAACCGAAACTCTCTTGGGCGTCTATGGCTGAGATTTAATTAATTTTGTCGGGTAAACACCAAATGTGTCACCAGAGATCTTTTACATGCCGACATCGTACGACATGGAGTGTCGAATGGACTAACAGGCATGATTCAAATCGAAAATATGCAAGGGTCTGTAAACATTACCACGTGCTAGTCATGCATTCGAAGCTGAAGCGCCCGCAACATGGCGATGCGCGAAAGTGTTCAATATTCCGCTTAGCATCAGCGCGCTCTGTGAGTCTAGATAAGTAATATTAAAGTCTTTGGGTATGAGTGAGCCGGCCTAGCTAAAGTATATGTGGGGATGAAAGAGAGAGAGAGAGAGAGTGTGTCGAATTACTTGAATGTTGACCATGTCTTGTGAGTGGTATGTAAATAAGCCTGTAAATACGGTAACTGTATAGAAGTACACTATGTAGAATGTAATTGTATATTTGAATATTGTAATTTTAAGTGGTGATGGGGGCACTTTCGTGTATGTGGGGCTATGCCATTCCCCCATTCACCATCCCTAAATTGTACCTGCAATTAGTGGAAAATAAATAATAATAATAATAATAATAATAATCTACGAATGCACATAGCAGCCACGGCGCTTTTTATACATGAAGATTTCGAAGTATTGGTTCTCGGAATGTAAATAGGTCATTGCAAACATTTTTCTAGGAATAGTTAAGAATGTGAGTGACGAGCTGGCGAAAGGGACAGTGGGAGAGATGAAGATACTGTATAGTATTGCTAATTATAAGTGCTTACTAATGTGCGGTTAGGGGTTACAACAGACAACAAGTAGAAGGAACGTCCCTTTCAAAAGCTGACCTGCAATGTGTAATGTTACTTTTATATCCTAATACTGCACTGTAACGGATACACAGGAACATGATACTGGAAAGTAACGATTTGTCCCATCCTTAGTAGTATGTTGATCATTCTCTGCATACTTTTGCCTGTTTCTGCTAGCTTGGCAATATTATCACTAAGGGCCGTTTTCCCCAAATGAGTTTAAACTAGGTTTATTTTAATCTGGTTTAAGTCTGAGTTTAAACTAACATTCATTTTCCCCATATTGGTTTAAACTTTGTATCAAGTTTAAACCTGGCTATATTGTTGGTTTAAACTGCTGTTTATATTCAACCTTCTTGACATTTTATTAACGTATCTGTGATTTTCCTAACAGAAGGGTTAGTTTTGACTACCAGTACTGCAACACTTTAATGAAAAACGTACTAAAATTATAACCTAGTATTAGCATTAGAAAAATGGGAGAATTTATTGAAGTCTTTGGTTAAATAGGAAATAATTTTGATGTGCAAGAGAGGTTAAGAAGCCGCGTTCCAACAAAAGTTTACAATCTTGGAAAATCGGATGTAACGGAGTTCTTTGATGGATTTATAATTCATAAGCGAACAGCAAGGATTGTCTAGTATCGAAGAAGGATTCATTTAAAACGTCAAATGCACGAAATAATGCTATTTCGCTAGAAGCAATGATTCTGGTTGCTTTAAGATATGATGCGCAGGCATTTTTTTCATTAACAACGGGGACCACAGACCTTAAATTGCAGTCTCCTTATAATATTATATACTGTAAAATACTGTTCGTGGTATGAATACTGTAATGTGAAGCATAAAAATATTCCTACATAAGTCGTGTAATACGTCCGTTCTTCATACGGTACCTGGTGGCTGTGGTCGCTAAAGCGTGAAGTCAGCATCGTCCGAATCCGTGACGAAACGGTTCGAATCTAATTTGTCGAGAATATTTTTACCATCACAGAATGTTGACAGGCACGGTAGGAGAGGCGGTGGTATACAATTTCTAATCTCTAGATTATATATTTATAGGATCAGAAAAACAATAAAGTATTTCATGCTTGCTAGTAAACTTGTAATAGAATAGATTATAGTTAAGAATGTTTCATCGTATCTATTGCCAGCATACCAGCAATAGAAATATTAATGCTATAGGGAGAAGAGTATTATGCATACAGTACGACATATCGCGAACTTGGTTATGTTATAAACGAATATGGAATCAAGTAATACATCTCCAAATAACACATCCTCAGTGGTCTGTCTGCTGGATCCAAGGTTTGTGAGATTGATCCCGGCCGAGGGCGATGGATTTTGATAGGAGATAGATCCCGAGCATGCTTGGAATTTGTTTACTTGAAATTCACATAAATGTTCATTTTCTGAGGAAAGGAATACCGTAGGCCTATTGCTGAAAGACCAGGATTTTAATATTTCAACGTTCCCGTGTGTTCCGTAAGACAATAGACATCAAAAGACACGTATTAGGCCCACGGAACTTGTTTATGGTAAAGCATGACAGAGAAAAATAAGAAATAAAAGTGCGTTCCAATAAATTGTAGACAGCAATAGGTAGAATTATATGACACAACACTTCGCACAAATGTAAACAATTTATTTATCAGTAAAGCTAATATCCCGCCGAATTTGTTCTTTATTCACTACGTACGATAGCATTAATTCGCCACAAACAGCTGATATTATTACAAAAATGTCGGTCATTGAATTACTTGGTTCTGATTGGCCAATTCCAATCGACCATGCCTTCGACTATTCCTTCAGTGCAGCCAACGTTAGCGCCAACGACAGCTCGCCCGTTTAAACTAAACGAGTGTCAGAAATTGGTGGAGAAAATGGACGCAACTTTAAACTAGGTACTAAAGTTAAACGGGTTTAATTTATACCAGGTTTAACTCGATTTGGAGAAAATGGCCCTAAATCTTATAGAATGTTCCTGTTTACAATTAATTTTGATCCTAGCTGTTTTCTCGTTCATGACTGCGATGGCTTCTTCGATGAACATATTGAAGAGACAAGGAGAGAGAGGACATCCTTGCCTAACTCCTCTTCTTATTTTGGCAATTTTCTTTGTCCATTGATTTCAAAATCAGTGTTCCGCATTTGGTATGAGGCGTGTTAAGTAAACAACACGTGAAATGTTTCACCAACTGAATACGTAGGCCCGCTTCCAACACAACGACATGCCCTAGTTCAGGTTCATTACTGAGAACATCAGTTCGCAAAGGTACGTAGAGCCGAACACACGTCACAGCGAGGAAACTCTTTTGTTCCAAGTTCTTATAAAACGCAACGAGGCCGCCTAGAACTGTCTTTCCTATATTGAATTCCGATCAGTTCTCTTTGAAATTTGACTGTAGTCTGCTCAAAAATTTACAGAAAGGGGTGTCATAAAAATGTTTCAGCCGACATTCCTCCGGTATTTCTCCCTCTTCGGATAGGAGCAGTAGAATAATAAGTACGGCTACCCCTGCCTGTTGTAAGAGGCAAGTAAAAGGGACCCGAGAGACTCTTAACCTGGAAGCGCGGGTTGGCGATCATGGGGCCCTTAGCTGAGTCCTGGCATTGCTTGCACTTACTTAGCAAGGCTATTCACTTCCATTCTTCCTATCTGACCTCTCTTGGTCGACTATTGTTCTTTTTTTAGTTGCTTTACGTCGCACCAACACAGATAGGTCTTATGGTGACGATGGGAGAGGGAAGGGCTAGAAGTGGGAAGGAAGCGGCCGTAGCCTTAATTAAGGTACAGCCCCAGCATTAGCCTGGTGTGAAAATGGGAAACCACGGAAAACCATTTTCAGGGCTACCGACAGTGGGGTTCGAACCTACTATCTCCCGAATACTGGATACTGGCCGCACTTAAGCGACTGCAGCTATCGAGCTCGGTATTGTTCTTTTCCGACCCCGACAGAGTCTTTCATTTTCACAGCTTTCTTTGTCCGATACCTTCATTTTTCGAACTGTCGAATCGCTTCTACTTTTTCCCTCTGATTACTAGTAATAGAGGATGGTTGCCCAGTTGTACCTTCTCTTAAAACAACAACCACCACCACCATCTGCATATTTCTAAACCACTGTCAAATGATTTAAGGATTTCATACCAAGTAAGTGTTAGAAAAGTACAAGTCACATGGCTTTAACGATGGGAATCGTTCAAAATATTTCTCCTGTAACTGTTTTACACGTTCCATGTTAAAAGCATGAATTCGGGCCTACACATTTTTGCCTTTCAAAGAAAGATTTAAATCATTCAAGGCAAGGTATTGTTGGGATGCGAGTAGCTCTGGTTTTAGTGTTGAATACAAAAGGTAGCTGCCACGTTGGCGGTGAGAACACCAGGCAAACTCAACAACTTTAATTAACTATACTGATGTACCTCGCCATACTAGGGAAGAAAGTAAAATTAAGCAATTTCCTAAATTGCGCCAAAAGTTGAAGAGCTAAAGGGTCCGGAATGGTTTCAAATTGTGAGTCTTTGAGAGCTCCATCAACTCAAAAAGACAAATTTTAAAAATCACTTGCGGTCTAAATGCATTTTGGAAAAACAGCCTAAAATCGGTTGTTTCTTTGCTCGTTTTCTTTTTCATTCAAATCCTAGCCAAATTAACTAATGTGTTCCTTGCTTCAATACCGTCAGGCGTGTTTTTAAGGTGTCCACACCGAATGTGGGCTTAAGTGAACCTCTGCATTGACTCACATTAGCGCTCGTAGCGGTAGAAAAAGGCAAACTTCTAATCTAATCGACCGGATAACGATTATTAAGAAAAGGATTCCAATTCTTAGGTATAAATAAAGAATATATTTTATTTACCTAGAATTCGTAGCTCATATCCCTAGGGTGTTTTCAACACTGAGTTACTTGCCTGAAGGGCATTTGTTGATTTTTACAATGTTGTTTTATGTCGCACCGACACAGATAGATATCAGGAAGATAGGAGAGGAAAGGGCTAGGAATGGGAAGGAAGTGGCCGTGGCATTAATTAACGTACAGCCCCGGCATTTGCCTGGTGTGAAAATGGGAAACCACGGAAAACTATCTTCAGGGCTGGGGTTCCAACCGACTATCTCTTGAATGCAAGTTCACAGTTACTCGATCCTAAACGCAAGGACAACTTGATTGGTGTGTAAGATATTTCATTATATGGGAAAAAATCGAGGCATTTATATTATTATGAAATAGTTAATTTCTGATATATGGGGTAAGTTTTTTTTTTTTTCTGCTATTTGCTTTACGTCGCACCGACACAGATATGTCTTACGGCGACGATAGGATAGGAAAGCCCTAGGAATTGGAAGGAAGCGGCCGTGGCATTAATTAACGTACAGCCCCGGCATTTGCCTGGTGTGAAAATGGGAAACCACGGAAAACCATCTGAAGGACTGCCGACAGTCGGGCACGAACCCACTATCTCCCGATTACTGGATACTGGCCGCACTTAAGCGACTGCAGCTATCGACCTCGGTGGTAAGTTTCTTGGTTGTAATAATAAAGTAACGCATTTCTTCTGTTAAAATTTCGTATATACGTGGTAAGAATCAGACAGCCATTAACCGAAACGGCTGGAAAAATAATTCGTTTAAAACGAATTAAAGAAACACCGCATGTTGTGTTGTGTTGTGTTGTGTTGTGTTGTGTTGTGTTGTGTTGTGTTGTGTTGTGTTGTGTTGTGTTGTGTTGTGAAGACGAGATGGGTACACAGTTTGAGTTACTTGACTGTGAAATATGATCTCAGTGCTACTGGAAGGAATTACGATACATTCCACAGTCACTAACTTTTAATGCAATGTTTATATATATTCATTCAGAGAATAAACATTTCACCCGTAAGGTGGTTGCCCATGAGGGCAAAGTATACTAAATACATTTATGACTATATAAATTATTACGCAGTGTGGATAATGAACCTTTCAAGGCTTGAGGACCATATTTTTCGTTAACGACTGTGATGGTTTGAATCTTGAGCAGAATTCTTCGAAGAACTTAGGAATTGTTCCTCTTGCACCGATCACGAGGTCTGTAACCTCGATGTTTTCCAGTCCATATTCACGTCGGTAGAAGGGTATAGTTGGCGACAACTGGTTATAATGGACCGCATAAACATCAAAATTGCCAAAGAACGCTCAAGAACTTAACCAAATCACATCTAATGTAAAAGACTCACTTAAAAGAACTTCAAAAATATACTTTAATAATATCAGATCAAAGATAGTCATAAAAACATTTATAAAATCATAAACTTCAAACCATATCAAACTTACAAAGTCACCGTCTTCTTTCCTTAATTCTAGTGTAGCGAGAGTAGCATAACTTCTAGGAGTTTACATGGGCACGCTGGATTATACTTGTTACTACTTCAGTAAGTTTGTTTTCTAACCTAACACAATCTCAAAATCCGGGCTGTAGTAATAACACATCAGCAGGGCGCAGATTACGATCACATGCCATATTTTATTACGCAGACATAAATTCTGATCATGGACTTCATATTACGGAAATTAATTAGTATGTAATTTTCACATTCTTTGCGATTTTTTAATTCTGCGTCATTATCTTGTCACTTTCAGCGATTCATTTAATCTGTCTCTTCATTTTATATAATTTCTTCGTTCTGCGTTATTATGTATTAATAATCTCTTTAATCTATTTAAATAAAATCGTAACGATCTTGCGTCTGTGCATTGACTATTTTGGAGAAATTTTCGTACAGTTATTTGTTTCAGGTGTAAATGAATTTTTTTAAAGTTTCGGTGACTCATAATCGGTTTGTCTGAGTTCTTATAACTTTAATATTTCTACCAAACTTCATGTTTAGAATCCCTCAGTCCTTGAATACGTTTTACGTCGAAACAAATCCCTGAATCGGAAAGGTGATTTTACGCTGCCACAAATTATATAAGACCAAACTTCATGGAAATCTACCAGCCTTAATGGAATTTTTTTAAAAACTCTTTTATCATGAGCACTTCTTCGATAGGAGGATTAATAAGGGAGATATCATTAAGGGACGGTTTTGCAGTCTAAGTCCCAGCGAATTTAGCCCAAAACGGGTGCGTGTAAAGCACTTTACTTATACCGGTAACTAGAAAATATTGGACATATTTTAACCACATTTCATACTTAGCATCCACCTGTCCAAATGTAGTTTTTAAGATCCATGCCATTTAAAATTCCTGGAAATGACTGGGGTTTATTAGGAAACCGAAACAGTGACTTTACTCTCCCACAAAATATACAAGACGAACCCTGAAAGGAAATCTACCAGCCTTAATGGAAATCTATTTCTACAACAATTTTACTCATGTGCACCTTTCCGATAGGAGGATTAATAAGGGAGATATCATGCACGGGCGGTTTTACAGACTAAGTCCCAACGGACATAGCACCAAATATCTCGTGCGTGGACCAGATTTCTTACCTATAACGAGCGTGTGCCTCTACACTGGAATGTTCTACAGTTATCCGTTTCAGCTCTAATAATGACCATCTGCATATATTTTAGCTTTGGTGTCTGTTAGTCTGTCTGAGTTCTTAGAACTGGAAAAATATTGGATATATTTGTACCGAACTTCAAATTTAGAATCCACCAGTCCTTGGGTAGGATGTACGGCTATTTTCTTTCTAAATCTCTGAATGAACTGGGGGGTTTATAGGAAGATCGGAAACGTGATTTTACACTCGTACAAAATGTTTATGTCCAAACTTAACGGAAATCTACAAGCCTTAATGGAAATTAATTGTATTCTTTTTTCTCATGTTAATCTTAATCTACTTCACGTTACTGCCACGTGCTTTAGTAGCGCGCCGTACTATGGTTCAGGCAGTATGAACTCGTTCTACCCACAAGGAAATTAAGTTTTCACACGGGAAAATATGGTACTGTATATCAGAAAATTAGATACTATCTGAGCTGCAAACATCACATTTCAAGCTACATTTTTTGTTAATTAGTTCATTATTTTGACATCATATATTGAACCCGACAGGGGCATGATCCAAGGACCTTGGGTCGATATCGATCTCAGTAATTACGCACGCAATGCTATTAAAGGGAAAGAACGCTGAAAATGATTAATATTCATATCATTAATAGAGGTCATACCGAAACTAATTAATATTCATACCATTGAGATAGATAAATTGTGTATTTTAAAATTATTTTATGAGATTTCTTTGTCTGCGACCTATTGCGCAGTATTATCCTTTGTGTAGCGGGGGCCCCGCAGATGAAGCCAAGCCAACTTAGACCCGGGAGGGGTTACGAATGGGGATTCCCTATGACATCACTCGAGAGAAGACATCCCTCCTCAAGGCTCACAGAATGAGGGGAAACTAACTTTTTCGAAACGGAATATAGGAGCCATCTTGGAATCGGACTGGCCAACTTAATTACCGACGAGGTAGAAAATTAATAAAACTCGAATTAGGGGCTCATCTCCCGATTTAAAAGGGATGAATGCTACTGGGACATTTATTTAGAGTGTTTAATGTCCTCTTCCGTGATAACTTTCAGCAGGAGAAAGAATACTGTGTTGTTTCTGCGTGGAAAAGTACTGGGGCCATCTGGTTAGTGTCATGACAGCTCCTCGAGACCGGGACTTCACCCCGTGTGGTGGGGGAAGCAGAACATATTTTAATTAATTTAAAGAGATTCACCGAAGGATAATTGAGTGGTTATGTCTCAATCGCACCAACTAGATACTGGTCACCGATCAATCGTACTATTTTACCTCGAGTACGCCGGGAATAGGCGATACGCAAATTAGTGGAAGGGGTATCGCTCCCTAGTAAAAACTACTGCAGAAAGGGAGAAGCGTCAGTCGGGATTTGTGGCTTACAGGCGGCGAAGCTACGTGTTGTCGAGCTGCCAGTGATCTTTTGTTGGAGTGAATTTCAATTTAATTTACAAGTGAAATCGCGTACTGTGCGTAAATATTGCAGAGATTGGATAGACGTGATGCTAGGGTCTAAACTTTAAAGATCAGAGACGTGTCGCGAACATTAAATATAATTTGTAATAATATTATTATTATTATTACTACGGCGCTACTGTGTCGAGTAGTGACAAAGGAATATTGCCAGCGGTTTCGTCAACCTAGAACAATGGACTCCCAGTTGGAAAGAAGAATGGTGCCTCCAGTAACTGCTGTGGTGCCTATGGGTCAGCACTAAGCCAGCAATGGACTCCCTGAGCTGACAACGGGTCATCGAGATGGAGATGAGTATAAATCATAATTAATATGACGTAATCAGATTGGGCGGGGAACAGTTATCATTACCTGACGCTATAATGTTAAAGATTGTAACTTCAGTAATGTAGATGTGCTACCATGATACACGTAGCTTCTATTTACTTTATTTAATTAGTAACACGTCTGAGCAATCAATTGTAAATAAAGGGGTAACACGATAAGTTTGCATGCAGTAATAGATTGACTTAATCATTTTATTTGGGAAAACTTGTAATTATTGATGCGTCAGGAGACCAATTTTTTTTTGTAATTCAGAGTAATTCAAGTTAGGCTGTAGTTAGTCCAGCGATGATTATGCATGACTGGTAAATAGTGTAATTTTATTCCGTGAGCACCCAGAACTACGAGATGTGACTTCGGAACTGACACCCAGGCCTCCACTGACATATATTTAGATAGGAAGTGTACGATTTTAATTGGAAGGCTTATCACAATTTTAAGTGCAAATTGAGGAATATTTAATTCATAATTGTATTACCGTGTGACGATTTTATCAGAAATCACAATTTAGATATGGATTAATTACACCGTCATTACGAGGAAGTTAATTATGATCACGCAGTATGGTCTAATTTCCAGGTAAGTCGTGTAGGGAGATGGTGTAATGATGAACCCAATAATAATAATAATAATAATAATAATAATAATAAATTGTAGTTATGGTAATCAAACAAGTATTGGTATCATAGGAACCGATGTCGCGTCGCGGGATCATGATATTGTAAATGAATGTGTGTGTTGAATTGAAGTGAAGTATTGAGAGCCAATGTAATTTTGTTTAAGGAACGACGAGGCTCAGTTTATTAGTGAACGATCCCCGAGATGGGGTGTTTTGTTAAGAAAGGGCGTTATGCCTGTGAAGGCCGAGGCCAATGACCACCCGCCGTGTGGGGGCTGTGGGCAGTTGACCTACTGAGGAGAAGTGTCGGTTTTTTGTGTATTCTCGTCCGCTCGTGTAAGAGGGAGCCTTGAGTTGAAGTGAATGAGGGCGAAAGAATCGCTTAATAATGAAATATTCAACACGCCAGACTGATGTAGTCGCTAATAAATGACACGGCGATTGTTACCAGTACTTGTTAGTTTACTGCCATTACACACTTGAGTATAACGTAGTTTAGGGTTTTCAGAGTCCCACTTCCATCCCAACGGGTGTCAGTTCAGTTCCCGACAGCGGCATTGGTACCCCAATGCTCAACCGAAGGCTGGATGTCTCACGTGTTTACTGTATATAATTTGTGTTCTTTAAGGGTTTATGTATCTTGTTGTGATTATAATTGAGTTACCGATGGTGTTGACCATCGGGGTGGTGAATTTTTTACAAGTGAGGGTCGGTTCAAACCCGGGCGTTTGTTCCACATTTTTATGAGTTCCTTCGTGGTACTTCGTTGGGGAATAGCTGTGTGTTTAGTATAGGGATTGCTCAGATTCGTTGCATGCATGTTAATCCTATTGGTCAATGATATCACATAGCCTCAGTGTCTATGATAAGTGTTTTCCCGTTCGAATCTCGTCATAATGGATCGCTCTGCGATAGATAATACTCGGATCCATCACAAACGACTGAAAGTCGATAACAAACAACAATTGATAATAATCCATGTAATTCATTTGTATATAAATGCGTCATTACCATCATCATCATTAAGGCCTAATAAACCACGTGTATTAATCTAATCTTTAACCCGAATGTGTTCTCATTGTAATTAGGTATGACCCGTCTCCTACCCTGTATGCCCTTAAGCTTAGTCGAGTTAAGCGCCCATTTGTTTTATTCCAACCCGTTAACGCCCTGTAGACATCATGCCGGAGCCATTAGGTGTAGGGACGGGCACATACTTAAGATGGCGCATCCAAAGTGGGGCGAGATAAAAGGGCGTAAGTGAACTGTGGGGGCTCGATATGTCCGTAAATAAGGGCTACCCAGATTTAGGAAATTTAGCGCCATATAGAATGACATCCAATGTCTGGATATATAAATACGGCCCAAGGTGGGACATATTCTACGGTTTAATAGGCGTATTTTGATGTTTAATAGGCGCATAATTATCCCACCTATTGCATACCATTAATGCAAAGATAGGGGCGTGGTGTGTTGTGTATTAGGCAAGGCATACTTGTGCGGCTTCCAGGAGTGGGCACGATTATTTTGGTAACCCATGTCTGCTTCTGACATTTCCACGCGAGGCCCAGTTCATTATAGTTGAATAAGTGATACCTTGATGTCAATATTAAATCGTTTTATGAATGAGAACACAGTCATGGTCCAATGATATGGGCAGAGCCATGACATTCGCGTAAGCAGGGGCGTATCCAAAATTTAAGGGGATTAGTTCGAATCCCGGGAAACAATGAAATGAATTTCCCATAAGTGAGGTTTGAAGTGAATAGTGGCTTTCTCTTAGTGCATATCTATTCACGGATATTAGCCAGTGGTGCGTGTTTCGTCACCAAACAACCTGCTATTAGGAAATATATTGTACGTTAGTATAACCGTGGATGAGAAGAGGTAACCTCACGCCTACTTTTCTGTTTCGAGTGGCAGTAGGTTGATTTCATGGGTTCAGTTTGAGATTCTGATGGACTTTGTGTGTTTGAAGGACCTCAATGCTGAGGGCATGGGTTGATTTACTGGCACTATACCACATGTGTTGGTATTTAAAATCGAGCCCAATTTTAAAATCACAGGTCAACCGGCAACTTTATTAACTGAATTTGAGGGCTAATGTTATAATCATTTTCGGAAATTTCCCGTTGCCTTCTTATATAAATTTCATGAACCTTAATGATGTTAGGCGGTTAGGCAGCTTCAATGATAGCCGTTTTTGAGGCTTAACTTGCAATGATGATTAAAGTAAAGATTATTTGAAGCTGGAAGAACGTAAAGTTTGGATAGAGGAATCCTTTCTTTTAAAATCAATAATAATTATATATTGTTGTGGTTTGTTGACGCCGACGTTAGCGAGGGGGGTCCTGTCATCTCAAAGGATAGCGACATGGATAGTGAAGCCATGCGGGCTTTGATGGACGCCTTTAAGGCACTTGAAAATAAGATGGAAGAGAACAGTGCGCGGAGTAGGGCACTTGAAAATAAGATGGATGAGACTAGTGCGCAGATTAGGGACAGTGTGAAAGACGATATTAAGACACTTGAAAATAAGATGGAAGATAACAGTGCGCAGATTAGGGACAGTGTGAAGGACGATATTAAGACACTTGAAAATAAGATGGAGAATAGGATGGATGATAACAGTGCGCAGATTAGGGAAATGAAGGACGGTGTGAAGGACGATTTAAAGGCGAATCGGGAGGAAATGAAGGACGATATTAAGACGCTTGAAAATGAATGCAAACAGGGGCGCGCGGAGGTCAGAGAACAACTAGAGAACTTTGACGGTAAATTAACACATTTTGAGGTTAAATTGGAAGAAAACCGAACCGAGACTAGTAAGATGATTGAGGAGAAATGCAGTAGTTTAATGAACAAAATTCAGGAGGTTCAACAACAATGCGAAAAGGGGGCTAAGGAACTAAGCGATAAAATAGACGCGGTTTCTCAGCTCAATGCCGTTGTTGAAATAAAGGTCGAGGGAATAGTTGAGCGGCTTGGTCAGGTTGAGACCGGTATCGAGAGAGACATAACTCGCGTGAATGGCGAAATCGTGGATGTAAATGAGAAAATCGATCGGCTGAATGGTGAGATGGAACAGGTCAGGTCCAAAGCGAATGACCGCGACACGAAGATCGAAGAGATAGTGGAGCAGGTCAAGGACAACCAGATAAATATCAGGATCGTTGAAGAAAGGACGGAGAAAGCCTTGGTGGTAATTGAGGCCCTAGACGAAAGGATTACGTCAGTATCGCAAGCAGCGCAGTCCGATACGAAACTAACTTTTGCCAGGTTACGGAAGGAAGTGTCAGGACAAATAGTAGGAGAGACTGCTAAACAGATCCACGAATTGAGCGAAGAGAAAGGCTCGAAAATGATGGTGAAATTGGAGATCCACGAAGAACAAATTAACGCGCTTCGCGAAGAAATAGAGGGAATGAAGAAATTAGACATTCGGGATGAACCACATTTCAAAATGGAAACGGCCGGAATGAAGAAAATGGAATTAGGTAGCGGATCACATCAAATGGGCTACAGTCTGTTCAAGGAGCAACTACCCGGCAATGAAGAGTATAAATTACCGACGATGGACGAGAGAACGTCGACCTTGCTTGGCCAAAATTCAATACCGATGTATAGCCTCTTACGTTCGGCGGATGATAAGCCAAAGAAGTTCAAACCAGGCACTAGGACTACGCCAAAAAGTTTCCTCCGCGAGGTAGATGATTATATGGCAGATCATCGGGTACCAGCGGATCGGAAGTTACGTGTAGTTGAAAAATTTTTGGAAGACCAGGCTCTCGAATGGTTTAAAGCGTTCCGCTACTGTTTTGATAGCTATGAAGGCTTTAAGAAGCTATTTTTGGAAAAATACTGGGGTTTGGACACGCAGCAAGGACTTAGGTTAGAGCTTTACTCGAGGAGGTACGCTTCGGGAGGACCCACAAGGTTCTGCGATTATTTCACGTCCCAGCTGGTGAAGATGCGCGAACTGGACAGCCCGCCGACTGAAAGTGAATTAATAACCGCCATCACAAAGCAATTCCCAGCTGACGTCCAGCGCATGTTGATTGCGGCAAATATCCGTACGGCAGTGGAAGCCGAGCACGTGTTAAGACAGTTGGATCAGACATCTCATGTCGGGCACGGCCGAGCTAGAAACGTAGAAGCCATCAACACGTTAAACGTTCGAGAGGGGGATCAGTCGGTAAACCGGAGTACTCAGGTGACAAGTACCCAGACTGATGCTCAGATAGGCAACCAGAACAGGAATAATAGGGATTGGAGGTCTCCGAAGTGGGAAAACCACCAATGGAAGTGTCGAAATGACCAGGGTAGGAGTCAATGGTATCAGTCAGGGAGGTACAACCACGGACAGAGCGGCGCACGAGGGCGACGACCTTACGAGAGAACACCCAATTCCTACTGGGGTAACCGTGGTCGACAGAACAACAGACCGCGAGAATACTATCGGGGTGACCTCAACGACAGAAGGAATGAGTCACGCCGTTACGTCAGAGATCTGCAAGATACCCAGGCCGGAAACGATCGGTGGAAAGATTCGATGCAGCAGTTTGCTAAGTCGGATGAGTGTCGAGGGGCAGAGAGCCTCGAACTACAGGCACATGATGCTGCAAACCGTGCCAGTAATCTTGATCCCCGCGCACCACCATATTCAAGTGGAGGCGGAGGTCAGCTAAAAAAAAATTAGGAAAACCGAGTGAGGAGATAGTCGGATTTTCGAGGACTACCGACGCGAAGGGGGAACCGTGGACGTCCGTGACCATCGCATCATGGATAGTTCAGCCCGATGACCTCGTTGAAGATCCCGTTCAGGCATGTCCAAAACCAATCAGAGCGTTACCCGTCATTTATGTCCGTGTTAACCAGTTGCTGGTTCGTTGCCTTGTAGACACAGGCGCGAGCGTCAGCGTGGTATCTAAAGTATTAGTCAAAGAACTGGAATCGAAGCAATGTATTCCAATCATTCCGATTTCCAATATTAAGGTTAGAGGAATAATTCCGGACCGCACAACTACATGCAATAGCCAGGCCTATCTAGATTTGGAAATTGGGAACAACCTCATATCACATCCGTTTATAATTTTGACTAGAATGGAATATAATATCATCATTGGAGCTGATTTTCTTCGGGAATTCAAAGCGGTCATTGACATGGACAAGAATGAAATTAGATTCAGGAACGATTCAATTCAGGGAGATGTAAGATTAAACGACTTCGAGGGACAACACGGGGAGGAGAAAATTTGGACCATGGAGATAGAACAATTGAAACATGAAGGAGGAGATTGCTTCCCAAACTGGGATGCCTATCGGGACGAGATGATCAAGGAGTTTGAAGGGATGATTTTCAAGTTAGAAGCGGAGAATGAAGGACCATCATTGGCGGAGGTAGTCCAAGAAAAGATCGACGAAGCGAAGATAGGGGAGGAAGACAAAGGCGCATTACAGAGAGTCATAGAGAGACACGAAAATGTATTTGGTTCACGTCCAGGGAAAATTCCAAATTTCAAATATTCCTTAGTCGTCAACAATTGGGAACCATTTCGGCAAAGACCATACCCGATACCTGAAAAGTTTCACGCTGGGGTGAAGAAAATTATACAGGAGATGGAGGATAACGGAATTATATCAAAATCACCCACACCATTTTTGAATCCCTTGGTCGTGGTGGAGAAGGGCAACGGTTCGTTGCGGGTTTGCCTCGACGCGCGAGCAATAAACCAGCGATTAATCCCAGAGTATGACCAGGCCCCGTGTATAAAAGAGGTCCTTAAGAAATTCCGGGGAATGAAATTATTTAGTGGAGTTGATCTGACATCATCATTTCATCACGTTGAACTTGACCCAGCCACCAAAATTTTGACCGGGTTTCTGTTTGATGGGCAAACCTACGTTTTTAACCGGTTACCCTTTGGATTGAAAACAGCAGGGTCAGCGCTCATTAGGGCACTAGATCGTAACCTCAGTGACGAAGTTAAACAGTTTACGGTGAGGTACGTGGATGACATCCTTATTGCATCTGAAACTTTGCCAGAGCACCTGGAGAAACTTGATAAACTATTAGCTGATTTAGAAAGGAACAACTTCAAGGTAAACCTACCCAAGTCTAATTTCTGCCAAAGGAGTATCCTATTTTTAGGTCATGTGATCGACTCAGAAGGAATCATGCCCAATCCTGTTAAATTGAAGGCAATTCAAAATTTTCCAAAGCCGACGAAGGTGAAACATGTCAGGCAATTTTTAGGAGTTTGTAACTTTTTCGCGGATCATTGTCCGAACTATACCAGTATAGTTGCACCATTACAAGATCTCCTCAAGAAAAACAATAGGTGGAAATGGGATCTTGCATGCGATGAAGCATTTGCTAAAGCAAAGGATCTGTTGGCCCATAGTGTGAAATTAGGATATCCGGACTATACACAGAAGTTTATTGTGCAAACTGATGCGTCGATTATAGGAGTCGGGGCAGTACTATATCAAGAGACGCCCGAACCCGAACAGAGGATCACCTATTTGGCTTTCATGAGTCGCAAATTAAGATCGCATGAGTTGAAATACACCGTGACCGAACTAGAGATGCTCGCGATCGTGACCGCTCTTAACCATTGGAAGAAATACATTTATGGGTACCCAATTGTGTTGAGAACGGATCACAAAGCTCTGACGTTCATGATGAAATCTGCATTAACAAGCGAGAGAGTCAGCCGGTGGTGCTTGTTTGTGCAGCAATTCGACATTACAGTCGAGCACTGCGCCGGAAAGGCAAATGTAATTGCAGACGCCCTCAGTAGAAATCCAGATCCGGAACCTATCGTGGTTAACCAAATACAGTTGATAGAACAAGGGGACCGCGAAATCATAGAAAGGCTGCGGACTATTGGTGAAGAACAGCAGAAATGTCCGGAAATGAAGAAGTTGATCGATTTCCTCCAACGTAGAATACAGCCAGGGACGGATGAATACCGTGAACTTCAGAAAAGATCCGAGAAGTACCAATTTTTTAATGGCATGCTGCATAAATTCGTGGACGAGGACCACACGCAATTCAGGATCGTGGTTCCAACGACGTTGCAGGTTGATTTAGTTTGGCTCGCTCATCACGTTACAGGTCACGCAGGGAGAGATAAAGTGATTGCTACACTTCGGGAAACTTTTATCTGGAAAAATTTGAGGAAAATTGTTCAGCAGGTACTCCTTACTTGCGACATTTGCCAACGGGTAAAACCCAATCCATACCTACTTAAGCAAAAACCGAAGCCGTTGTTGCCAAGTAAACCTCGGGAACTGTTCGCTTTAGACTTTTACGGACCACTTCCCAAGGGAAAGAGAGGGCTTCAATACATTTTGGTATGCGTGGATGTGTTTTCAAAATTCGTCACTCTCTGTCCGATCCAGAAGGCAAATACTAGAGCCGTTATAAATCAGTTGAAGACTAAAATCATACCACGTATGGGCAAGCCCGAATGTGTTCTCACGGATCATGGGTCGCAGTTCACATCGGTAAACTTCAAGCGAGACATCGAAAACTTAAACATCAAACATCATCTAAGTTCAATTAGGCATCCGGAGTCGAATCCCGCAGAGCGGATAATGCGAGAAATCGCAAAGTTTTGCCGTATCTACTGTCCTAGACAACATTGGCGTTGGGTGGACGTGATTCCTGTTATCACAGAAAGTATCAACGGCACTATCCACGAATCCACCGGGCAAATTCCGTCAGTGATTCATTTCAACAGTTTTCCAAAGAGACCATGGCACGAGATCTTAAAATGTCCGCAGGATCCTAGACTATCGGTTGAGCTATGCATACAAGAGACAGCAAAACATTTGAAGGCCCAAGCAGAACGAAGATTACGTCGTCTCCGTAACAAGAGGTACCATCGACCACTGCGCGTAGGGGAGCTTGTTCTCGTCAAACGACCAACAGTATCCGATCCACCTAACAAGTTCTACCACAAGTTCGCTGAACTGTACATCGGTCCTTACCGAGTCATCCAGAACCTCGACAACAACGCGTACAAGGTGCAAAGCATGGACGGCGCGACCGAAACCATCTACAACGCGGCAAATCTGAAGTTGTACCATACGTCCGGAGGCAACTTAGAAGACGTGGACAACGCTGAAGAACTTGGAGCAACGGAAGAAGAAGAGGATGAGGATGACGGAGAAGAAGATCGACGTGACGTGTCAGATGAAGAGTCGGGACCAAATGAGGAAGCCGAAGAAGTCAATTATTTGGAGAATTTGTTTTCACAGAGAGATCTTGGGGATGAAGAATGTCCAGAATGTCAGTACCTGGAGAACTACAGAGAAGCATTGCGTCAGATAGCATATTATTTGGAAAGAGAGAACCAGGAACTTCGCCAGAAAGCAAAGGTTTGGAAACAGTTATGAATCGATATTGCCAATTGAATATTTAGCGACGAAATGTGTCCAGTGCCTGTACCCATTTCTTCTCGGGGAGAGGGGAATATGAACCCGACAGGGGCATGATCCAAGGACCTTGGGTCGATATCGATCTCAGTAATTACGCACGCAATGCTATTAAAGGGAAAGAACGCTGAAAATGATTAATATTCATATCATTAATAGAGGTCATACCGAAACTAATTAATATTCATACCATTGAGATAGATAAATTGTGTATTTTAAAATTATTTTATGAGATTTCTTTGTCTGCGACCTATTGCGCAGTATTATCCTTTGTGTAGCGGGGGCCCCGCAGATGAAGCCAAGCCAACTTAGACCCGGGAGGGGTTACGAATGGGGATTCCCTATGACATCACTCGAGAGAAGACATCCCTCCTCAAGGCTCACAGAATGAGGGGAAACTAACTTTTTCGAAACGGAATATAGGAGCCATCTTGGAATCGGACTGGCCAACTTAATTACCGACGAGGTAGAAAATTAATAAAACTCGAATTAGGGGCTCATCTCCCGATTTAAAAGGGATGAATGCTACTGGGACATTTATTTAGAGTGTTTAATGTCCTCTTCCGTGATAACTTTCAGCAGGAGAAAGAATACTGTGTTGTTTCTGCGTGGAAAAGTACTGGGGCCATCTGGTTAGTGTCATGACAGCTCCTCGAGACCGGGACTTCACCCCGTGTGGTGGGGGAAGCAGAACATATTTTAATTAATTTAAAGAGATTCACCGAAGGATAATTGAGTGGTTATGTCTCAATCGCACCAACTAGATACTGGTCACCGATCAATCGTACTATTTTACCTCGAGTACGCCGGGAATAGGCGATACGCAAATTAGTGGAAGGGGTATCGCTCCCTAGTAAAAACTACTGCAGAAAGGGAGAAGCGTCAGTCGGGATTTGTGGCTTACAGGCGGCGAAGCTACGTGTTGTCGAGCTGCCAGTGATCTTTTGTTGGAGTGAATTTCAATTTAATTTACAAGTGAAATCGCGTACTGTGCGTAAATATTGCAGAGATTGGATAGACGTGATGCTAGGGTCTAAACTTTAAAGATCAGAGACGTGTCGCGAACATTAAATATAATTTGTAATAATATTATTATTATTATTACTACGGCGCTACTGTGTCGAGTAGTGACAAAGGAATATTGCCAGCGGTTTCGTCAACCTAGAACAATGGACTCCCAGTTGGAAAGAAGAATGGTGCCTCCAGTAACTGCTGTGGTGCCTATGGGTCAGCACTAAGCCAGCAATGGACTCCCTGAGCTGACAACGGGTCATCGAGATGGAGATGAGTATAAATCATAATTAATATGACGTAATCAGATTGGGCGGGGAACAGTTATCATTACCTGACGCTATAATGTTAAAGATTGTAACTTCAGTAATGTAGATGTGCTACCATGATACACGTAGCTTCTATTTACTTTATTTAATTAGTAACACGTCTGAGCAATCAATTGTAAATAAAGGGGTAACACGATAAGTTTGCATGCAGTAATAGATTGACTTAATCATTTTATTTGGGAAAACTTGTAATTATTGATGCGTCAGGAGACCAATTTTTTTTTGTAATTCAGAGTAATTCAAGTTAGGCTGTAGTTAGTCCAGCGATGATTATGCATGACTGGTAAATAGTGTAATTTTATTCCGTGAGCACCCAGAACTACGAGATGTGACTTCGGAACTGACACCCAGGCCTCCACTGACATATATTTAGATAGGAAGTGTACGATTTTAATTGGAAGGCTTATCACAATTTTAAGTGCAAATTGAGGAATATTTAATTCATAATTGTATTACCGTGTGACGATTTTATCAGAAATCACAATTTAGATATGGATTAATTACACCGTCATTACGAGGAAGTTAATTATGATCACGCAGTATGGTCTAATTTCCAGGTAAGTCGTGTAGGGAGATGGTGTAATGATGAACCCAATAATAATAATAATAATAATAATAATAATAATAATAATAATAATAATAATAAATTGTAGTTATGGTAATCAAACAAGTATTGGTATCATAGGAACCGATGTCGCGTCGCGGGATCATGATATTGTAAATGAATGTGTGTGTTGAATTGAAGTGAAGTATTGAGAGCCAATGTAATTTTGTTTAAGGAACGACGAGGCTCAGTTTATTAGTGAACGATCCCCGAGATGGGGTGTTTTGTTAAGAAAGGGCGTTATGCCTGTGAAGGCCGAGGCCAATGACCACCCGCCGTGTGGGGGCTGTGGGCAGTTGACCTACTGAGGAGAAGTGTCGGTTTTTTGTGTATTCTCGTCCGCTCGTGTAAGAGGGAGCCTTGAGTTGAAGTGAATGAGGGCGAAAGAATCGCTTAATAATGAAATATTCAACACGCCAGACTGATGTAGTCGCTAATAAATGACACGGCGATTGTTACCAGTACTTGTTAGTTTACTGCCATTACACACTTGAGTATAACGTAGTTTAGGGTTTTCAGAGTCCCACTTCCATCCCAACGGGTGTCAGTTCAGTTCCCGACAGCGGCATTGGTACCCCAATGCTCAACCGAAGGCTGGATGTCTCACGTGTTTACTGTATATAATTTGTGTTCTTTAAGGGTTTATGTATCTTGTTGTGATTATAATTGAGTTACCGATGGTGTTGACCATCGGGGTGGTGAATTTTTTACAAGTGAGGGTCGGTTCAAACCCGGGCGTTTGTTCCACATTTTTATGAGTTCCTTCGTGGTACTTCGTTGGGGAATAGCTGTGTGTTTAGTATAGGGATTGCTCAGATTCGTTGCATGCATGTTAATCCTATTGGTCAATGATATCACATAGCCTCAGTGTCTATGATAAGTGTTTTCCCGTTCGAATCTCGTCATAATGGATCGCTCTGCGATAGATAATACTCGGATCCATCACAAACGACTGAAAGTCGATAACAAACAACAATTGATAATAATCCATGTAATTCATTTGTATATAAATGCGTCATTACCATCATCATCATTAAGGCCTAATAAACCACGTGTATTAATCTAATCTTTAACCCGAATGTGTTCTCATTGTAATTAGGTATGACCCGTCTCCTACCCTGTATGCCCTTAAGCTTAGTCGAGTTAAGCGCCCATTTGTTTTATTCCAACCCGTTAACGCCCTGTAGACATCATGCCGGAGCCATTAGGTGTAGGGACGGGCACAATATATAACAAGTAGCCTTTCACTCGAGGACAGAGCTCCGCCAGGTGACGCCCTTCCCCTCTGCCCACTCGTTTTCTTTCAGTAGTTGTTCCCTGGAGAGGGGAGTCCTTACAATAGAGCAGGAGCATTACTAATGCAGCCCACACGGTCCGATCCCATTCATACACAATCAAACTAGTCTAGTAGCAGCTGAACTGTTGCTCGCAGCCAGATTAATAGCGCTGCAGTAATCAACCATCACAAGTCAAGTCGCTCTAATGACAGGCATGGAGGCTATACGATCTGACACCGTGGTTAGCCGGTTCGAGTCCCGTCACCGGGGGTGGAATTCCAAACCATCGAGCAAGTGGCTGTGCGGTCTGGGTCACGTAACTGCCAGCTTGCATTCGACAGATAGTGGGTTCGAACCTCACTGTTGGCAGCCCTAAAGATGATTTTCCGTGGTTTCCGATTGTTTACAGCAGGCAAATTCTGCGGCTGTACCTTAATTAAGGCAATGGTGGCTTCCTTCCCACTCCTAGACCTTCCCTATCCCACAGTTGTCATCTGACGTACAGCAGATTGTTAAAAAAGTCCAAACTTCTCCGCACTGCTCATATGGAGAGACGGCGTATGACGCTGGGAAGGCTCCTTGGTGCTATTCGACAGGAGCAGGCTATGTGCCGGCACCAGGTTGCACCCTCTCACTTTAAGTCAAAAATCCTACTTCTGAGGAAAAGAGTTTTGGAAGTTTCACTCTCTCGTTGCCAATATAACACTTCTCTTTAAAATTCTTGAATGGCTTTGTCAGAGTTGTGTGACTGAAATTGCATGTTTATATAGAACAGACGGTAAAGGAAATCAAAGCGGAATTTGGAAAGGGAATCACAATCAAGCAGAGGAAATAAAAACTCTGGATCTGCCGATGATATTCTTGTTTTATCTGGATCTGCAGAAATCTGGAGAAATTGCTGCATGTTATGAACATAGCCAAGTGGATACCACAACTGAGACACGTAAAAGAGATTCTAGTACTCTATTAGCAGGAGGCTAGCCACGAACGTTCAGGCAGTGGCTTGTCGGTGTTGTTGTGTGGCACAGTTCGTGTGAGTAGAACAAGAGTACCGTCCTGCCGTTCGGTTGCCAGTGTTAAGTAGTTCACTGTGTGGAGCAATTGCATTCTGTGTTTACGTTTAGTGAATTAACTGTGTATACTCTGTGAATTACTGGACTCATCTGAAATCGAGTCAACGAACAGTATTCGTATGTTATGATAGTCAACAGGCCTGTGTTCGAACACGTCCGCATGCAGCTGGCGTCCGAAGTGATTGAGCGTACGAAGTGAAGTAAAAGATGAGCTGTCAACCTAATTATCGCCGTCCCAGGGAATACCAGCGAGCTGGAGTACCTGCTGTGGCCACAGAGGCGTGTGGTTATTCATGGTGAAGTAGAACTGTATGTGTTTACTCACTGACTAATCCTGAGTTATATTAGACAGATAAAATCTTCTTCTTCTTATTCTTCTATGTACTCTACTCTGTCTCCCGTACGTTGATATATAATTTCGTGTGGCTCTTTCTAGCCGGGTGGAGCCCTTGTAAGGCAGACCCTCCGATGAGGGTGGGCGGCACCTGCCATGTATAGGTAACTCCGTGTTATTGTGCTGGAGGATAGTGTTATGTGTGGTGTGTGAGTTGCAGGGATGTTGGGGACAGCGCAAACACCCAGCCCCCGAGCCGCTGAAATTAACCAATAAAGGTTTAAAACCCCGACCCGGCCGGGAATCGAACCCGCGGCCCTCTGAACCGAAGGCCAGTACGCTGAAGATTCAGCCGACGAGTCGGACCCGTACGTTGGTGATCAATGTGGAGAGTGCTTTCCTGTCTTCAGCAACACGGTAAGTTACAGTTCTTCAGTGCTTTTTATGGCTGCCAAGTCTTTAATATTCTTAAGGCATATTGTTCTCTTCCTGCCTACTCCTCGGCGCCCTTCAATTCTCCCTTTCAAAATTAGAAGTAAAACTGCGTAGTTTTCACCACGCAAAACATGCCCTGGATATGCAGTTTCTCTGCATTTGATAGTGGTTACCAGTTCTTTTTTGCAGTTTGCTCTCTGTAATACGTGTTCAATCCACGGGAGACTGAGCAATCTTAAAGTTCTAAGGCTTCCAGTCTTTTGATGGTGGACTCTTTTAATGTCCAAGCTTCAACCCCGTCATCATCATCATCATCATCATACGTTGTTCTGGCATCCGGCAGGTCCAATCAACGCTGTGACCTCCATATCTCTCGATCTTGTGCCCTTTTCTTCACTTCTGCATTATCTTACTTTCAATTTCTAATGCTGTTTAATAACTGATACCGTCTCGTTCCTCTTCCTCGTTTTCCTTTTATCATCCCTTCCATTGCTACTCGTAGTAAAGTATTATGTCTTAGATTACGCCCTATCGAATTTGTCTTCCTTTTTTGGACTACGGTAAGCTTGCTCCAAACTTCTCCCACTCTCTTCAGAACTTCCTCTTTTGGTATTCTCTCTTCCCAGCGTAGTCCTTCAATTCTTCTCCTAATGCCTGTATTCTTCTCTTTTCTTCCTTCCGTAATGTCCATAAAGGAGAGTAGACCAAATATAACATATCCACATACCCTGCCGAAGTTTTAAATTGAATGCATCATGACACAATAATGTCTTCATCTTCGTGAATGTTAATCTTGAAATTTCTACTCGGCTCTTAATTTCACTACGTCTGCCGATAAACTAGACAGCGTTTTACTCGGTACGGACACATTGTTCAATGTAATTGTGTTCCGTATCCTGCGACCAATAAACAATCCCGTCCGAGAAGCTCAGATAATACAGACCTATAAATCTGTTCCAATTCAGAAAGATATTCAGCGACAAGAATCGAGGGTTATGAAACACAAGCAGCAACCCAGAAAGGAGAGAGACAACGCCTGCTTGCTTTGCAATGTTTACATACAGCTGGTGGTACAGGAGATCAAAGAGGAAAAGGAATCGCAATCAAAAGAGGGAAAATAAAAATTGAGAGATTTGCCGATAATATTGTTATTTCATCTGAGTCTGCAAAAAACGTGGATACATTTCTGAATGGAATGGAGTAGAGTCGAACGAAGCCAGAAAATGAAGTCTTAAAAGAAATAGATGAATATTGTTACTAACGTAGCAGAATAGCAAACGTTGGAGGACGTAAAATGCAGACTAGCACAAGCATGGAATCGGTTTGCTTACAACAGTAATATCGGAATTAGAAAAACGTCTGGAGCGTGGCTTTGTATGAAGTGAAACATGGACAATAAATAGTAGAGAGAGAGAGAGCGAGAATAGAAGCTTTTGAAATGTGGTGACACAGAAGTATGTTTAAAGAGAGATAACTAGATATGAGTCGAGGAAGAGGTAGAATGATAAGACACACTTTGAGACACCCAGCACTCGTTCTATTGGTATCTGAGGAAAGTGCAGGTGTAAGAATATGAATATGACAAACAGGTCAGATGTAGACAGAAATAGGATAGGGTGGAGAGCTCCATCAAAGCAGTCTATGACTGGTGACCCAGCCCTTACCAGTCCCCATGTTTAGTGCTTAACTGCTTTCTTGGAATATCACTGCAATGTAAGACTATTTAAAGGAGCCTAACATATAAGGTCATCGGCCCCAAGACTATTTAGTAACAAAGGCTGCTAAGTTACAAATAGCAAGTTAGTGGCAATATCAACGCAGAGAGGCGGAAGCCATGTTTTCGGTGGTCACATAGGCAAGCGGGCATGGCTGTCGCATGACCAGCAAAATACGCATTATAGAATCGCTGGTGCAAAATTAAAGAGAGTCAGCCGAAAGCTTAGAGCATTAATAATCATAGAGTGCGAATTGCACCACGTTATGGCGCGAGGCCAACGTCAGTTGTAGGGCAGTTCGAAAAAGATATAAGGAGTATCGGCATACAGAGACATACGAACAGACCACGAAATCGGAACACGGGCGTTACCTTGATTGGCTGTCGTGCTTAAGCGTAACCGAGGACATAAATGAGTATTTATGAAGGAAGTCTTTAGAAAGAAAGGGGCCTACGATAGGTCACAACCTCATTGTGTGTAAGCGTATTGCCACTATAATTGTTTAATATAATTATTCATTTATTTTTGCTACTTGTTTAACGTCGTACCAACACATCGAAGGTTTTGTCTGGAGACAAAATGAGAAACCATGGACAAACATCTTCAGGACTGCCGACGGACGGTAGAATTCGAGCCCACTATCCCCCGAATGCAAACTCACAGCTGCGCGACCCTAACCGTACGGCCAACTTGCTCGGTAAAAATATGCATTATACTGTAGGGGACAGAAAGAGAAGAAATAAAAGAAGGGGACCTTTTTCCTTTTACCGTATCATTCTGGGATTACTAGCTGAAAGTAACCTTGAAAATTATCCATTATGAAGTGTAGCCTAATCATCATATATATCATTTCAGTAGTATAGATCCCTCTTGCGGTGGTCATAAGTAACCGATCGTGACAAATATGCACTTAAAAGAAGGAAAATAGACATTAGCAGTGACGAATTGCACTCCCGTTTCATAAATACCGATAATTTCTTTAAGAAATGAGTTTACAGAAATTGTACGAAGTGTGCGATTTGCAAATACTGTAGGAAAATACGCGCTATCATTGCTATCCACTTCACACTTTGGCCGCTGGGACGCGCGTTTCATGTCGTTATAATATGCTGTAACTATCAGTTAAGAAAAGAATGACGGTAAAACCAAAAATTACTTCCGGAACATGCACTTACATTTGCTTCCGTTCAACTGGATACCATCACATTAAGTGGTAAGTAAGACTGTCTAATATTGTACTGATCTGTGTATTCCTTAGTTCACCAGGGGGTACTCCACCACATACTTTATGAACCTGCGACATTTCTCGCAAGGTCTCCTAGTTTTAAATATTAATGTGACTGATGTCTGCAATAAACCTTATGTTTACAAGTTGCTTTGCGTCGCACAGACACAAATAGGTCTTATGGCAACGATGGGATAGGAAAGAGCTAGAAATGGGAAGGAAGCGGTCGTTGCCTTGATTAAGGTACAGGCATTTGCATGGTGTGACAATGGAAAACCATAAATTTCACGGACGCCAGTAAAATACTGTACTTACCATGCTTGGTGTACACTTGACTAAATAGGCCTAAATCAAACCAATGCACAAGACAAGTATTCGGGACCAACAGAAAACCTGAATATCAAACTTCATTGTATCATACATCAACATCAGATGGCAACAGACATGAACTTTCAAGGGAAACCACAAACAGGTACCAAGAAATTATCACTTATGGTAAATCTGACGCTGAGCATATGGCTGGCTGGCATTCTTGAAGGCGAGAATCTGACTTTTCACTTCTTAAAACTCACGATGTTCAATCGCCACGCACAATCTCTATGTCGCCTCATCATGTTTCTCGCGCCAACTCGATACATGGCTGCCCTTTCTGACCTTGCCTCCGCAAGGAGCGCTGATGTCAGGCATTCTAATAGCTCGTTGGGCAATATGCTATACCGTGCCGTGTAGCTAACAGCACCATCGGCTTTCTCCCTGGAAACCGCGAACTGTCCGGTATTGGTACAATGAAGTATCTGCTGTGAGGCAAAGAAGAATTCCAGACAATGCGACTCATCACGCATACACAGGCTTCTCTAGCACTATCGACGACCTTCAGGCGCTATTCGGTAGCTGTAGCAACTAGACAGTCTAACGTTTTCATCTATTAATTTATGAACGTTTCTATTTTGTTTCATTTCTGTTGTTTTTTCTACCCTTTCTTTTTTTTTCTGTTCTGTAAACTATTAATTGTGTTTTCACCATGTCCTTTCTTCCTGAATTTGTGCGCGCCGTAACTTGCACCATAAGATAAATAAACAGAGAGAGAGAGAGAGAGTGAGGCATTTATTTCTGCTTCCCCCCATTTGGAGGTTGCCAAAAAGACAAAGCTTACATGAAAATTTGATTAATAACTACAAGGTTGGTTTACAATATGTCCATAAATGATAAGTATAGTATATTAAAGCCTACTTAATACAGTAATTAAAAATGTGTATCAGTCAATAATTTCAAAATCCATGAGGGATTCCTCCTAGGACAAAGACATAGCTAAGAGTGGTGTAGTGGTTAGTATGATTAGCTGCCAGCCCCAGAGGCCCGGGTTCAATTCCCGGCTCTGCCATGAAAATTGAAAATTGGTACGAAGACTGAAATAGGGTCCACTCAGCGTCGGGAGGTCAAATGACTAGAGGGGGTTCGATCCCTACCTCAGCCAACCTCGAAGTGGTTTCCCACTTCTCCTCCAGGCAAATACGGGGATGGTATCTAACTTAAGTCCACGGCAGGTACCTTCCCTTTCTTCCCTCTTCCTTGCCGATCACTTCTAATCTTGTCATCTCCAACAAGCCCCTGTTCAGCGCAGGAGGTGAGGCCACCTGGAAGACGTACTGGTCCTCCTTCCAAGTTGTATCCCCGACCCAAGTCTCACGTTCTAGGACACAGCCCTTTAGGCGGTAGCCGTGGGATCCCCCGCTGAGTCCGGGGAAGAAACCAAAGCTGTACGGCAAAGTGATTAAATTAAAAAATATATCTTTCATGATCTTGTCTTATTCATTAAAATGCAATTTCAGAGAACAAAAGCTGCCTTAATTATTCTCCACCTGTCATTCAAGAAAATTTACTAGTGAGTAAAATGTTTCAGAACCTCTGTCACAAAGCACACGAAAAGGCACGTTATGAAACTTCATTCTCCTATTTGTTGGACTACCAGCTCGTATTTACATCGTGGAAAAAGTATGGATGCCCGAGTTTATACGTTAATAAAAACGTTTAACCTTTGTTGCAGATACAAATAAGCTACACGAAAACTTATCTTATTTTATTCAGTGGTGGGGATAAGGACCCCGCGAGCTGGGAGGGCCCAGGGCATGTGAGGGGCCCATGACTGTTTCTTAATTGTGATTTTACATGTTGTTAAAGCTACAGCACACAACACAGTCTTACAGAGGGTTATTCCAAAGTTCGGCAGCCGCAGTGCAGAGGTTCTTTCTGAAAGAATGTGGGTTTCCCAACCTGTTCCAATAATAACCATCCCTTGCTGACACAACAATCAACAACGCTTTCGAAGTAATTAGCGAGTTTTGAGAACCCAGTAATCAGCGAAGATGCGATAACAAAGACATTCTCCTTGTCTAAACCCTAAATATTGAAGTTTCGAGCCTGTTTATAACTCTCGGCAGTCAGTGTAGCCAAGTAGGCTTACGATGGACGCTTTAGTTGTAAATTATTTGGTCCTAGGAAGGAGATTATTTCTTAATATTGTGAAGTCAGCGTGTTTTAGTTCGAGCAATTGGGTTATGCATTTCTTTTGTGTGTGTGTGTGTGTGTGTGTGTGTGTGTGTGTGTGTGTGTGTGCGTGCGTGCGTGCGTGCGTGCGTGCGTGCGTGCGTGCGTGCGTGTGTGTGTGTGTGTGTGTGTGTGTGTGTGTGTGTGTGTGTGTGTGTGTGTGTGTGTGTGTGTGTGTGTGTGTGTGTGTGTGTGTGTGTGTGTGTGTGTGTGTGTGTGTGTGTGTGTTCGTACCATATAAGCGTGTTACATTAATTCCTTCGGATTTCAAAACAAAATTGTGAAACTTTATTATTATTATTATTATTATTATTATTATTATTATTATTATTATTATTATTATTATTATTATTATTATTATTATTAATGATTCGTTATGCACAATTAAGGAGCGCGTTGAACTTATTAGCACTTATTAGCATCTCTTCATCTTCTCTGTATTCCTTTTTTACGTTGTTTATTCCCTCCTGTATTTACTCGGGTGGGCTTTACAGAAAATTTGTGTTTGTGAATTAAGACTGAACTTTCTTCATTGACGCCGATTTCATTTTGTTCTTCACTGATTTCTTTTAGCCAATTCTTGTGATTTTCCGTTGATAACGCTAAGATTACTTAAATTGTTCTTTGTGAGACTGTGATTATCCATTCTATATAAGTGACCGTAAGATTGTAATCGTCGTTGTGTTTTCTGTAACTTGCGATTTCTTTCTCATCCAAATTCCATTTCGCACTTTGGTCGTAAAATTTTTCCTGAGGAATTTTCTTTCTGGTTTTTCGATCATCATTATTCAAGATGTGCCACCAATTATAATAGTTTTAGACGCACAAAGTGCTTCTGTTTTAATTACTCCGTTATGTCGTAATTTTGTCTTGTTTGATATAGTTCTTTTATTGTATCTGTTCCACGTAATTTTGTATGCTCTTTGAAGTTTTAAAATTCTTTATTTCTTAGTTTGCTGATTTAACCCTGTTGGTTCAATCATTTCACCTAGATACTTACAGTTGTCTACTTGAGCGATATTTCCATATTTGGTGATTAATGGTTGCTTGTTGAAACCTGATCTAGTCCCTTCCGTACACTTTATTTTTTCATAAGAAATTTGGAGTCCTGTTTTGGCTGCTATTTTATTGTTATTATTATTATTATTATTATTATTATTATTATTATTATTATTATTATTATTATTATTATTATCGTTGCTGTTCATTGTAATAATATACAACCTTGTACTACGAAATAAACTTGCAACTTTACTTATCGGGAAACGAGCGACCCATTTTCATTTATTGCCGGGGGGGGGGGCGAGCTTCTTAGCGCCGCTACTGATTGTATTCTACGTTTAATTATGTCTAGCAAAAATGTTTATCGTACCTGGTCAAAATTTTAACGCAGGTTGAACAAAAATGTGCCCGTATTTTTTTCCATTTCCAACAGAGCGCCCATTTTGAAAATTCATAACTTTAACAGTATTGATCTGATCGTTGCCAAACTTTAATAATTCTTAAAGTAACTTATTGTTGATCTGTAGACCAAGTTTTTATTTCATCTGATATTGTGAAAATAGTTGTACACTTTGTTATGAAGCTTATGAACCTTATGACAATGTCAGGCTAAAATTACAACCGCTTTTTTTCTGCATGCAAACCAAGGAGTTTTTGAACGTGTATTTGCTGTATACGATTCATTCTCAGGAATATTTCAAGAAGAGAAGGACGAACTAACCACCAACACGCGTATTTCTCACTTGTCAATATGTCACGTGAAGACTGAAGTTGATTGAGTCACGATGCAAACAGACGGCACAACGTCGGATTTCAGAGAGACAGATAATATCCTGTCAATATCTAAAGTGTACCGCCTGCCTCACAAATAATCAGAGTTGGAAGGAAATTGACAAAACTAATCGAATTACTTGTAACGAATACACCTTAAGTAATTTTTACTTGTAAACGTTTCATTCTAGTAATTGCTATAAATCGTATGGAAGCAGAAACAGAAGGATGACTGTAACTTTCTGAGTTCTAGTTCAGCAGGACCAGTGCTCGATGAGATACATTCTTAAATATCCAGTACTTCAAAAAACATCAACATTTAGAAAATATCACATTAACATATATGGTTAAATATCTAATTGTTATATTCAACCTTCCACAATTATACTTTTCAGAAAGTTTGCAGGATATCCTGAATGTGATCTACTATTTCACAACTCTCTATTATTTTCTTACATTTAGAGTCACGACTGCAGCTATTGCAAGAACGTGAACGGGCAACACGAGAAAATGGCTCAGGAGAACTAAAAGTCGGCAAATGATGCACTTCAATATACATAATTTTATTCACGCTGAGCGAAATGGTATTTTAGCCGAAGGCTTCGTATAATTCTTAAATATTTACGTTATTAATGCTCCTATCGATAAATACTACATACCTACCTAGAGTTATGTAGAATTAGATTTCTGATTATTTATGTCTTATTTATTTTTATCGTACCAGCTATGATGTCCGCCTCTGTGGTGTAGTGGTTAGCGTGATTAGCTGCCACCCCCGGAGGTCCGGGTTCGATTCCCGGCTCTGCCACGAAATTTGAAAAGTGGTACGAGGGCTGGAACGGGGTCCACTCAGCCTCGGAAGGTCAACTGAGTAGAGGTGGGTTCGATTCCCACCTCAGCCATCCTGGAAGTGGTTTTCCGTGGTTTCCCACTTCTCCTCCAGGCAAATGCCGGGATGGTACCTAACTTAAGGCCACGGCCGCTTCCTTCCCTCTTCCTTGCCTGTCCCATCCAATCTTCCCATCCCTCCACTAGGCCCCTGTTCAGCATAGCAGGTGAGGCCGCCTGGGCGAGTTACTGGTCATTCTCCCCAGTCGTATCCCCCGACCCAAAGTCTGAATCTCTTGAGGCGGTAGAGGTGGGATCCCTCGCTGAGTCCGAGGGAAAAACCGACCCTGGAGGGTAAAGAGATTGCGAACGAAGGAACCAGCTATGATAAAATCGGTACGTAAAGTTTGGGAATAACGTGCTACAGTCTAGGTTATAAATTCACGTTGGATGAAATGGTATTTAGGGGAACGTGCCTAAAATGTTTTTAATACCTATGTTAATGGTCCCATCGAGAAGTTTTACATACCGTACCGACTATGATAGTAGACTTAGGCCATGTCAGCGCCAAGCAGTGTTAAGGTGTGGCCATCGGTCCGTATCGACAAGCAAAATTGTGAAGATGATTATAAAAATGAGAAAACATCGTAAAAGGAATGATCGAAGACTAAGACAAGAGGGAGTCTTGTCTTTACATTAGATGTAATGAAATGGCTTTTAGTGCCGGGAGTGTCCGAGGACATGTTCGGCGTGTTTGACTCCCGTAGGCGACCTGCGCGTCGTAATGAGGATGAAATGGTGATGAAGACGACACACACACCCAGTCCCCGTGCCAGCGAAATTAACCAATTAAGGTTATAACTCCCGACCCTGCCGGGAATCGAACCCGGGACGCCTGTGCCAAAAGCCAGCACACTAAGCATTTAACCATGGAGCCGGACTTGACATTAGATGCTTCAATATCACAGAGTCGGAAGAAAGCTAGATTGAAGACGTACAATATCAGAAGCTCATAAAAGTGATCAACAATAACATTATATTGACCATTGTTGTGCCGCCACACACCTCCAACAGATGAGATTACTGCTGCATGGCTGAATAGGGTAAGTGTACCATTAATCGGCACCTTAAGAGGAACCGCGTTACATCATCATGTGTAAAGTCTTTAATTTCTACAATACTGGTTGCAACTTACATTGATATGGCACATAAATACCTTTGTATTCGAAAGGATATATTCAAGTGCTTGCACGGACAACCCGTTCATTTCAAAATAATTTATTTTACTAGATGCACCCCTTGTACCAATGATCGGCAGCGCAAGAAAAGCTGAGACCCGGTTATCGGCACTCAAATGTACCATTAATCGGCAGTGGCAACTAAAATGTGGTTAAGTCAAGACAGATTTTATTTCTACCTTAATATTACAAAATTTCACCCTAAAAATTGAAACAGTATGTTCACTATTGAATCACCATTAAGTAACACGCACAAGGATACATTTCATTACACCACAGATTTGTGGTCTTAAGTACAGTAAGCCTATCAAAACAACGTTTAGCTTTAATTGACATAATATTATAATCAGGCGTACGTTTCTTTCATATGAAACACTGACACTGAAAGGTTTATTCATTTACACAACTGTGGCATGTGAAAGTCATGGAAGCCCTTTTCTTATTGATACTGCAGCACTCTTCATGAAACCATGTTTTGCACTGCATGCACTGTATCATAGGCAATTTTTTGTCTTCTTCACATATTTCGCAGTACCATGAATCCTCTGCAACTTCCGAAGGTGTTTCCCTAATCCTTCTCTTCTTAACTTCGTTATTTTCATGTACAGCTTCTTGATCGTTTGCTTCCTGAATCTTTTTATTACGAGTTGCTTTTTTAGGCAAAGTTTTCTTTTCCACTTCTTGTTCTTCCTTTTTTGATTTTGATTGCTCCCTTTTCTTTCTACGTTCCTCTAGTTCAGTTTGTTTTTTAATTTTTTCCTCTTCCTTCTTTTGATAGTATCTCATCCATTGTGCAGATGTTGCTACTGCTGGTATCTTCTCCTTCTTTCTCTTCTTCAGAACTGGCTGATCTCTTGGCCAGAAAAGTATGCTTTTAAAAGGAGATATAACTACCTGAGACGTGGAAGGTGGAGTCGACAGGTGTTTAGAACCTAACTCATTGAAATTCATGGTATTGCACTTATCGGGTGTTTGTTCCGACGCTGTCTCCTGATTTGAACATGTAGGCCTATCGTCTGTCATATTGACCGCTTGAGAATTATGATTCAATGTATCTCCAGAAACTTGAATTGCTCTGGTTGAAGATTCTGCTACTGTCCCATTACTATGGTTAAGAATACGAGAAAGAGGGATAAATCTACTTTCTGACGTGGATGCCTGACACTTGGATTCTCCACGATTTGTTACAGAGGGATCGATGCATCCATTAACAGAGTTAAACTCTGGAAGCAAGCACTTCTTTGGCATTCGAAGTGGTAAATCTCTGCTGAAGTTATCCGATTTTTCAAACGGTTCCCTATCTAAATTGGGTATGTGCCCAGATAATTCCTCAGTAGTCCCTCCAGAGTATGAAGTATTCACACACTCACTTGAATGGGAAGTCTCATTTGGAGTGTTAGTTAGGAGTCCTTCAAATTCACTGAAATCGTGATTTTCTAAATACATCTCAACTGTTTCGTTTACCTTCAGCTGTGAAAAAGGAAAATCTGCAGGCACAATTGGCACTTCGTCAGCTGTGTTTTCCAGTGCTTGCATTTCACCAGCTTCTTCCTTCAGTCCCCTCCAAAAGTAAAAGAGATTTTCGTCCTTGGTCGAACCAACCCAGCGTCCAGTTGTTGCTTTAAACGAATCAAGTAGCCCTATTTCAGAGTCTATACGTTTCTCGAAGAATCTCAAGTGAGGTTTTACATCATCTACATTTGGAACAGTAGGCCTATCATCCTCCCTTTTCTTCAATATCTTGTTGTAGTCCACAGCTTCGGGAGAAAATGGAAACAAACCGCATTTACGAAAACCATTCACAATAGTTTGAGAAGTAATATTCTTCAGTACATTGTCCAGTAATGGAGCAAATTTACTCACAGTTAACTTTTCGTGATCGTTTTCATTTCTCCAGTCATGCACAGCTTTCTTCCAGAAAAGCTTCATTGGACGGAACACGGCGACATCAAGGGGTTGCAAGATGTGCGTAGTGTTTGGGTACAAACAAACAAGAATTATACCACTTTTTTCACAAAACTCTGAGAGGGGTAAGGTTAGATGTGATGTATGTCCATCCATGAATAATAATATTGGTAGTTTAATACCCTGCTCTATTACCCATGGATAAAACACGTTCGTAATGTATTCAAAGAAAGTTTCCGCTGTCATCCAACCATTGTCCGAACGGCCAATCCCCCATGATTGTGGGACTGCATCAGAAACAAGCTTGGGAACTCTCTTGAATTTGAACACAACCATTGGAGGGGCTATTGAACCTGAGGCATTCACCATTAATAAACTAGTTACATTGTCTTTCTCCCCACTAGCAATAACATTATAGACATTTCTTGAGCCTTTCTGCGCCAAAACCTTGTTATCTTTGGGTGATAAAAAGAAACAAGTTTCATCACAGTTAAAAATTCTAGAAGGTTCTTTTAAAATGTCTGCATTACCATGTTCTGTCAAATAGTCAAGCACTTCCTTAAACCAATCTCTTAAACTCTGTTCACTTACAAATCCTCTGTTTGTTGTCAGATTTTCAGAAACCCTTTCAGTAACTTCGGGATGCCTCTTAAGAAATGCTTCGTACCAGTGCCTACCTGGTTTACCTTCACTAAAAGGGGTTTCTTTCTGTAATGTTTTCACTACCATAGCTACAGAATCGCAAAGTTGATGCTTCGTCACAGGAAACCCCTTTTTACTCAAAGTAATTATCCAGTTACCCAGTTTTGCCTCTTCATCTTGACTAAGAACAGATGAAGGTCCCATTTTTCTATAAGAAGGAGTTCTTCCGTTTACTTTGTCCTGAAGTGTTGACCTTGGCACTCCGTACTGTTTCGCTGCTCTAAGGACAGGCATACCTCCAGCCACGGCTTCCAAAGCCTTCCTCATGCTTTCTTCTGAATAAAGCAGTTTCGGAGCCATCTGAAAGGTAAATGTGAATTCACTGTCGAGTGATCGGCACATACATGACCTAATGTTCGGCATTTATTTTATCAGACTTTAAAAAGAAACTGAGTGAAGAATGTATATGCCGATTACTAGTTCAAATGTACTCAAAGTATTTCTTTTTGATATTTCCAACGGAAGGTTATGAAGCGGGAGTTATATATTAAGAAAAGGTATACTTCCTGGAAGCCTCAGTTGCACTAGTTATCGGCACACCTGTCGATAACTGGTACGGCTATGATTTTCTTTGAACTAGTATTCGGCACTGACCGAAAATATAATATAAATGATTAAAATCATGTTCTGTGTATTCTGACTCATGCAACACGTAGTTTTGCAACAGAATAATTAAAAGTTCAACAGTACTTACATTGCAAATCACGCCGATGTTACGAATACTGAAGTCCTACTCCTTAACACGCACGCTAGGCAACGGCAGTGACATCACACGAGTTCACTTCAACTGACAGCGTGGCAGAACACCTTCGACACAAGCGCCTCTAGTGGAGTTTGGATGAATCGTGTGTACCTAAGGTTTGTGAAAATCCCAGCAGATGGCAAACCTATTCAGTTAAAGCCTTGATATAGGCATTTAATCGCAAAAGTGCCGATCACTCGGTCAGTGCCGATTAACGGTACATTTACCCTACTGGCGGAAAGTAGCTGGGAAGTTAAATAACTTTGCACTTTCTATATGATTGTTCCGTCAGCTAGCAATCAGATAATACTGAAGTAAAATGCACTATATAGTATCTCCATGTTAACAACCATCCATACAATTACTTGCGAAACCTAGTGTCATCGTGTAAACTACCCTTAACTGTCGTAGGTTAAATACGTATCATTTGCAGATTCAAACATTAACACAACGGCTAGTTATCGGCAGTGCACAGCGGCAACTTGAGAGGTGCTAAGATAACGGAGCGTTTGTTTGCGCGAAGTGAGAACAAAGCTCGCTAATCCCCAGCCGAACTGGCGCTGCCCTATTCACATATAATATCTGCAGCTAACTGAACATTGTGCTGGAGGTAGATAATTAAATATTAACAAAACAAATCATGTGGAAAATTGTCAGCACATTACGATGTCCGGAGAGAAACCTGGCTCACTGTATAACTGTTGGAAGTGCTATGATCACACAGAAACTGACTGGACACAGTTAATTAACAGAGTTAATAAAAGTTAACAAATCAATAATATACAAAAGAAAGTAAACGAACTAAAACTGACAAATAGTCACTGAGTTGGGAACACCTTGCCCGTAGTTAACACCCAACTCTCAATTATCGCAGCCTCAGTTAATCACAAGAACTTTAGAATTCTGGTAAAGGGCTAGGAATAAGAATCAAGGAAAATTAGCATTTTCAAGACTAAAATAATGTGAGTTTGAGTTTGGAGGATACCTACAAGGACTGATTGTCAGAAAGGTAAAAAAAAAAAAAAAACCGGGACTGAGTAGTTCAGACGGTAGAGCGCACGTTCGTTCCCGGCTCAGTGCGGTGCTCAAACACGTCAGCCTCGTGTCCGTAGACTTACTGGCACGTTGAAGAACTCCTGTGGGAAAAACTTCCGGCACCTCGCAGTCTTCGAAAACCGTAAAATCAATAACGTTGAATTGAATATTGATCGGAAATAAAAACTGTGTTACGTGGATTGTGTGATACAAAAAAAAAAGGCAGCAGCTCTCTGTTTTGAGACGAACTTTACCTTTTTACCCAATTTGCTTTACGTCGCGCCGACGGAGATAGGTCTTATGGCGACGATGGGACAGGAAAGGGAACGGAGCGTCTGCTGCGTGGTGTCAAAATAGGAAACTGCGGAAAAACCCCTTCAAGGCTCGAACCCACCATCTCCCGAATGCAAGATGACAGCTACGTAACCCAAACCGCGCAGCCCGACTTTACTGTACGGGAGGGTAATTTGGGTTGCTTCAATGTATCTTATTCATAAAAGCCAGGCACGAAAACAGATCCTGGTACACGAGCTGAGCTAGAATGAACTCGATGGATGAAAGTGTGCGTGTAAAGCGGCTTCGGCGGAGAGCTGATGTGAGGGGAATGGAGGATAGGATGCCTAGGAGAATAGTGGGCCCGAGGAAGTGGGTTCCAACCCCACTGTTCACAGCAGGCAAATGCTAGGGCTGTAAGGCCACGACCACCACCACCTATGTGAGTCGGTGCGACGTAAAGCAAGTTGTAGATAGATAGAGAGAACGGTGGAGTGGATGATGGAGGGTAAGAGAAGTAGAGGGAGACCAAGACTTAAGGAAAAACGGGCAAAGGGGCGAGGTCAGCACATTCTGTGCAGGAGCAGCGGACACGGTAAAGAGACTGCAGTGTTAACTTGTAGCCTATGAGAGAATTCTAAAATATATTACCTCACTATATTCAGTTCTCCTTTCCCCTTAATGTTGAGAACAAAGGATATAAACAAAAGAGACGTATACAGTATCAATTTAAAGATTAGAGTTGGATAGTTATAAAGGTTAATGAAAGATTAGGATGTTGAGTTGTTATTGAAGGATGTTATTGAAGTAAACACACACTTATTTATTTATTTATTTATTTATTTATTTATTTATTTATTTATTTATTTATTTATTTATTTATTTATTTATTTATTTATTTATTTATTTATTTATTTATTTATTTATTTATTGACATACTCCTGGAGATGGAGTACCATTTTTAAATAAATCTAAAGAAAGGTAATAGAGTGCAGTTGAAAGAAGTCAGGTGATGCAGGAAATATTAGATGAAGTCTTAAGGGAAGTAGATGATTATTGTTACTTGGGCAGTGCAGTAACTAATGGTGGCAGACGTGAGGAGGATATAAACTGCAGACCCCACTGTTGTACTTCTAACATGGATTGATGCACGACCAGTGGAAGGCGCAAACCTCATCACTGGTCAAACCCTCACTGTCCTTTACTTCCTATACTGCATCTTAAAACCCATTACCTTCTACATTTGAGACAACGTAGCAAATTAGTTTGAAAACTTAAGACAGAAGTTTAAATCTTCTCTTAATTTTACTCTATTAAATACACTAAATAAGTAGAGAAAACGTAAGAACCGTCAACTCTAAAAAACAGTAAGAAATTTAACGACAACGGCAAATACATGCAGCAAGGTGGCACGAACTCAAAAGCCAACAAGGTTAACTTTAAAAAAGAAATCGTTCAAAACATCTTCCTCGTACCAATATAAAAATACAAAACAATATCGTCATAAATAAAATTACAGCACAAGCAAGGAAGGTCTTTCTTAAGAAAAGACTTTCGTCTGGAGCATGACATTGTATGAAAGAGTAGAAGCTCTTGAAATGTGGTGTTACAGAAGAATGTTGCAGGTGAGATGGGTAGATGGAATCACGAATGAAGAGATAGTGAATCGAATTGGTGAGAGGTGAACGATTTACCGAAATTTCATGAGAAGAAGAGGTAGAATGAAAGGACAAAGCTTAAGACGCCCAGGACTTGTTCAGTTAATTTGTGAGGGAAGTGTAGGAGGTAAGAGCTGTAGGGGTAGACCAATACATGAATACGGCAAACAGATTAGGGTAGATCTAGGATATAGTAGTTACGCAGAAATGAAAAAAGTTGCACAGCATAGGGTGACATGGACAGCTGCATCAAGCCAGTCTATGCATTGATGATCCAACCAACAATATTAGCTTGATAATACGTAGGCAAATCAATAACTAGCCTCAATTTTGCTCTCAGGTTGGTTCTATGGCATTGTGTGCTCACCAGCCGCTAGATGGCACCGCTGTTTACGTCTGTGGTAGGTTACAGCGTTATCAGATCAGTACAGCTTAGTGATGGGAATATCGAATATTTTAAACTATCGGTAGACTATCGATTGTGAAGCGTGATTATCGAATGAAAACATTCGATAGTTTTCATTCCGTTTGCAAGTGGTAGGTCATTTGCTAGCAACTACCGAAATGTGGATTGTTGTATTAAACTACCGATTTTTTAGCGTGCTTCTTTTGTTGCTAGTGATATAAGCGGAAATATCGAAACTAGTAACAAACGTTACACAATGTTCGAGTTAAGTGATTGGAAACTGAAATACCTACGTTCGTCTATAAAATAAGATAAAACGTCCCGATTAAAGTAATTGTGGTTATTACGTTTCATTTTAAATAAAATGCATTTTTGTATGTCCCTAACCACAAGTTAATGAATGTAAGATCGTATTTTCATAAAATAACAAATGTTAGGTACCGGTAATTTCAGGCGATGATTATTTTACACCTTATTGTAATGACACCACATAATTAAATAATATGAATACAGCAAAGTAAACTAAATGAAAAAAATATATTTTCTTACGACCAAGTAATAGTGCATATATTAATTTAATAATAATTCCATTCATTTAAGGATATGTTCAATCATTAGAGGTTCATGGTTAGTATATGGAAAGTATTTATAAAAACTATAACATGACTATTGATAAAGTGCACTTATCACTATACAACTTTGAGTCAGATATCTACTCATTTACAGTAAATGACTGACTTCACTCCATAACGACAGTGCAGGCCGATTTCAGCATTGACTAGTGGAAACAATTGGAGTTTGCGATCCGAATGAAAAACCGAATGCAAACGGAAACAATCGGTTGTAGCGGTAGTTGACGACTATCGAATAATTCGGTAGTTTTCATTCGATAGCCCCGTCACTAGTACAGCTTGCGCTGTTGCGACGTAAAGATGGCCGCGCCACTCTCTACTTGCTCCGTAATCTGTATTTGGGGTCTGAGGATGTACCAGGAGCGTAAATTCATAGGAGACTTTCAGCACAATACAGGGACAATGTTTTGCCACAGCGAAGTGTTTACCATAGGACTGAACAGTTCAAAAGGTGTCGCACGAATGTGAAGGATGAGGAAAGATCTGGGCGTCCATCTGCAGCCGTAACTGATGCCAATTTTCAACAAGTGATCCTGAATAACAGAGGAGTGACTGTTGATGCACATCAGCCATGGTTCTGCATGTGAAATCATCCATAACAGGCTTAACTTTCAGAAAGTCCGTTCGAGATGGGTTCCAATACCCCCGCTGCAGCATCCAGCGTACAGTTTGATCCCCCCACAAATGCTCTAAGAGGCCGACGATTCAGCTCCGATCAACAGGTGAAGGAAGCGGTGCACACGTGTCTTGCTGCACAACCAAAATTCTTTTTTGCAGAGGATATCATGGACCATGCGCATTGAAAAGCAGGGTGGCTATGCTGAAAAATTATATCAATAAAAAGTGTGTACTCTTTCTGTAGTAAATTATAAAAAAAATTATACTTATTTGACTTGCCCTCGTATTTGCCTTTGTTAGCTGTTTTATTTACACTTACGGATGAAATTCAATACATGGTGGGAAGTACAGTATGTATCAACGAGAGTCTGAGTGCCTGTGGCGTGGCCGTTCGACGTTTAGCAGCAGCTTGCGCGAACAGACGTCATCGAGTAAGATCTTGGAAATTGAAGACGAAATTCTGCCTGCTTCACTACCCTCAATCAGCGCTGGAACACAGATGTTCGCTTGGGCATGATATTCTCTTTACTTGGCAACTTCAAATTCAATCTAAACTTTCGAGTCCACTTTTCCCTTAATAGGATAAATGTTGAGGAGTTACGACTACCTTATCTACAAAGTCAGTTCACATCTGTCTCCACAAGTCTTGGAGAGACTATTGCACAGTGACTTCTACTGCTCCACATTCTATTCATATCAAATTGCTACAGGTATTGAAGTTAGTAGCTCCTTGTTTCCTGGTGTCGATTCCCGACGAAGGCATATTAAGATAACATAATGATTTCCGGTTTGTGATTATTTCCAGTTTGATATGAATTGCTCGCCGCTGCTGTCGGATGAGACAAGAGCATTTCTTCAGTTAACAGTCCGACATGCTAGCAGATATCGGCAACCACCGCTTGTTATATTAATTATTAGAGATTTCAAGTTATCGTCCCACTCCTTGGCATTCGGTTGAGAAGGTCTCGGGTTCATTTCCAAACCGGGAACACACACACACTCAAAGTACACAAGCCAGAAAAATTAATTAGACCGATCATAATAATTAATAATAATAATAATAATAATAATCCGCCTCTGTGGTGTAGCAGTTAATTGGATTAGCTGCCACTCCCCGGACGCCCGGGTTCGAATCCCGGCTCTGCCACGAAATTTAAAAATTGCTACGTGGGCTGGAACGGGGTCCACTCAGCCTCGGGAGGTCAACTGAGTAGAGCAGGGTTCGTTTACCTCCTCAGCCACCCTCGAAGTGGTTTTGCGTGGTTTCCCACTTCTCCTCGAGGCAAATGCCGGGATGGTACCTAACTAAAGGCCACGGTTGCTTCCTTCCCTCTTCCTTGTTTATCCCTTCTAATCTTCCCCAGCCCCCACAAGGCCCCTTTGCGTGGGCGAGGTACTAGTCCTCCTTCCAAATGTATCCCCGACCCAAAGTCTCATGCTCCAGGCCACTGCCCTTGAGGTGGTAGCGGTGGGATCCTTCGCTGAGCCCGAGGAAAAAACCAACTCTGGAGGGTGAACGGATTAATAATAATAAGAAGAAGAAGAATCGAAAAACATTTGCTACCATGTGTAGGCATTTTGTTTGACGCCAATTGAATGTCCTTGTGCGAATTTCGACGTTTCGGTTTATGCTACTAATGGCGTAAAAGTGGAACTCGGATGGGCAATCCACGACAGGTTTTTATTTAATGTGGCAGGTAAACACCAAATGTGTCACCAGAGATCGTTTACATTAAGTGTCGAACAAACTGGTGGTTTAGTAATGTGCAAAGTGATATATTTCATGAAATCTCGCTGCATGAGAGAGAAGCAAGTTAGAACGGAGGTAACGGAACCTACATCCATTACGTTCGGCACATCAACTAGCATTGTTAGCACTTCTGCTGCTAAAAAGCAATTAGTGTACGTCATAGAGTTGCTGACAGGCTTTCGCTTCTGGTCTAACGTTACAGGGAAGAACTTCCAACGTATTTGTAGATCACAAAGATAAACTATCCTGCATGCAAAAAAGACTATTTTGAGGTTTCAATCGTATGTGACTTGCATTGGTCGTGCCTTTTTAAGGGTACACTATTGTTTTAATGTTGGGTCGGTAGATGCAGCATGGGTCTGAGCCCATAAGTGGTCCAACAGCTCTGCACTCTGACCAGCCAACCGTGCAGAGGAGCGGTGGCCATAGCTCTACCGTGGCTCTACGCCTCTGCTTTCGGGAGACGGGACAGGGCTATACCTCACGACTGTACCGTCGGTTGTCCTGAGAATGGCTTTCCGAGGTTTCCCATTCTCCTGCACTAAGGCGAATGCTGGGACAGTTCGTAGTATAGGCCACGGCCACCAACCCCTCACCTTCTCCGAGCATCTCCTTCACCGTCACAAATCTCCCGGCCTGAGAGACGGCGTCACCGCCTAAGAGGCCCGCCTCCCCCTTCAGGGGGAGTTAGTTAGTTAGTTAGTTAGTTAGTTAGTTAGTTAGTTAGTTAGTTAGTTAGTTAGTCAGTTAGTTACTTAGTTAGTTAGTTAGTCAGTCAGTCAGTCAGTTAGTTAGTCAGTCAGTTAGTTCGTTCGTTCGTTAGTCAGTCAGTTAGTTAGTCAGTCAGTCAGTCAGTGAGTTAGTTAGTCGGTCAGTCAGTTAGTTAGTTAGTTAGTTAGTTAGTTAGTTGGTTGGTTAGTTAGTTAGTCGGTTAGTTAGTTAGTCGGTTAGTTAGTTAGTTAGTTAGTTAGTCAGTCAGTTAGTTAGTTAGTTAGTTAGTTAGTTAGTTAGTTAGTTAGTTAGTTAGTTAGTTAGTTAGTTAGTTAGTTAGTTAGTTAGTTAGCAGACAAAGTAGGGGTCCCCATACTACGAAAAGCGTAAAATGAAGTAATTTGCTCAATTGCGCCGAAAGGTAAAAGGCCCGGAGTCTGGGTTAGCTCCATGAAACTAAAAATCAAATTTCGAAAATCTTTTTTCTGGCCTAAATGAAGTTCCACAAAATCAGACTAAATTGCTTGTTTCTTTACTCGTTTTCTTTTTATTACAATCGTAGCCAAATTAACGTATTTACATAATTCCTTCTGTAATTTATTCCTTGGTTCAATACCCTCAGGCGTTTTTAAATTTTTTAATGTCCACACCGAGTGTAGTTATGAGGGCTTAACTGAAACGCTCATATCCCCAGGACGTGCTGCCTGTTGTGGCACTATCGTATGTGAAGCCGCACTTCTTATCCTAATGGCTCTTGCGATAGTTTCATGGTCAGAACTGCCTTAAAGATAGCCTCAGTTCTCCTGCAAAGTTAGTGAAATGTCACTTTATTTGCTTTGGTTTTATTTTTTCTCGCTAACACATCAAACGTTTTCGGCGGCGAAATGCTGGGAATGGGCTAGGACTGGGCTTCGAACCCACCATCTTCCGAACGCAAGCTCATAGCCCCGCGACTCTATCCGCATGGCCAACTCGTCCGGAAAATGTCACGATAGTTTACCTCTTACGTCCAGGTTTGAACTTGAAAAGGCAATTAAATGTACCACTCGGCTTTTGAGAGAGATAAGCGTTAAGTACAGTTTGTATGAGTTTTTTTTTTTTTTTTTTTTTTTTTTTTTTGCTAGGGGCTTTACGTCACACCGACACAGATAGGTCTTATGGCGACGATGGGATGGGGAAGGCCTAGGAGTTGGAAGGAAGCGGCCGTGGCCTTAATTAAGGTACAGTCCCAGCATTTGCCTGGTGTGAAAATGGGAAACCACGGAAAACCATCTTCAGGGCTGCCGATAGTGGGATTCGAACCTACTATCTCCCGGATGCAAGCTCACAGCCGCGCGCCTCTACGCGCACGGCCAACTCGCCCGGTTTGTATGAGTTTAGGGTCCGACTCGTTGGCTGAATGGTCAGCAAACTGGCCTTCGTTCAGGGGGTCCCGGGTTCGATTCCCAGCCGGGTCGAGGATTTTAATCACTTCTGATTAATATTTCTAGCTCGGGGACTGAGTGTACGTGTCCGTCCCAACACTCTCCTCATCACGACAGAAACACGCAATAGTGATTGCATTCCTCTATATAGGGTTAGCGTCAGGAAGGGCACCCGGCTGTAAAACAGGGCCAAATCCACATGTGCGACCCCACAGGTGTGGGGAAAGCGGTAGGAAACGAAGAACAAATATGAAATTGAGTACAAAGTGCGAAACACAGTGCAACACAACATAAAGTGCGGTAACGTGTTGCCAGAGGTGTGCATAGAAGCTAGCGCCAAGTGGGTCGCGGGCTGTGCTGGTGTTATTCATTACAACATGTCCAGAGACGACATTTGGACGACTTCACACGGAGAAGAATCATCGGGAAATGGGAACAAAGACCATGTGTGACGAGTGTAGCCCAGAGTTTGGTGTTGCTCACAGCATGAAGAGCATTCCGAACCACAGGCACTGCTGCCATTGAATTCATTACCGGTACCGGTGCATTAGAATGCTCCTCACCCAGTCTTTTATTTAACTTAAAATTTAGTGGTGAGTGTATTTTAAGGCTGTTAATATGATATTGTATTTGGTAATAAATAGATATGATTTAAGGTAAGAGAAATATAGAAGGATATGAAAGTTATTGTGCGGTTATGTATGTAGGTTGTGTGATTTTAGTACTTTTAAAAATATTAACGTTATTCTTTATGGATGTTGAACCAATCTCTGAATTCGACTGCATATGGCGGCGGTATGTGGTAGACCTGATTGGTCACCCGTCCAGGTACTGACCACGCCCGTTGTTGCTTTAATAAAGGTGGGTCCACACCGCCGATTTTTTGCTAATTTACTGTTGCGTAAATCATTTGCGAATGTCAGTTGAATGAACAGTATAAAATATCGGCAATTGCGTTGCTCCGAGACCAGTGCTTTACCTGGAGTTAGCGAGACGTGTGTCTTGAAGGCAGTGAGGCTTTCATGATTTCTTGGCGGGGTTTATCAGCTACTCAATCCACTGAGGTGGCCCTGGATATGAGAGATATAGGATTAAAGAGAGAATAAGGAGAGGAGGGGGTCGACCACGGTCAACTACAGCTACATTGTGCAAGAGACTCCCAACCTCACGCTCGACAGTGGCATGGCGACTGCATGGTCGACCATTACGTTGTGTTCCGTTAACACCTGCACATCGGCGACACCCTTTGAGATTCTGGCAAGAGCATCAAGGTGGCGTGCTCTTTTCACATGATGAGTAGTGGTTCTAGACGTACCCTCATTTGGCGAGAGGTGGGAACACGTAATCCAACAAGGAACATTGTCGGACATGATCATTTTGGTGGTCCTAGTGTTATGGTGTGGGCAGGCACAATGTTGCATTGGCGTACCAACCTCCGAATATTTGAATGGGGTACACTCAACGTTATTGTAACAGCGTACTTTTTCCCCATGTCTGTCTTTTCAGGCTTCATTTTTATGGATGACAATACACGAGCGCATCGAACAGCACAGGTGGAGGAGCGGATATTCGCCTGCCCGTGTGGGACATGTTGGGCAGACGTATTGCAGCACGACCATCCAGCAGTTGTCGACCGCGCTGGTGGAGGAATGGATCGCCCTACCAGTCTTGTGGCCAGCATGCATCGCTGTCGGTAGTAATCACACACCTCTTTAAGGACTACGTGCCTTCTTTTGTGATGTCAAGCGGACCATCATGAGTCGCAGTGATTTACGTGTAATTTATTGTCTCTGTATAAAAGTAGTCGCTTAAGTGCGGCCAGTATCCAGTATTCGGGAGATAGTAGGTTCGATCCCCACTGTAGGCAGCCCTGAAAATGGTTTTCCGTGGTTTCCCATTTTCACATCAGGCAAATGCTGGGGCTGTACCTTAATTAAGGCCACGGCCGCTTCCTTCCCACTCCTAGCCCTTTCCTGTCCCATCGTCGCCGTAAGACCTATCTGTGTCGGTGCGACGTAAAACAACTAGCAAAAAAAAATTGTATAAAAGTGTCATTTCTGTTCGTCTCATTGCATATTTTCTTCAGCACCACACTGTAGCAGTTCTTCCCATGTATGGTTCAAGTTTAATCGAGCTATGTTACTTGGCAGTGACACAGAATGCGAAAGTTACCTTCGTACTTAAGTTCTGCTGTGTATATGTACGGTATGTGCTTCCGCAAAATAAGACTGAAATTATCACATTTTTATGAGACATTCTCCGGTCTTCAGCAGGTCCTCGATGCCACCGCTATATCCATCTCCTCCTCTCCTTCTGTCCTCCACTTTTCACTTCGTCCATCATTGTTATTTTTGTCCGTGCTTTCTTCTTTTCTCCTTCTACCGTAACTTTGAGAGCTGCTATTCTCATCACATGGCCCATCAGTTGGCTTTTCTCCTTAAAACAATAATGAGGACACTTCTGTGTTCTTTCACTCTTCTTAATACTTCTTATTTTCCCTCAAACCACTGAGTTTATTCTTTCCATTGTCCGCCAAACCCACATCCTAAACTTATCTCACTCCTTCGGAGTCCATGTTTCATAAGCGTATAAACCAACACTCAACACGACACATCTGATCACCGTTCTTCTTAGTCCATTCCAATCCATGGCATTACAAGCGTTTCTTTTTTGTTGAATAAGTCCTCGTGTATAATAAGAAAAGAAAGTGTGTGTGCGAAGTTTCTAGCTTTGAAATGAAGACGCCCTTTTGTTGAAGCGTGACGCGAAGATACTGGACTCTATCCACCCTCCGAAGTACTTTCTGCTTGTTTCATCCCTAACCAGCTGTATCGACGCCGGCTTGATACTTACACATTGTTCAAAGTTCACTTTCTTCACTTTCAATTGGAAAAATCTAAAAATCTGGCAGCTGATTTGTTTACATTTTAACATGCAGTTCTCGATTGCGAAAATATCACTTCCACAGCAAATCGTTACTCACGGAAACTGCGCTGATAACATTACTCCATGCTATTAATAAAGGCGAGATGGTGTATGTTTGTCTGTGTGTGTGTTTTTGTTTGTTTGTTTGTTTTTATGTGTATGTTTTTTGTGTGTTTGTGTGTTTTTTGTTTGTTAGTCTGCTTGTTTGTTTCAGATAGGCTCAAAAACTACTGGACCGACTGAGCTGATACTCGGTAAGGGCAATTTTTGCTCTATATCGAGTAAAATGACGGATAAACGGTTGACCCTAGGAAGTGCATCATGTAACCTTCAAATTACATTTTCTACAAGAAATGCCGCATGTATTTTCTTCGTAACTTGAACGGTTTTCGATAAAATTCTTCTTTCTTGTGTTTCTGGCTGGGGTCAGGCTGCTCTTGTCGTGCGTAAGTCGTTGCTCGTTTGTTAACAGGTCAGCTGAAGACCGAACGCTATAGTTCTATTGTTGAGAGTGCTCAGCCATATTGCAGAACTGACGTGGGCTTCAGTTAATTTTTTTCGGCCATTTTCATTATCATCCTCATCGTATTTCATGCTGCCATAGGCGGAGGATTCATATTCAGTAGGTTTCATTATCTCGAGAGCTAGTCACGGCCAGCTTCACGTGACATCCTCTCGAGTGTCGAGGTACCCGATGAGAAGATTGTATGTATTACTTAATACTTATTTAACCTCTTCAATACTCGCGCATAAATCCGTACGAAAAACTTTAGCTAGTAATGTTAAAAAATGCTAAACCGAATTATTAAATGCTAAAGTTTAGGTTTTAAGACCTGTAATCACGAGTGACTTCGAACAATGCACGAACACGAGACCTCCAGTGAGTCTCCTCGCTCTTAAAGACCAGTCAACCACTTCACGCCCTTCATGGTCATTTCCTTTGTTTAGCCAAGACCTTTCCTCTTCGAAGGTTCATAATTATCACGTCACTCCCCCCCCCCCCCTAGAACAACAATCATCAGTGCAGATACAAACTGTGCTCGAAGACTGATTTTTTAAAAATAAAATTTACGAAACAGCACCGCGTCTTCATAAATAAAAGAATGAGCTATGGACAGGTGCTGGTAGTGATTATTGTTTTAACAGGAAGTACAACAGGGCAACGATCGTCTACAGCACTAATAAGAAGGTATTTGAAGGAGGTCCGACACTTCGAAAAATGAAGGTATCGGCCAAAGGAAGAGAAGGGCTACGAAGAGTATGAAAATGAAAGACTTCCTAGACCTCGAAAACTTAGTGCTGTCGCGTTGGGACGTCGGATAGGATAGGATAGGATAGGATAGGATAGGATAGGTTAGGAAAGGATAGGATAGGAGCCAGGCACAAGCAACTGTCGACTTAATACTGAAGTAGTTCTGTTTTAGTTCCCTTGCTAACTTCACATAACTCAAGTAGGTTTCGGGCCATGACAGAACTGGAAAGGAAGCGACGTGTCTCCAATTAAGGTTCTGCCCAATTTGCGTGGTGTGGAGATACGGAAACCATCTTCAGGATTACAGATACGGAGCCACGATCTGCCGAGAGCAAACTTGCGGCTATACGGCACCTACAGCGCACTGACTCCACATTTCTCATTAATGAAGAGTCATGATCCCATGGCTCCATTAACAGTGGCGGCTCGTGCTGTATTATGTTGGTCGTTCTGCACTGCGACGCCCGGTCGTTTGTAATAAGTGTAATAGACAAATCTAAATTCGTATTGCATACGGGAAGTGCATTCATACTCCAACTGCAACCTCGCGGAAACGCCCAATCTCTCTCCATGTCCTATCAGCTTAGAAGTTCCCGAAACTTTACAGAAAGAAATTGTAAGACTTCCTAATACGGAATTAAATACGAATTAACATGAATAAAATGCGTAACTCTATCTGACATTAAAAGTACTAGATTGGTGATTCTGACTGACGGGTGGCGTTCTTCATTTCATTTTTGTAGTGGTGCCAACATGACTTACTACTGTCAAGTGCAACCTTGTGCTGGCTCACCTATAATGTGCTGTTGTTCACAGATCACCAGTGACTGAATGGGTATCAATGTTGGGCTCGATACCAACACACAATATGAAGGATGGGATCGCTTATCGCAGTATATTATAACTTTCATTCTGGTGGTTCTACAGCTCTGCAGATCGTATTATGAAGCCACGTCTGTTCATTATCAGGTGTCGTTGTCTATTTGAGTCGGTATTCTGGCACTCTGAGAGAGAACTGAAGAGTTTAATTTGGTTCAGTCGTCTCTGGACTGCTCGGACTATCAGTACCATCACCTGATATCGCATGACCCAAGTATTGCAGAATGCGACGTCACGACAGTATTGTTCACATCACCAAAACGTCCGTGTCTGCTGACCAGTTGTCAGGTAGTTCCCCGGTGTGTATTCCTTAATCCTCTGTTGGTTTCCTTCGTTTGTGCGATAACGTTAGCGATTTCTCCGTTAATTATTTTATTGCAGGCCAACGGTCTTGTTACTACCACACCAGCCGCCCAGACGACGCGATTCTTGTTCACAATGCATTATACCCACATATTTCACAAAGTGACCTCGTGACGTTGATGGAAATGAGAGTCCACAGCCTGTTTCCAGTCATTCGACCCGGTCAGGAATGGAATGAATGAAGCCCCATCTAGCAGCGAGGATAGGAATTGTGCCAGCTGCCGAAGCCTGTCGCACTCCTCTGGGGCAATGATTAATGACTGACAGATAAAATGAAATGATATTGGAGAGTGTTGCTGGGATGAAAGATAACAGGAAAAACAGGAGTACCCGGATAAAAACCTGTCCCGCCCCCGCTTTGTCCAGCACAAATCTCACAAGGAGTGACTGGGATTTGAACCACGGAACCCAGCGGTGAGACGCCAGCGCGCTGCCGCCTGAGCCACGGAGGCTCCGGATTTGTATGCAAATGCATATTTTGTTTGCCGATATGCAGACCTCCAAAACTGACAAGTAAGGACGTTTGAAGGTGAAATTGGACAAATTATTAAATTTTATAATACATATACATGCATATTTACAAATAGTTGAGATTAGTGCATACATATCAAATTTTGGATTTATTGTGCACGTTTTCGACTTTTATTGAAACACGTGTTACAAGTAATGTTCTAGTCATTACTGCCGTGAACTCTTTCGGCAATGAAACGGTTCACTTATCAAGACTCACTTCCAAATCATGCCAACTAGAATCAGTCAAGAAGCTAGAAACACGGCTTGATGTTTCGCTGGACATTATGGTGAACGTGAAGCGTGAACTGGGGAAACCTCGAATTACTCCGCAAACAAAATATCGTGATGTCCTGAAACGAAATCCGGGCTACGACATCGTGTTAGCTACAAGCAAATATTTGGCTGGTACTGATAATGTGGACCAACTAGACTGTTTAACACCTACACTCGCTCCCGAATTCAAGTGCTGTCCTGTCACATCCGTAGATGAGAGACCATTCTGCGCATTGAAGCTAGCTTTAAGGAAGGCCGTAGAAGAGTGTTGTAGTGTACTGCAAAGGAAATTATGGACAGGAAAAGTCAGATGTACAGTAAAATTAAAGAGGAATGAGTATTTGTGTTTCTTCACGTTTGTGTTTTTTACACGGTTTTCTTTCAACCTTACTAATTGATTTATCATATGTATTAATTAACACACTGTGTGCATATTGTTTAAGCAGTGAACATTACGTCTCACAAACTGTGCACGGATTGTTTGTAATAGTTAAACAGCCGCAGCTCTATGTAGTGTGCTTTTCTTGTTTCTCATTCATTTGTTTATTAATCATCAAAATGTTATGTATTGGTGTGCGTGAATCGTGTGCACTTCCTACAGGTGAAAATAAGTGCCAGATTTCATCACTTCTTGCTGCAAAGTTGCTTGCTCATATCGTGATTATACAGCATACAAATCAGATATTTAATTATCACATAAACAAAGGAAACCAACAGAGACCTAACAATGTGCTGTTCCGTACGGTACGTACTAGCAGTGAATACTGCTATTAATGCTGATCAGCCGATTTTTATGCCGTTCTCATTAGACTGTTGTTCTCGTTGATTCGTTGAAGTAATCGCCCAAAGAAAGACAAGGGCCACCAACGCCGAAAAAAATTTGAAAGACTCCATAGGTGTCCGTCAGCCGCGAACAAGAGTTGACCGAGTGAGGTGAGGAACCTGACACCAGTAATTGCAAGCAATGCCCCGACTCAGCTAAGGACCCCATGGTCAGCAAACCCACACTCCCAAGTCGAGAACCCCTGTGAAGTGTTGCCAGGTCTCCCGAAATTTCAGGAGATCTCCCAATTTTTTGCAACACGCCAGAAAACCCGAAAAAAAGATCTCCCGAAATTTCTTTCAATCCTAATTTAAGAAAAATTAATAAAAATTATAAATGGTACATAATATATGTCTGCTGAAAAACTCTTTCCTCGTCTCACTGTGTGACGTTTATCGATAACATGATTCGTTAGCTACTTTCCCGCATTCACTTTAGGCTCGAATTACGTAACCTCTCCCCTCTTATTAAAATCAAAACTCACATCTACAGGAAGAGTGGGGAGAAAGAAGAATAACAACAACAACAAAAATAAGAAGCAAAGATTGGCCAGAGAGTAAGGATGAGTGAAATTGTATATTCACATAATAACTTCACTTGACTATTGCATTCTTTAATGTAGTTACATTATAAAATTTCAGTGCTCGAGAAACTACCGAAATTTTCATTAAAACTCCCCAAATTTTGACGTACAACCTACCGATTTGTTATTTATAGACCTGGCAACACTGCCCCTGTGGCAGCAATTAAGACGAGCCGTCACTCTTTGTTTAACAAGAGAAGCTGCTTGTAACGAAGGAACTTCCCCTTCCACCCCCTGTGGAGTACATCCGCGTTATCGCCGCCTGTCGTAAGAGGCGACTAAAAAGGGAACTTAGGGGTTCCCTCAACTGAGTCCTCGCACTGTCGAGCTCGTCGTCTTTGTCTCTTCTACCTGACCGCCCTTGGCCAAGTATTGTTCTATGCCAGCCTCGTAGGTTTGCCAACCTGAGGGGCTCTTTCATTCTGCACGCCCTTCTTCGTCCTTCGAAGGTTCGCACTTCTTTTTTCCCTTCGATTAGTGTAAATATAATCCGGCTCCATGGCTAAATGGTTAGCGTGCTGGCCTTTGGTCCCTGGATTCGATTCCCGGCAGAGTCGGGAATTTTAACCATGACTGGTTAATTCCGCGGGCACGGGGCTGGGTGTATGTGTCGTCATTATCATCATCATTTCATCCTCATCACAACACGCGGGTTGCCTACGGGCGTCAATTCAAATGACCTGCATCTGGCGAGCCGAACACTAAAAGCCATACGCCATTCATTTCAGTATAAACAGAGGAGGTCTGCCCCGCACCGTCTAATTAAACGGGTGTAAATGATTTACGTTAACAGCAGTGATGATGCCCCGCTGGTATGTCTGACAGGTTTCCAATCAAAGACGATGCCCATCAAGGTTCAGTCGTGTCACCTCTAAAGTAAAGGTCGGTCCGGACTGGAAAACAGAAAACTACGCAACGTTTGGAGTAGAACTTTGAGATTTCAGACCAAGAGCATAAATATCTGCACCAACCACAGGCAAGTCGTCGCATGTGGACGCTACAGTTTAAATATCACCACAAATCTTGCTCAATTTGCCTAGTTGTGTGTGTGTGAACACTATCAGATCACCGTTAAACTACGGCAGGTCTTCGTCAATGTACAACTGAGTTTCTTTCGGAGTTCACTGATCTAGACAAGAAATTTCCGTGCTTGTGGCGTGTTAGTGCTCGGGACCAAACGAATCAGGTGTATGCCGCTCAAAGACACTCATCAAGCGGCAAACAGAGAAAAAAGTCTTCTCTCAGGACTGTCTACCGGAAAGAGTTGGAAAAATTAAGTAAGCCAATTCGTTCAGGGGCTGGAAACCAGGTAGTTTATAAGCCGACCTTATGTTATTTGAATTTGTTCGGTTTTATAAATGATCATGAAACTCGAGGAAGTTTGTAAATACCACGGATGAAGTTTAATTCGCCATCTTGTTGCAAGACTAACTGCGAAAATTGCCTACAGTAAAAGTTCCTCCATGATTATTTTAACAAAACTGAGAGTTAAACTTGATGCTAAAATCTGTGCCGTGTGGACACATTTGGTTTGCAACAATCTGATTTACGCAGACAAGTAGTTAGTGTGGGTCCTTCTCAATGGACATGGTCACTCGTGACTTACAGCGGGAAATACCAAGGCTGATCAAAAAGTAAGGTTACAAAACCTCCAAAAAAACATACACTTTTTATTTCACACAGCCAATACAGCCAACTGATAGTACAAATATTAGGTTATTTTTCGACATGATCTCCATATCGGTTTAGGCACTTGTCACTTCGCTGGATGAGTCTGAACATTCCCTCCCGGTTAAAATCCTGTCCTTGCCACATTGTTGCGAAGTGTTTCACCTCCTCGTTATATCCCGTAACGTGATCCTCCAGAATCAGCTCCTCCACGCGAGCTGTGTTCAAAGCTGTTGATGACATGCTGGATCGGCGACTGCGATCTCCGTCAGTGACCTTTTCTCTACCGGCCGCAAACTCTCGACACCATTCTGCGACATGCTGACGAGACATTGCAGCCTCTGCGCAAACCACTATCAGACGCGGTTACGTATTTCGCCCACAAAAATCAAATAACTGAACGGATATCTTCGCGAGACCAGTTTTCTAAACGAATGGCCATTTGTATTTACCTACAAGTGCTGTAAGTGGCGAGTAGCTGAAACTCTGCATAATTGCCAACGGCATGTATTAGAATTACCGCACACTAATAATTTCCTTATAAAAGACAAAACTCCAGGAATATCGACCTTGTACCTTAGTTTTTGATCTCCGTAGTATTTACTCTATACAGAAGATGCCACGCTCTGCAAATCCAAGTCCAAGCCTGGAATGACGCCCTCAGCAGATTTGGTCTTCATGTTAACATCAAGAAGGCAGAATACTTAATAAACCAGAGTGTCGGTGATATTGAAGTCAATGGTGAATACCTTCCGTTATTTAGGAATTCATTTATGTAGTAACACTGACATCAAGTCTGAAGTGCGAGCAAGGATAAATGCTGGATGGATATGATAGAAGGAGGTAACGTGAGTGTTCTGTGACAAGACAATGCCGATACGCCTAAAGTCGAAAGTATACCATACAGTTCTTCGCACAATCACTATCAATGGAGCTAGTTACGAGACGAGAAGAACGCGTTTGTCGATGGGAATGTCTGGCTTTGATCACACTACAAACGACGCCATTCCGAGGAAGTTTGGCAAAGTCCCAACAAAGGAGAAAATGTGTCAGAGACGTCTGGAATGGTATAATGGTAACCACATCATGCGGATCGCCAATATTGCCAAGCAACTCCACCAACTGGAAGACCAAAACAACGACGGCAGGATGCCATCGACCTACAGCGTAATGATGTTTTCGATCGTAGGCAATGGCGTTCCTTGATCCGTCGAGTGCACGTTACAACAAGTAGATAGATAAATGCTTGGATGATGAAGAAGAAGAATAGGATGATAGCTCTTCAAACAAAAGCAGCCACCACCACTTTCCCTTTCACCGAGGGAGCTGATTAAGTTTGTCGTTTCGCGCACTTGTCAGCTTGCATTCGGCATATAGTGAGTTTAAAACCCGTTTCTGTAGTGACTGGCAGTGTGACAAACACAAATAGCCAGTCCCTGAGCCAGAAGCATCAACAAGCTGCAGCCAAAATCCTTACGACGACTGGGAATAGAACCCGAGAGTCAGTCTGCTGACCTTCCAGACAGCGAATCGGACCGTCTATTCCTTATCACTAGTGGCATATTTTCGCATTAGCGATAAACGCGACATAAAATATTCTGATGCAATTTTGGGATATCTTAACGAATCACATGATTCTGGTTAAGAACATAGTAATTTTTAATTCGCGAAATAAAGCGATGACGTCAATCTGAAGCGAAATTTACTTTTCTTGCGACAAGTGCGAAAGTGTACAGAACAGAATACTCCCACCCCTTAGTTTCGGATCATTTATTGTATCCAAAATGTTAAGAGAGTTGTACAGTCCAGGACAACATGTAAGTGCTTACTTTCGTGTCCCAAGTCTTAGCCTACAATTACAACGGAACTGAATGACTGAGTGACCATATGAATTGGTGAGTGGATGATTTCAAAACTGAATTCTTCCCGTGCATGAATGATTTTTTTTGCTAGTGGCTTTACGTCGCACCGACACAGATAGGTCTTATGGCGACGATAGGATAGGAAAGGCTTAGGAGTTGGAAGGAAGCGGCCGTAGCGTTAATTAAAGTTCAGTCCCAGCATTTTGCTGGTCTGAAAATGCGAAACCACGGAAAACCATCTTCAGGACTGCAGACAGTGGGATCCGAACCCACTGTCTCCCGGAAGCAAGCTCACAGCCGCGCGGCTAACTCGTCCGGTCAGAGATAGCCACCAACTGGGGAGAGAGTTTAATGAATGAATGCTCTCATTCAATTGTGCGAAAGTGTAGCGAAAATTCACAGAAAACAACGAGCTTGAAAATGAACTCAAAAGTTACGTGTGTCAAGCAAGGATTTCTCTGTTTGAAGGAAATATCTGTTCTTTTTAATATTCTACGAAATCTCTTAAAATAGGGTGAAAGTACTAACCGTGGAGTCCTTTGTAAACAACCTGACACATATATTGTCGACTGTATGCCCTCTGCCTTTAGTCAAGAAAAGTGTTTGGAATGACGTCCTTGTAATAGCTTTCATGTGTCAACTCACCCCAAAAATAGCTTACATTCTCGTAAATCCTTAATGACGTCTATTACCAGATGTGCTTGATATTGTTCCACTGGTTGCCTTCGCGGATTTATAACGACATTCTGGTTCAGGTAAAGTGACCAATGACTCGCAAGTGTTAATGTTTCCCTAATAAACACGAGGGCGTAAACGTTATATGTTATCTTAATAAAGGAATAATGACAGTTTATCAATATCGTTACTATGTTTGTATCTACCTAATCAGTGTTCTACCTAGGACCACGCCGGCCTCCCATCACTGGGTTCCGTGGTTCAAATCCCGTTCACTCCATGCGAGATAAGTGCTGGACAAAGCGGAGGCCAGACAAGTTTTTCTCCGGGTACTCCAGTTTCCCCTGTCATCTTTCATTCCAGGAACACTCTTCAATATCATTTCATTTCATCTGTCAGTCGTTAATTACTGCCCCAGTTGAGTGCGACAAGCGTTGGTAGCCGGCACAGTTCCTATTCTCGCCGCAAGATGGGACCTTCATTCATTGCATTCGTGACCACATCGAATGACTGGGAACAGGCTGTGAATTTTCATTATATTATTATTCGTTGAGGGAAATAAATTAAAATGTTATCACATTCATTTCTTACATAATATTCCCAGCCCGGCTGCTCATTCCTGCCACACAGCCGACGAAAACTTCTGCGGAAAACGCTGACCTTTCACATAAATAATTCATAAAATACACAAATAAAACTTTCTATGGATAATATTGGAAAGTTATTAAAACGATAGCGGAAGATTTTTCTCTCTTAATCTGTTTACCCTCCAGGGTTGGTTCTATCCAGGGGGGTGAAACTCTAATAGGGCTTTTGGTTCCAATCTGTAGCTAGCTTCAGGTAGTTTCAGTCTCTTTTTCTAGATGGCGCTACAGGTCATTCATAACGTGTACATAGTTATATACACGTTCTGTAGGTGGCACGCAAGTAAGCATGAAATGAACGTTGTTAATAATTAAAGGCAGTTTGCCTCCAAGTGAAGTATTTAAAGTATTTCAAGTCTAACCTCAATCAGTGGGCACTTCTCACAAATTAATTAGTCATAAAACGTCAAGCATTGTGGAGATAATATTGCTGAATTGTATCGAATTCGACTTTACCCAATCGATTAACCTTGTTCGAACTTATATCGATTTTAATCGATAGTTCCCATGATGCTACAGTATTTGTGTTTTGTGTTTGAATTCCAAGTGCTCATGTGCTTGTGATGTAAATCTTAGTTCCTTGTGCTTGTTTATTTGAAATATATCTTCGCCAGTCCTCCTGAAATCCTGTATTTCCTGTTTGAGTACACATCAGGGGCTGAAAGCTGAATGGTTCTATGAATGTAGTTCTATATAATTCCTGTCTCAGTGCATTTAATTATGTTATTTTTATTTTCATGTGGTACTTGGATATTGATGTGATACCCCATTGTCTTGCATATGGTGTGCTCTGTTGTCTTGCTTTCGAAGGGATTTCTTATTTGTTATAATATCAGCTTTGTGTTAATGTGTCAATCATTCATTTGAAGTTAAAGCTGCTTTGAGGTGTGTGGTTATGTTCTCAGTAACATAGTATGCCATACGAACTAGGGGTATCAGATCATTATTTACAACGTAGTAAGTACTTGGAAATAAAAATATATGAATTACAATGTATTGGGCATGGAAGTAGTAGAACTGCATTATTATCGCCGTTTGGCGAGGGGGGGTGGAGGGGGGGGTTGGGAAAGGAGGGGGGGGGGAGGAGCGGTAAGCATACCCGGATGTGCGTCGCTGCGCCGGATGTTAATTCTCCGCGCTATCTGTTGATAGTAATACTAATGTATTGCACCAGAATGCACACTGTGGCGCTATCTCGGAAAAGAGACTAAAAGTACTAGCGCCAAGTGGCTTGGAACCGAAATTTATCATTGAGTTTCATCTCTATTCTATTCTATCCTCTTTGGTTCTATCCTCGGACTCAGCGAGAGATCCCACCTCTACCGCTTCAAGGGCAGTGTTCTGGACCATGAGACTGTGGGTCGGGAAGGATGACCAGTACCTCGCCCAGGTGGCCTCACCTGCTATGCTGAACAGGGGCCTTGTCGGCGGATAGGAAGTTTGGAAAGGATAGACAAAAAGGAGAGAATGAAGCGGCCGTGGCCTTAAATTAGGTACCATCCCGGCACTTACCTGGAGGAGAAGTGGGAAACCAGTTCGAGGATGGCTGAGGAGGAAATCGAACCCACCTCCCGAAGCTGAGTGGACCCCGTTCCAGCCCTCGTACCACTTTTCAAATTTCGTGGTAGAGCCGGGAATCGAACCCGGGAGGTGGAGCTAATCACAATGACCTCTACACCACAGAGGCGAACGACGCAATATGTACTTTGCGAAATAAAAGCAAAAAAATGTTTCCTTTTCACGAAATCGTACGTAGATTAATGAGAAAATGTCATGCCTCCACCAATGAAAGCTCTCAATATTTCCCGACACTGAAGTGACGTTCTTCACCTGAATGAGACAAGCCAGCTCTGTAGACGTGTAGTAGCACGCGGCATTCTTTTGAGTCTCTTGAGGTTTTCTTACTTCAAAGAGAATCTTAACTTCCTTACAGCCAGCGTCTTAATCGCGTTTGCGTGTTAGCACGATAAGAAGCTTTCGCTTTGTCACGTGACACTGAGTGAAGAGGGTGACACTTTGAAGTGACGGTATGCACTCGCTAAATATTCAACGGCAGTTGGACATTAACTAAAGAAAGTCGGAGCAATGTGGCTACCTACATAAATATAGTAACATAAAAACTCTTTAAAATTTGTATTTTCTTCTCCTTTCTTAATCTATTTACCCTCCAGAGTTGGTTTTTCCCTCGGACTCAGCGAGGAATCCCACCTCTATAGCGTCAAGGGCAGTGTCCTGCGGCGTGAGACGTTTGGTCGGGGGATGAAACTGGGAAGGAGGAACAGTACCTCGCCCAGGCCGTCTCACTTGCTATGCTGAAGAGGGGCCTAGTGAGGGGTTTGGGAAGATTGGAAAGAATAGACAAGGAAGAGGGAAGGAAGCGTCCGTGGCCTCGAGTTAGGTGCCATCCCGGCATTTGCCTGAAGGAGAAGGGGGAAACCACGGAAAACCTCTTCCAGGATGGCTGAGGTAGGAATCGAGCCCCCTCTACCCAGTTGACCTCGCGAGGTTGACTGGACCCCGTTCCAGCCCTCGTTCCACTTTTCAAATTTCGTGGCAGAGGTGGGAATCGAACCCGGACCTCCGGGGTGCCAGCTAATCACACTAATCACTACACCACAGAGGCGGACGATAATTATGCCTTACTAGTATATAAGCCTGTCTTCGACAGTCAAAATTACTATCTATAAAATAATTTTAAATTTTAATGGACTATTAATTTACGTATCTTTTGGATAACAGTTACACTTTCTAGGATTCATTCAGCAGGAATCAAAACAGGTAGTGCAGTATGTCTTTACAAACCATACCGAGTGCATTTGTAACTCGGACTTGTCCATGGATCTGCGCACTCTACATACAACTGCCCGAAATGAATCACCATCAATAGCGCCATAGGCCCTCATTCCGTATGAGCACTGCGAAGAGGTTTTGGATTTAATTCAGGCTTTTGCCACGCATTCTAGTGATCAGAAATTCCGTAACAGCACCTCTCTTTCCCTACCGACCACCATTCTGATGGTAAGAACGGGATTCGAACCGTCTAAGCACGGTGTCAGACCAAAATGATCGGACACGTTAACGACCACGGCCATTAGGCGGACTACTCGACCACATGTTTATCGATAGTGATCAAGCCCAGAATTGCAAAAAAGATTCATTCATTTCACTGAAAAATACTATTTTCAACTGAACAGTTCAAATATGATGGTCCCTCCAGGTAGGGTTGGCGTCGGGAAGGGCATCCGGTTGTAAAACATGGCCAAATCCAAAATGCTACACAGTTCGCACCCGCCACTCTACAGATGTGGGAAAAGGGAGACCAGGTTTAAGTATGATGGTCATTGTTCTTTAAGCCAGACGGAACGCAGCTGCCTCAGCCCAACTTACGTCGCGCGCGGCCGCCTTGCTTTAAGTGGCTATACAATCTTACATGAAATCTTCTTCTTAATCTGTTTACCCTCCAGGGTCGGTTTGTCCCTCGTTCTCAGCGAGAGATCCCACCTCTACCGCCTCAAGGGCAGTGTCCTAAAGCGTGAGACACCGGGTCGGGGGATACAACTGGGGAGAATGACCAGTACCTCGCCCAGGCGTCCTCACCTCCTATGCTGAGCAGGGGCCTTGTGGAGGGATGGGAAGATTGGATGGGACAGGCAAGGAAGAGGGAAGGAAGCGGCCGTGGCCTTAAGTTAGGTACTATCCCGGCATTCGCCTGGAGGAGAAGTAGGAAATCACGGAAAACCACTTCCAGGATGGCTGAGGTGGGAATCGAACCCACCTCTACTCAGTTGACTTCCCGAGGCTGAGTGGACCCGGTTCCAGCCCTCGTACCACTTTTCAAATTTCGTGGCAGAGCCGGAATCGAACCCGGACCTCCGGGGATGGCAGCTAATCACGCTAACCACTACACCACAGGGGTGGACACATGAAATCTTAGCTTATAAAACATGCTGGAAGTGTCATCATTCATAATGAGGAACGTCATATACCGGTACACCATGCACACCAATGGCGAGAGTTCACACGACCATTAAGACGAAACCACGCCTCATCCGAAAATAACACAAGCTGTGGATCGCATGAACGATCATTCAATGATGCAAGAGAAAACACACAATATCTCACTCTCGCGGCTGGACCAGCAGGTTTTAAAAGTGGGCCCGTGTATACCTGTACGGTCTGATGTGTAACAGCTTTGTAGCTCCGAGTGTAGAGCAAACCGAACCCCGAATTTTGTGAGTGACTTATTCGGTGACCGTCCAAGGTTCGCACCAGTGTCATCCAGCTTTTCCTGTTCGTGTGCGAGCACTGAGACAGTAGTTTCAAATTCAATTACAATAACGTGAATCTGTGATCATGAAGGTGACACTTCACCAGGAAATTGCGGAACAAATGCATCACGTCCCCGTTGAGCTGACTCGTACTTAAAATAGCCTTTACACATGAAATTATGATGGTACCGTGTTAACAGCTGAAATTCAGACTGGCTATTGATGCTAGGTCGAACACGTGCGAGAGTACGGTCTGAGCTTCTATGAGAGACCCTGTATCTGTGGAAGCAAAACAAGCAGTTCGACATCATGCCGGTAGATTGAACCTCCGTCATAATCGCGAATATGCGACACGAGTCGTTCATTCATCATTGTACTTTTCTTGTAAATAAGACGTAATAATCTATAACTGGTGTTGAAACCTTCTCATATCGCTGTGAATGGCACACAGAATTAGGGAGTTGATATACATGGACAGCTGGAGGTGTGTAACGTAAGGCGACAAAATGTGTGACGAAAGTGTAACCATATCAACCGTGCAGGCTGTTACGTGAGGTATTGTTACCTAGCAACCGTGCAGGCTGTGATGTAAGGTATACCTAGCAACCGTGCAGCTGTAATGTGAGGTATTGTCACCTAGCAACCGTGCAGCTGTAATGTGAGGTATTGTTACCTAGCAACCGTGCAGGCTGTGATGTAAGGTATACCTAGCAACCGTGCAGCTGTAATGTGAGGTATTGTCACCTAGCAACCGTGCAGGCTGTGATGTAAGGTATACCTAGCAACCGTGCAGCTGTAATGTGAGGTATTGTCACCTAGCAACCGTGCAGGCTGTGATGTAAGGTATACCTAGCAACCGTGCAGCTGTAATGTGAGGTATTGTCACCTAGCAACCGTGCAGGCTGTGATGTAAGGTATACCTAGCAACCGTGCAGCTGTAATGTGAGGTATTGTCACCTAGCAACCGTGCAGCTGTAATGTGAGGTATTGTCACCTAGCAACCGTGCAGGCTGTGATGTAAGGTATACCTAGCAACCGTGCAGCTGTAATATGAGGTATTGTTACCTAGCAACCGTGCAGGCTGTGATGTAAGGTATACCTAGCAACCGTGCAGCTGTAATATGAGGTACTGTTACCTAGCAACCGTGCAGCTGTAATGTGAGGTATTGTTACCTAGCAACCGTGCAGCTGTAATGTGAGGTATTGTTACCTAGCAACCGTGCAGGCTGTGATGTAAGGTATACCTAGCAACCGTGCAGCTGTAATGTGAGGTATTGTTACCTAGCAACCGTGCAGCTGTAATGTGAGGTATTGTTACCTAGCAACCGTGCAGGCTGTGATGTAAGGTATACCTAGCAACCGTGCAGCTGTAATGTGAGGTATTGTCACCTAGCAACCGTGCAGGCTGTGATGTAAGGTATACCTAGCAACCGTGCAGCTGTAATGTGAGGTATTGTCACCTAGCAACCGTGCAGGCTGTGATGTAAGGTATACCTAGCAACCGTGCAGCTGTAATGTGAGGTATTGTCACCTAGCAACCGTGCAGGCTGTGATGTAAGGTATACCTAGCAACCGTGCAGCTGTAATGTGAGGTATTGTTACCTAGCAACCGTGCAGCTGTAATGTGAGGTATTGTTACCTAGCAACCGTGCAGCTGTAATGTGAGGTATTGTTACCTACCAACCGTGCAGGCTGTGATGTAAGGTATACCTAGCAACCGTGCAGCTGTAATGTGAGGTACTGTTACCTAGCAACCGTGCAGGCTGTGATGTAAGGTATACCTAGCAACCGTGCAGCTGTAATGTGAGGTATTGTTACCTAGCAACCGTGCAGCTGTAATGTGAGGTATTGTTACCTAGCAACCGTGCAGCCTGTGATGTAAGGTATACCTAGCAACCGTGCAGCTGTAATGTGAGGTATTGTTACCTAGCAACCGTGCAGCTGTAATATGAGGTATTGTTACCTAGCAACCGTGCAGCTGTAATGTGAGGTATTGTTACCTAGCAACCGTGCAGCTGTAATGTGAGGTATTGTTACCTAGCAACCGTGCAGCTGTAATGTGAGGTATTGTTACCTACCAACCGTGCAGGCTGTGATGTAAGGTATACCTAGCAACCGTGCAGCTGTAATGTGAGGTATTGTTACCTAGCAACCGTGCAGCTGTAATGTGAGGTATTGTTACGTAGCAACCGTGCAGCTGTAATGTGAGGTATTGTTACCTAGCAACCGTGCAGCTGTAATGTGAGGTATTGTTACCTAGCAACCGTGCAGGCTGTGATGTAAGGTATACCTAGCAACCGTGCAGCTGTAATGTGAGGTATTGTTACCTAGCAACCGTGCAGCTGTAATGTGAGGTATTGTTACCTAGCAACCGTGCAGGCTGTGATGTAAGGTATACCTAGCAACCGTACAGGCTGTGATGTAAGGTATTGTTACCTAGCAACCGTGCAGACTGTGATGTAAGGTACTGTTACCTAGCAACCGTGCAGGCTGTGATGTAAGGTATTGCTACCTAGCAACCGTGCAGGCAGTGATGTAAGGTATTGTTACCTAGCAACCGTGCAGGCTGTGATGTAAGGTATTGTTACGTAGCAACCGTGCAGGCTGTGATGTAAGGTAATGTTACCTAGCAACCGTACAGACTATGTCTTACGGCTGGTTGCCATCTGAAATTAGCAGCCATTGATGAATGACCATGATGGGAGACATATTTATATGATCATTTGATTTTTGCCAAGGGAACAGGTGTTTCTTTCTTGAGTCGATCATGTCCAGAATAATAAGAAAATACAAATTGTATATTTCCATCATGTTTCTATGTACACGTCCGCCTCTGTGGTGGAGTGGTTAGTGTGATTAGCTGCCACCTCCGGAGGCCCGGGTTCGATTTCCGGCTGTGCCACGAAATTTGAAAAGTGGTACGAGGGCTGTAAAGGGGTTCACTCAGCCTCGGGAGGTCAACTGCGTAGAGGAGGGGGAGGGGTCGATTCCCTCCTCAGCCATCCTCGAAGTGGTTTTCCTTGATTTCCCACTTCTCCTCCAGGCAAATGCCGGGATGGTACCTAACTTAAGGCCACGGCCGCTTCCTTCCTTCCTTCCTTCCTTCCTTCCTTCTTCCTTGTCTATGCCTTCCAATTTTCCCATGCCCCACAAGGCCCCTGTTCAGCATAATAGCAGGTGAGGCCGCCTGGGCGTGGTACAGGTACCCCTCCCCAGCTGTATTCCCCGAGCCAAAGTCTCACGCACCAGGACACTGCCCTCGAGGCGCTGAGTCCAAGGAAAACCAACCCTGGAGGGTAAAAGGATTAAGAAGAAGTCTTAAAGGAAGCAGACGAATATTGTTACTTGGGTAGTAGAATGACTAACGTTCGCAGAAGTAAGGACGACGTAATATGCAGATTAGAAAAAGCAGGAAAGGTATTTCTTAATGAAAGAAACATTGATATAGGAATTATAAACATCTTCTTGAGTACTTTAGTCTGAAGCGTGCCATGAACGATAAGTGACTCAGAAAGAAAGAGAACAGAAGCTTTTGAAATGTAGCTCTACTGAAGAATGTTGTATGTGAAATGGGTAGATCGAATCACGAATGAAGACATACTGAATCGAATCGGTGAGAGGAGAACAATTTGGCTAAAATTGACCAGAAAAAGAGAGAGAATGGTAGGACACGGCTTAAGACAGCCATTTGAGGGAAGTGTAGGCGGTAAGAACGGTAGGAGTAGACCAACCACAGGATAGGGTGGCGTGGTGGGCTGCATCGGACTAATGGCATGTATCGTACAATGATTGTTCACATCTATATGAATTAAACCGCAGTCACTGTGGACTGTGTCTACGCTCTGACACTGTCTTCAGCTGTTCCATATGACATGTCTTCTAATTACGAGGATTGGAGCAAAAGTCATGGCAACTATTTTTTTCTCATAGATATGTGTCTTGTGGAAGTTCTGCAGGCATAGTGTGTATGCAGAACAACAGACGGCTGTGTGATAGCTGGTAGTAGCGCAGCGAGGGCTGTGAAATCAGTCAGTTGGTGAGTGTCGTGCGAGATGGAAGTAACCCGTGTTGAGCAGCGCGCTTACAACAAAATAGCCGTTGTCCGAGGGAGAAATGCAATGGAATGTCACAGTGAATTAGTGGAAGCCCTTGGGAATAATGGCCTACCATACCGTACAATAGCACGGTGGGTAGGAAAGTTTCAGCAAGGACGTGTGTCAACCAGTGATGAGCAACGTTCGGGACGACCTGTCATTGGCACGTGCCGTCATCGAGCAGCTCCTCGATGAAGACAGACGATGGACGCTACTAGAGTTAGAGAGGGAAAGTGGCATCGAGAAACGCACCGTCCACTGGATATTGCGTAATGAGCTGCAAATCGCATCGCAGTGGGTACCGCATGCACTGACGGAATTTCAAAGGTGGGTGCGCTAGCTATGCAATATGCTCCGACTACCTTGCACGCTGGCAACAGGACAGCGATCAGTTCTTGTCACGAATAATCGCCATCGATGAATTTTTGGCCAAGGCATACGAACCAGAACTGAAACGTCAGTCCGCGAAGTGGCGACATGCTGGATCACCAAGGAGGCAGAAGGTCCGTCAGAATCCTTCCCCAGTCAAACTGATGGTGATCGTCGCGTATGACGTCAGAGGTGTCATTGTTTGCCACTTTGTTCCACATGGCAGAACAGTGACCGCACAGTACTACAGGGGCTTCCGGGTGCGACGGGTACGACGTGGAGTTCGGGAGAAACGTCCGGATCTTGTGGACAGTGCAATAATCCTGCACGACAATGCAAACCAACATAAAGCAGAGTGTGTAGGGCAGCAACTGCGACGTTGGGGATGGAAAGAATTGGAGCACCCACGGTACTCTCCCGACATTTCGCCCTGTGACTTTGATCTCATTCGAGAGATTAAGGGACCACTACGTGGTAGGTGGTCTGCAACACGAGAGGACATTGCTAACGCTGTGCGCCAACAGCTGACCCGATTCACACATGGTGCGGCAAATGCTGAGGCAGATGGTATTCAGCGCCTCCCACATCGTTGGCAGCGTGTGGTGTCTGTCGCAGGGGACTACTTTGAGGGTCTTTAGGCCGAGGTTTGTCATGTCAAACTTTATGTGTACTGTGTTGTCATTCTTTTGCACCGGAAAGGCCATATTGCCCTCTATACTGCCGTAATAAATTAGTGTGTTATGATATTTCAGTGCTATTCATTGTCCACACGTGTAGTTAACACCTTGTCCTTTCGTCTGTATATGTCACATTTTCCAACCGGACTGGTAAATTCAACAAAAATAGCTGCCATGCATTTTGCCCCAACCCTCGTATTTTTACTCCGCAGTGCTTTACTTCTAAATTGACGTATTGGCCGTTTTTGGCCCAGTCTGGTGGTTATGCGCTGAAACGTAGACATCCAACCAATCCTAATGTGCCATTCATATCGACTTATATCGGAAGAGTGCAATCTCGAAACTAGTTGCCAACTCTGATACACTTAAGAAAATGGAAATTGCAACACCATGAACGCATTGGTTGTTTGTGTTGATTTTCAAGATATGGAACGACGCCATGTAAGTATGTAAACGATCAAAGTTTCAGACCCACTGGATTGTTGCTACAGGTCTCCCCACGTGATTAGTCGCGGAGGAATCAACTCCAGTATACGGACTCTGGTGTAGCGTAGTTGACTTGCAGTCTGTGCAGTGAAGTATTCCCCGTCAAACATGCCTCGACGTCAGATAAGAGCACGCTATCAACAATTGTCGCCGTTTTGAGAGGGCTCGGATAATTGGGCTTTGAGGCTGGATTTTCGCTAAGGACTGTCGCTGCACGTGTTGGCCGATAGGCATCTACGGTACAACGTGTATGGGAGCAGTGGTCAAATGAAGGTAGCCACACTCGTAGATCTGGCACAGGCCCAGCGCGACAGACAACTGTGAGAGAGGATCGCCGCATCATTCGGATGGCCCGGGTGGAACCCCATGCAACACCAGCGCAAATTCGAGCAGCTGTGGCACCCCACGTTACACAACAAACAGTTGGTAATCGCCTGCGTGCGCTGGCTTACGAGCCCGTGTCCCTGCAGAAGGTATTCCATAGACCCCACAACAGCGACGTGTAAGGCTGGCCTGGTGTCGAGAAAGATCGACGTGGGTTGACGAATGGCATAGGGTCGTCTTTAGTGATGAATCGCGCTTCTGTCTTGCCCGCAGTGATCGTCGGAATCGTGTGCGCCGACGTACCGGGGAGAGGGGCCGCCCAGATCTTATTGTCGAGAGGCACACAGGGCCAACACCAAGCATTATGGTCTGGGGAGCTATTGGCTTTAATGTGGAATCACAATTAGTGCTTGTTGAGGGCACTATGACTGCTCGACACTACGTTGATAAGGTACTCAGTCCAGTGGTTGTCCCTATGATGGCGAACATCGCTAATGGGATGTTTCAGCAGGACAATGCCCGGGTTCACACTGCACGCATCTCCAGAGAAGCTCTCCACGACATCATAACCTTAGAATGGCCCACCAGATCCCCAGATCTCAGTCCTATTGAGCATGTGTGGGACATGATGGGTTGACTACTGGCCAACCGTCCTCAGCCACCCACAACTCTGGAACAACTGACCCGTGCAGTGCAGCAAGCATGGGCCACAATTCCTCAGGAAGCGATCCAGGGCCTTATTGACTCCATGCCTCGACAAATTCATCAATGTATTGCAGCTCGTGGTGGGCACATCCTGTATTGATTGTTGTCCAAACTTACGGTCGGAGGGACCTGAAAGTGTAATCATCGAAGCACAACCGAACACTCGTCCTGCATGTTCAATTGCAGTAATGTGGCACCACTCCTGCTGGGTGTTGAATTTCCAATTTCTTCAGTGTATTCACATTCACCACGCCACGCGTGCCAGGTAGTAGCGATCTCTTGCATTTTTTTTCAGTAATTTGTGTATTTCATATTATCTCTAGTATAGTACAGTATAGCGCAGTTTACAGTCTTTCATAGTATAAGTTAGTAGAATGCAGGTGTAATAGTTCATTGTATAAAAATAGTTGTTTTATTTACGTCAATGTACTTAGTTCGTGCGTGTTTAGCATGCCTCACAGTAGTTCGGAAAAAGACAAGATCAGTGGAGTGTTCCCTTCGTAGGTCATAAACTCCTTAATGTACCAGCCATTAGCAGTGAGTGACGCGTTATTTCCACATTCTCTTTTATTCTTAATAATATACTCCCTTTTTAGTGTCCGGCGTTGTTAGGAAGTGTAGTTCTTGGGAAGTTGTTTTCAATCCCGATTCATAAGCTTTTCTGATTACGCTATTACATTTGACGAGTTCGTACTGCATCAGCTGTTCCCGCAGCAGTAGCGCACTGGCAAGAGCTAACCCGATACTCATTTGTTTTGCGAAACGTCAATTTAGAAGTAAAGTCGTGCGGAGTATTGTTTAATTCAGTCTACCATAGGTCCCAATAACATAGAGCAGTTTATATGGGAGAGGGGGCTGCGGTAGTTGGCCGTTTGGTCTCTGGAGTGTGGTCAAAGTCCCGTGGAGATAGCACAAGAAACACACACCAGTGTGCACATGCTGTCCGACTCGTTGGCTGAATGGTCATCGTACTGACCTTCGGTTCCCCGCCGGGTCGGGGATTTTAACCTTCATTGGGGGAATTTTGCTGTCCCGAACATTCCTGCAACTCACAGACCATACATAACACTATCCTCCACGACAATAACACGCAGTTACCTACACATGGCAGATGCCACCCACCCTCATTATTATAGCGTACACATGCTGAACCGAGTGCTACGGCGTCCATTTCGCCGATTCTGCAGCAAAACCCTGATCCGCTGAGTGTGGGTATTTCAGAGAACCATTAAAGATGATACACAGCTAGTGAGTGCGGGGTTCACTTTTGAGTGCACGACAGGGCAGTCATACTTTATCTGCGAGTGGTATTCTAATTCTCCATTTCAGAGTGGAATAAAGCCGTCAAAAGAATGAACTGTTAAACCGACAGAACTCTACACGAGTGTAGAGCATTAGGACCATTTTAATACGAGTCTTGGAACGAAAGAGCGGCAGAAATACCGGTCAACACATCGCCTGAGATACCAATCGATAGGAATAACACATCCATGCCTCTGTGTTATTCGAATATACAGTAACTCCATAAACTTCTGGCACAACACTTCTCATTGCTTGTTTTGAAATCTTAAGAGGGTATTGAAGACTAGTGTATGAATCACCCGTAGCAAGAAAACGGAGAGTCACGGTTAGGCTTTCCTGTACGGATATATCTTCTCTCATGAGTGAACTTGTCCGTGTAACTTTGGTCAAATTGCATTTAACAGGAAATCGAAATCACAGGATTCCTTTCTCATAAGATGATTAAATTGTCCACTCAATTCTGCTCTCAAGTGATTTACCTCCTAACAGTGTCCGACTCGTTGGCTGAACGGTCAGTGTACTGGCCTTCGGTTCAGAGGGTCCCGGGTTCGATTCCCGGCCGGGTCGGGGATTTTAACCTTAATAGGTTAATTCCAATGGCACAGGGGTTGGGTGTATGTGTTGTATTCATCATCATTTCATCCTCATCACGACGCGCAGGTCGCCTACAGGTGTCAAATCAAAAGACCTGCACCTGGCGAGCTGAACTTGTCCTCGGACACTCCCGGCACTAAAAGCCATACGCTATTTCAATATAATTTTCTTGAAAGGAAAACACCTGACTGGACTAGATTTTTTTGCCTTTCCCTGAGAGCTATGGGGGTGGGGGCTCCTTGCAACCACCGGATATGGGCGCCCTTGGCACCACCTCGGGATGAGGACGCGAGTTTACTTACTGTGTGATGTGATGTGATGTGATGTGATGTGATGTGATGTGATGTGATGTGATGTGATGTGATGTGATGTGATGTGATGTGATGTGATGTGATGTGATGTGATGTGATGTGATGTTGAAAGATCCTTCCCACAACACAGAAACATTCTTTACGACTATAGAACACGACAGTTACTGGAGAATATTGAACATTTGTTGGTTGTAAATTCCTCATATAATCGTATTTTATACAATGATGCCCATTTACGTACCTAATTTGGCTACTTTTAGTGGTTGTATGCCTGCCTACGTTGACTGTTTTAACGCCTATAAATGCTGACCACAGATTAATGGCGTATACTAAGGACTACCGAGGCTATCGGTGAAGCCCAAACCTCTAATGAAAACGGTGGAAATCAAAACCACATTATAATATAAGTATCTGACACATTGTTCCACGCATAAATCTTGAAAGCTATGAGAAAAAACGTCGCACGTATTTCTGAGAGCAAGGTATCGGAGACCGATCTCGCAGCAGCGGGTATGGGGACAGCTTTGCTTTGTCAGGTCGCCACTGGTAATGAAGAACCATGCGTTAGTAACCGTATCTACAGTACTTCCTCACCTCCGATAACAGTGCTGGTATTTCACTCCCGTTTGCTTCGGCATCCTTGTAGGAAGACACTGCAGGGCTGCTGTTATAGGAGTGATATAGTTGTCCTTGTATACGTAGATCTGCTAAAATGAAATGCAATTTTTCAGGTTTAGTGTTCCCTTTTGTTAGGTGGAATCGAACCCGTGTTCATAGGTCGTACATCACCACTGATTTACCGAGGAAGCAGTGATCGAAGGGTACGACCGCTGTAAAATTCAAAATTGATATTTAATAATAATAATGGTGCATGGCATCTATATAGGCTCGGTGGTGACCTAATGAGGATGAAATGAATGGCGAAGACGTCATAAAGAGTCAGTCCCCAAGCCAGAGGAATTAACAGTACGACGGGGTTGATTCTGAGAATTGGACCGGGGCAACCGCACCAAAGACAAGCCACAAAGCCGGACTTTAATTTGATAAACCTCAGGCAACATCACCAATCAGGTGTAGGGCAGTAGCTGGTGATTGGCTGTAGCTCATGACGTTCACTAAACCAACCATCAAAAAGGGGTAATCTAGTCTAGTGGTAGCCCACGTCTTGATCTCAGCATACGCTACTGCCATACATATGAGTAAAGTTTATGAGCATTTTCGATCAGAAAAAGGAAAGCTGCAATGGCAAGGAAGGTGACACGTGTGACGGTGTCAAATTCTATCAATTCTCACCTTGCAAATGCTAGCACGAGCTCAGAAGGATGTCAAGGTCAGTTTGCAAGTATTTGTGCTCGTGAAACAGCAAGCAGAAATGCTGGCCGGTAATTTCTCAGGTATTCGGAAGTGAAGGGGCAGACTATGGGTGAGGTGATGAGTTGGTGGCTGGCGCTCAGGGACACTGTGCAAGTGCGTCATTTGAGCATTTTGATTGGAGGGTCCTCCATTTTGAGAGCAATTTGGGACCACAACATTTATGCTAATATTCTATGTTAACAACCAAAGCTCTGTAAAATAAGAGCAATCACAGAGAATTAAAAAGCAGACCGCCGGGCTGAGTGGCTGGGGCGGTTGAGACGCTGCCCTTCTGACCACAACTTGGCAGGTTCGATGGTACTTGAAGGTGCTCAAATACGTCAGCCTCGTGTCGGTCGATTTACTGGCACGTAAAAGAACTCCTGCGGAACTAAATTTCGACACCTCGACGTATCCGTAAGAAGTAGTTAATGGGACGTAAAGCAAATAACATTATTACAAAGTAGACCTAATTCAAAAGTGTCTGTTACTTGGCCTTACACTTGTCACCTCCTTGGTCTTCCTCTTGCTTGCTTTCCTAGTGTTTTCCCTTTAAAGACGTTTACTAGGATGTCATTATGTCTCGCGATATGACTACAAGCTTTCTTTGTTCGGGGCGTCGACCAATGTGGATCTTTTGCCCCACTGTCCGGTTCCATGGCTAAATGGTTAGTGTGCTGGCCTTTTGGCCACAGGGGTCCCGGATTCGATTCCCGGCAAGGTCGGGAATTTTAACCATAATTGGTTAATTTCGCTGGCACGAGGGCTGGGTGTATGTGTCGTCTTCATCATCATTTCATCCTCATCACGACGCGCAGGTCGCGTACGGGTGTCAAATCATAAGACCTGCATCTGGCGGGCCGAACATGTCCTCGGACACTCCCGGCACTAAAAACAATACGCCATTTCATTTTTCCCCACTACACGCTTTATCTTCCTTCTTTCCATATCCTTTATCAGTCTCCGTTGTTCATTGATTTCCTTTAGAACATCTCGGTTCGTTTTTTGTTTTGTTTTTTCAGTCCAACATGTCCTCGTCACGTTCCTCCAAATCCACATCATTTCTGTTGCTCCCAATGAATCTCTATCTTTTTTTCCAATAGTCCAGCTCTCACAGCTATAAAGTAGTACACTCCAGTAACAGTAAAATTCACACACACAATATGGACAAAAGAGCAAAATTTTCCCTTTATTTTTACATGCTCCGATCACATCGTATTTTTACACAAAATTAAGTCTTATCTTTCGATTTGAAATAAAGTCATTAATCTCTTTTGAAATGGCAACATCAGTACTCCTTTTGACAAGCAGAAAGCCAAAGTGGGCGATCGTCTTCCTGCAGCATGTCTTAAAACGTCGCAGGTTGCTGAATTCATTACTACTTGTCTACAAAAACGGCAGCTCTTCCTTGGATATATTAGTTTTTTATTCTTCCATTTTGTAACAACAACAAAACTCAGCAATTCAGACAGAAGCAATTTCTCGTCAAGAGTGTAAAAGTTACAAACGTATTTTACATTAGCCAGGTTTAATTTGCTTCCGGTTAGGTTCTGAACCTCCAAGCTATGTTCTTCAAGTCTGGTCTACATCTCTTGCTTAACAATTATCCACAAAACTTTTAGTGAAACTTCGTTTTTCGGGGGTTAGGAGCCAGAAGAGAGCTTCAACGGTTTAGGTAGTACTGCCAACTGAATGGAACTGAAATCTGAACTGAATCGACAGTATGATCGATATGAACCTTTATTATCTAAAGCCCAGGACTGCAGCACGCACACGTAATACAGTATAATCACGCCTCGTGACCGTTTTCTTTATTATCCATAATAATGAAAATGAAAACCTACAACCTGTTTTCCAGTCTTTGACTGGGTCAGAGATGTAATGAATGAATCAGATATAGGCTGTTATTACGATGGGGTCGCCACTCCCAAAGTGATTTATATTAATGAGTGATAGATGCTATGAAATGATCATGGAGTGTGTTGCTGGAATGAAAGATGACAGGGAAAACCGGAGTACCCGGAGAAAAACCTGTCCCGCCTCCGCTTTGTCCAGAACAAATCTCACATAGAGTGACCGGGATTTGAACTACGGTATCCAGCGGTGAGAGGCCGACGCGCTGCCGTCTGAGCCACGGAGGCTTTAACCATAATAATATCAATTATAGTAAATTAGTTAGACTAGCCTATCTCGTTTTACCAGGGATGCCTGGAGATTCGCCAGGATGAAATCAAACATTGTTTTAATCCTCTAAATTGGGGAAGAGATCTTCCTGTTATGCGGCAGCTGATTCAATCGACTTGCGGAGAGGAAAGAACGACTGTTCAGTTTCTTCTTCTATACGACAGCAATCAGCCACGTAAGCACCTCACAATGTCTGTGAGTTCCTGTGATGAACTCCGCCATTGCAATAGGTTTCTAAAGTTCAGTCTGCTTCACTATATTAATATAGTATTTTAAACTGCGCGATTACACCGTCAGGTGTCTTGTCTCATATCTCGAAGATAACCGAGTTTCGCGGATAACAGGAAATAGCATTGTTACATTGTAGTACTGTTGCATTGTTTCGAATTGAACTTTACTTCCACCATCAATTTTCGCTGTATTGTCTTCTTGTTTTTGTTTGGCAACTCTGTTGCTCTGAATCCACATTTCTCTGCTACCTCCCTGCAGTGATTGAACAGACAAGCAAGACATGTTGAAAACCTACGGATATGAGCTACGAACTAAAATATAATAAAGTATGAGAATATATTCCTTATTTATTTGTATGTTGGGTATTCAGCCCGAAGGCTGGTTTGGTCCTCCACAGCTCCACACAGCCTAGGCGTCAGTGAAAAGGCGTACTACAGAAATGAGGAGTCAGGTAGTTTCCTGTTGCTTTCCTCACAGAAAAAAGTTGCTATGGCATACCACTCTGCCAAGCGCACTGAAATGCGTGTATTCCTAAAAGTTAAAATCATTTTCTTAATCATCGTCATCCGGGCGATTAGATTAGCAGTTTGCCTTTTTCTATCACTACGAGCGCTAATGTGAGCCAGTGCAGAGTTTTACAACCACACTCGGTGCGGACATTTTTCAAAAATCAAAAATGCCTGAGTGTATTGAACCAAAGAACACATAACAGAAAGGATAAAGTAAATAAGTTCATTTGGCTAGGATTTTAGTCTAGGTTTAGAAAACGAGTGAAGAAACAAGGCTGTATCTAGGCCAGAAGTGATTTCTTACTTTGATATCCAAGACTCGGAATTTGAAACCTTTCCGAATCCCCTAGGCCTTTGAACTTTTGGCACAATTGAGGAAATGACGTAATTCTACGATTTTGATTGTATGGGGTCCCCTGCTTTGTCTGCTAGGAATTAAGAAATCTTCAGTTCTGAAAGATTGTTTGTCGTAAGAGACTGCTAAAAGGGGAACAACATACCCATGATTCTATGCTATTCCGTGTAGCGGATAAATGTGCACATGTCTTTCCTTCCTGTTCCTGTAAGTAATAGTTATGATTTGTGAATGTGTTTTTCCACTCTTAAACTCGTTTCATGGAACACATCGAGATCTTCCTATACCACTCTACTTCAGAACAGAAATTCATTCTTCCTGTCTTGCACCCTCTCACTAACAATGAGACTCAGACATTCCAAAGTAGGGGTCTACAGGGATGTACAATACCGCACTGTATTTTTTCTATCTGATCGTCTGAAAGGGGATATGTTGTTGATTTATGACGAAAACTCGGGCAAAGAGGTGGTCATCTGGAGAAGTTCCACTATATATCATGTGCTTACAGACACCGCGAAGTAGGCGGAAGTCACGCTCTGAGGAGCTGACATTCGCTTGTATCCAGAAAACACATTACACGTAGACAGCCAGAAGGGAAACCATTAATACTACAGCGACATCAACGTAGGAAGGTGTTCGCTGAGGGGAAGCGTTACGTACTGTCATTTAGAAATAAAGTAGATCTCTGGATCTCAGGCAATTATTCAATTACGATGGAATAAGTGAACATAGCGTCAAAACTGATAATACTTGGAATTCATGAGGAGTTTCTTGTTAAAAGTGGTTAATTTTCCATCAGTAACAGACCTCCAACTTCAAATGAAATGCCGTGTCACCTCCGGAGAGGCCAGGTGCAGGTCTTTTGATTTGACACCCGTAGGCAACCTGCGCGTCGTGATGACGATGAAATGATGATGACGGACACACACCTAGTTCCCGTGACAGAGGAATTAACCAGTTATGGTTAAAATTCCCGACTGTGCCGAGAATCGAACCCGGCACCCCTGCGACCAAAGCCCAGCACGCTAACCATTTAGCCATGGAGCCGGACACCTACAACTTAATCCGAGAGGACGCGCGCTCGGCACTGTAATATATGAGCTCATCGCAACATACCAGCATGGTATAGAAGTCCAAACAAAGCTTGAATTTCCTGTTTATTGGTTTCTTAGGCGTGTGCGTATCTCTCTCTCTACCACCGAGCAAGAGGCTGTGTCACGTAGCTGTCACCTTGCATTCAGGAGATAGTAGGCTCGACTCCCACTGCCGGCAGCCCTGAATGTGGTTGTCCGTGGTATCCCATGTTCACACCAGCCACCTTAATTAAGGCCAAGGCCGCTTCCTTCTCACTCATAGCCCTTTCCTATCCCATTGTCGCCATCTGTGTCGGTGCGACGTAAAGCAACATATAAACTAATAAATAAAATCTCCCTCTACCGTAACTGATCCACAGTATACTACTCAACCAATCCTCTGCTTCACAACGAGGCCGGTGCTATTTCACTCCTTTAAGTCCTAATCGGGGATATTTATACAGTATAGGCCTAAAAACCGCATGGATTCCTACATTACATGGGAGCTGAACAGCTCTCACAAACATCAAGACATAGAGCAGTCCGACTACACTACACGATAGTTGAACAAGAATGCCACTCCACAGCTAAGCTGCGAACTGCGAATGTAAATCAACAAGAAAATTAAATCTCACTCTAATTATCTTACATCAGCACGCGCGCTAGGTAGAAATTACCCAAAAATGGCATCAACAGAAGAACATGACACCAGCTCGAATAACAGATGCTAGTAAACTTTCAAGCAATAAGGACTATTTGGCAGAGTCCGTTAGCAAGAGGTAGAAGGCAAAATACCCGTTCTTCAAGAATTATTAACCATTCATTTTGCCATGGGTGGTTTTTGTTACAACGGGCTTGACGTCGCACCGACAAAGGCAGGTCTATGGGGACGGTGGGCTAGGAGTGGGGAGGAAGCGACCGTAGCCTTAATTAACGTACAGTCCCAGCATTTGCCCGGTGTGAAAATGGGAAAACTACGGAAAACCATCTTCAGGGCTGCCAGCAGTGAAGTTCACACCCACTGTCTCCCAAATGGAAGCTCAAGCTGCGTGCTCCCAACCACACGGCCAACTCGATCGGTAAGAAGAAGTATCTTCTAAATGAAATGACGTATGGCTTTTAGTGCCGGGATGTGTCCGATGACTTCGGCTCGTCAGGTGCAGGTCTTTTGATTTGACTCCCGTAGGCGACCTGCGCGTCGTGATGAGGAAGAAATGATGATAATTAATAATAATCGTATGGCCTCAGCTACCGTTTGCAGACATTTCGATTTGACGCCATCTGGCTGTCTGCTCGTCAATTTCGACGTTCCGGCTTACTCTGTCTGCCATCTAGCGGACCTAGAGTAAACCGGATCTCCCTTGAGCGTCTATGGCTGAGATTTAATTAATTGTGTCGGGTAAATACGAAATGTATCACCAGAGATCTTCTACAAGCCGACATCGTACGACATGGCGTGTCGAATGGACTTTTTTCCGCCCTTCAAAAATCCGACTACCTCTGCCGGGTGTGAACCCGCTATCTTGGGATCCGGAGGCCGACACTCTACCACGGAAATGATGATGAAGACGACACATACATCCAGTCCCCATGCCAGGGAAATTAACCAATCATGGTTAAAATTTCGGGAATCGAACCCGGGACACCAGTGACCAAAGGCCAGCTCGCTAACCATTTAGCCATGGAGCTGGACGAAGAATCTTCTGTTCCCTAACGTCTGTGTTTCTGTGTGGTTTGTAGTAAACCAATGACCCTGTAAACCAATGACCCCTAGGCAGACGATTCATACAAAAATCCGAACAAAGGAAAAATGAAACACTCGCCATAACTCAAAGATAATGTTTGATGCCGGCACCCCACACCTTTTAAAATATTTCAGAAAAGAAGACAGCACGTCCAACTGTCAGCACGCAGGCTGCGGGTACAGGATGTGATGTACGAGACAGCTGAATTCCAATCATGAAGAATGACAGCAAATTAAAACGATTAGAACGATAAAATATGATGTGCAGGGCATCGCCTCCGTCAGTTTAAAATAGCTGCGGAAATGAACGGTCAATTCTGGCAATTTTCCTAATTACATACACACATTTTCATTAGAAATAATTACGTCAGATTTATAAGCCGTTGGGGTTGAGAAAGTTCATCAAACCTCTATTCGCCTTCTACTATAAAATCAAATCCCTCTCAGCTGCTTGCGTAGATCGGAGGTACAACATTGGACCATAAAACAGAGTTCATGGATTCGATCTCGGCTGACATTCGCAGTTTTTGAAAGGCAAAAAAAAAAAAAAAACAAAAAAAAAAAAATGTCGGGATAAATCTGCATCTGGCTAAAGAAAATGAAGTGCTCTGAAAGATCCATGTCGATACCCATCAGCCCCACAGACGTAGAAGCGATCTCGTTGACTCCGAGTTGTATCCCACTTACTTCGACTCTCTACTTTACTTTACTTCTTCACTCTCTACCAGCGTTGTGTAATAATAATAATAATAATAATAATAATAATAATAATAATAATAATAATGATCTGGAGTGAGGAGTTGTTAACCAGGTGGGAGAGGAAGGTACTCCGTACGCTCTACGGCCTGTTTGTGAACGTGGAGAGTGGCGCCCCCGTACGAACAATGAGATGTACGATTTGTATAGAGACCCTACCATCGTCGCAGAGGTGAAGAGCTCCCGGATCCGGTGATTTGGACATGTCGAGCTAATGCCTAAGTCAAGGATGGTGCGTCAGGTGTTCCATGCGCGACCTGCTGGAAAGAGAAGTCAAGGGCGACCGAAAAAGCTCTCGTTGGCTGAACGACGCCGAGGAGAATCTCAGGATGCTTGGTATGAGACCTTGGAGAAGACGGGCACAGGACAGGAAAGATTGGAAGATTGTGGTGCTGCAGGCCAAGGTCCTTCATGGACTGTACCGCCATGGGGTAAAGTAAGGTAATAATAGACCTAATAATAATAATAATTAGGGTTAGTCCAAAATATCTACAACAAAAAATTCATGTCAAGACAAACAATAATTGGGCAGTAGATCACAGTCCTTGACGCCAGGGAAACACTGGCACTCAAGAGAAAACAAGAAAACAAGAAGATCATTAGGAAAATCTTACGAGCAAAATACACCCAAGACGGTTACGGGTTACAATCAATCAAAACAACAGAAAAGTACTCAAACATCGAAAGTGACATTAGGAAAAGACGAATGAAACGTCGATTGACAAAACGGATAATAGGTTACGTAACCTCACTTAAGAACTCAACACCCTGGTGTAATGAACTTGGAAAGGACGTCAAAACGCAGACATGTTCAATAGATATTCTAGAAAGAGACATATTTAGGCACAAAGTAAACAGCTGGGAAGCTACATTACAGCAACGAAAACAAAAGCAGTACAGACCAAAGTGGTCGGCAGAGCGTAAACAAGCCTTCTCGGAAAGAATGAAAACCTCTTGGAAGAACAAGAAGAACCCAGGGAAGAATTGACCGAGTTTTTTGCCTAACATCTTCCAATATTGGGAGAATTCACTAATACTTGTATGGCCTCAGCTACGGTATACAGACATTTCAATTTGACGCCATCTGGCTGTCTGCTCGTCAATTTCGACGTTCCGTTTTACTCTAGGCGTACTAGATGGCAGACCGAGTAAACCGAAACTCTCTTGGGCGTCTGTGGCTGAGATTTAATGAATTTTGTCGGGTAAACACCAAATGTGTCATCTTTTACATGCCGACATCGTACGACATGGAGTGTCGAGTGGACTTTCTTCCGCCGTTCAAAAATCCGACTACTTCTGCCGGGTTTGAACCAGATATCTTGGGACGGGAGGCTGATCCACACAGGAAGGCAGGTTGCGCCGGTATCCGCCACTACAGACGCAGACGCTCGCGCTGTGTTCTGACGCTCGACTTTAAGACGTGCTCTATATTCTGTACAACACAAGCAATGCTTTTAGATGCACCAATCGTTTCTTCTAGATGTCTTCAATCATCCTGATGCCCTTTCGTCAGTTTTTGAGCGTCATTCTTGCATCATTTGAACACTGTCAACAATTTTAATTTAATACCATTTCCAATCGCTTGTTTCAAACGTCATTGTATAACAGTCTACAAAGCATTAAAGAAATGCAGTGGCGTATGCTGGGATCACGACGTATGCTACCACTAGACTAAGGCTTCAATCACATTGTTTTGGAAAATGCTGTTTTAAAGTTGTTATTTTTTTTTTTTTTGTGGATGAGCAGAAAATCAGGGAAGAACGAGTATTTTTGGACAGAGAGGAAGATGGAGAGTATGCTCGAATATTCCACGATTTGCTTCGACAGCCAGATAAGTTTTTTGAATACTTCAGAATGATACCTGACACTGTCTACTATATACTGAACAAAATCACACCTAGAATAAAGAGGCAATCTAATTTCCGAAAGTGTGTATCACCTGAAGAGAAGCCTCGGTGGTCAGAAATCAACTGAGATCACGCACGCTTGCAACTACAAAACAGATATTTTTGTTTCGAAGTGGATTCGGATCAAGCTTGCGCAAGCACGCGCGCGCCACCAAATTATTTGCACAAGCGTGCCTCCAATGTGATCGAAGCCTTAGGCCCCTTTTCGATAGTTGGTTTAGTGAACGTCAAGCCTTAAGCATTTTGAGCTGCAGTCAACAGCCAACGGAGAAGCGTGATGTGTTGTCAAGGCTTTCAGAAGCTACTGCCCTGGTCTCTGGCACTGACAATACTCAGTGGAGATGGTAGCCTTAGGTTTAGCAAATTAAAGTCCGGCGTTGTGGCTAGATGCATAGAATGCTTACCTTTGGTCCGATGGCCCCGGTTCAATTTTCAGAATCAACCCCTTCACACTGTTAATTCTCCTGGCTATTACCGGGCGGGTTGGCCGTGCGCGTAGAGGCGCGCGGCTGTGAAGCTTGCATCCGGGAGATAGTAGGTTCGAATCCCACTATCGGCAGCCCTGAAAATGGTTTTCCGTGGTTTCCCATTTTCACTCCAGGCAAATGCTGGGGCTGTACCTTAATTAAGGCCACGGCCGCTTCCTTCCAACTCCTAGGCCTTTCCTATCCCATCGTCGCCATAAGACCTATCTGTGTCGGTGCGACGTAAAGCCCATAGCAAAAAAAAAAAAAAAAATTCTCCTGGCTTGGGGACTGGGTGTTTATGACGTACTCGCCATTCATTTTATCCTCATTAGGTCACCACCAAGCCTATGCAGATGTCATGCACCATTATTATTATTATTATTATTATTATTATTATTATTATTATTATTATTATTAAATGATGTTGAATTTTACAGTAGTCGTACCCATCGGTCATTGGTTAATTTGCTTCCTCAGGAGATCAGTGGTGGTGTCAGACCCATGATTATAGGTTCGATTCCAACCAACAAAAGAGAACACTAAGCCTGAAAGATTGCACTTCATTTTAGCAAATCGACCTATGAAAGTACATACGATGAGTAACGCAGCTAGCAGTGGCGATCTGACAGTATCTTCCCCGGTCCCCGCGCCTATCAGGCATACAGCAGCAAGCCGCGTGCGGTGAGTCGAGGGGAAGGCTGCAATATCAGCCTCCGAAGCCTTGTTCTCAGAAATACGTGCGGCGTTTTTTCTCGTTGATTTGAAGATTTGTAAATGGAACAATGCTTACATTATAATGTGCTTTAGATTTCTATCGTTCGCATTTGAGGTTTGGGCTTCACTGATAGCCTTGGTAGCCCTCAGTATACGCCACTGAAGAAATGACAGAAATACGTCCAGTCAGGCGATAGCAAGATAAAATGGTGCTGCAATCGGCGCCATTTTGTACTCCCTCACTGCGCTGTGATGACGTCATCAGCAGATGTTACTGTTATCTTGTGCATAACTCTAGTCCAGGGTTGGTATCTGAGCCCCTCTGAGCACGTATGTCCAAGGACAGAACATAACACAGCATTCAGTAAACAAACAAACAAAAAGGAGAATTTTGAAATGATATCATGTCTCATTTCATTCGTATAATTTAGGACTAATATTTACTTTCTTTAAAAGATAAATTTAACATCATTTATATAAAGATACTTTATAAATGCACAAAAATAATAAAACAGTGTGACACTTGGCTAATAATTACAACACTCTCCATTTGGAAACTTTCTTGAAAAAATTCACTTGCGGTTGCTGTTTTCCAAAGACCAAACGTTTTACAAGCGTAGTCTCTCGAATCGAAGATCAGCATCTACATTAGTTCCATTTCTATATTTCGTTTGCATAGAGAGCATAAAAGGTGCACTCACACAGGTATATTGTCCTGAAAGGCAATTCCTTTCTAGAAATGTATTTTTCACTTTCTCTCTGACAAGAGACTTCGGCTAGTTGATCTTCCTTAAGGGTGGGCAGTTCATGTTTAGTTTCAAAGAAGAAATTTTTGATCGACGAGATTTTCTCAACCAGAAGCGGAAAATATAGTCTGAGTGAGGATACTAGCAATTCCAAGTGTCTCACAATTAGGCTACAACACTTACAGTGACATTTTCCGCTGCTAGCTTCTACTATTTATCAGCCAACTAAAGACTTACATATACTCTATGTAAGTTAGTATAATGGTCTATGAATTGTGTGTGTACAATAAAATTAGGTACTTACAACTTATATTATTATTATTATTATTATTATTATTATTATTATTATTATTATTATTATTATTATTATTATTATTATTATTATTGTGGGAATGACTGCGCTGTACGAGCCTGCTGTATCATCTACGGAGAATCTTATAGCACAGCGACTGAAACACTGAGCAGACCATGAGTACCAACCTCTGTAATAAAGTTGGAGGTCGACATTACTCTTGTCAGATTGGCACACCGCACCAGTCGCCACATCGCAAGAAGTGTCAAACTTTGACGACCCAGAGAGCCCAAACCATAGTTTTCCGAACATTGATCCTCTCTTGAAAAATGATCAGTTTGCCTTTCCAAGGAATATACTAAGCGCTGCCACATTCGTTATGAATAATCGTGCATATCCAGCGTCTGTGCCCGTTCGTCAAAGTGGACCATGATGGGATGAACTAACTCACTCTCAGCATTCAAACGTCTTCCGCACTGACATATTCCTCCTTGAAACAATGATTTTTAAACCATACTCACTGTTAATGATTTTGTTCTCTGAAGTGATATCTGCAGCCCTTATTGCACCGACTGAAGTACGCAGGAAGCAACCTAAACTTAATTCAATGTACGGTCTGTAGTTAACAGTGTGTGTGTTAAGTCATCAAGCGTTGGGCTGCCACTTCAAGAACCAACTAGATTCTCACAAAAAAATTAAACAAAGAATAAATATATATCGTGCAACAGCCCCTCAGTGGTGGTGGTGATCACTGCTTTAACAGGAAGTACAACTAGGCAACCATCCTCCAATAACACTAATTAGAGGGAAAATATAGAAGGGGACCAACACTTTGAAAAATGAAGGTATCGGACAAAGAAACACAACGGTCACAAAGGCCGCGAAAATTAAAAACTCCCTATGCCTCGAATGCTCATATACCGTCGGGGCCGGAAAAGAACAAAAGTTGACCAAAGAAGGTCGGATAGGATAGATGAAAGTCAGGAGCCTGGTACAAGAACTAAGATCCCCGTGGTCACCAACCCTCTCTCCCAAGTTCATAGCCTCTGAGGACCCTTTTAGTCACCTCTTACGACAGGCCAGGGCTACCGTGGGTGTTATTCTAGGACCCCCACCCACGGGCTGAACAGCTCCTCAGCTGAAAGTCCTGCAGATTACGAAGTGACGTGTGGTCAGCACGACGAATCCTCTCGGCCGTTAATTCTTGTCTTTCTAGACCGGGGCCGCTATCTCACCGTCAAATAGCACCGCAATTGTAATCACGCAGGTCGACAAGTAGCCATGGCTGGTCCGTGGTCCGACAGCTCTTTACGCCTCTGTATTCAGGAGACGGAGAGGGACTGGTCCTCACCGTCGGTTGCCCTGAGAACGGTTTTCCGTGGCTCTCCATTACCCTTCACTAAGAGGAATGCCGGCCACCAACCCTCTCGCCGTAACAAATCTCCGGGCGTGAGAGACGGCGTCACCAACTAAGAAGCCCGCCTCCCTCTTTAGGGTATAGAATGAACACAATTTAGTAGCAATAGTAATCATGCAGGCTGAGTGGACGTCGAACCAGCCCTCAAATACAGGTGGCCCAGAATCGAACTTGGGGCCTGTGGATATGAGGAGGGACGCTACCCCTACAGCTTGGGACCGGCAAGAACAAAATGTTCTTAACATAAAATCAGTCTTTTGTAACCAACATCTAAATTTGAAGATGCGGCAAGGAATGCTAAGTAGTGCATTTCCTCGGTTTTGTTAAAGGGGTAAATAAATAAATTTCATGTGGCTATTTCGAGCCGAGTGCAGCCCTTGTAAGGCAGACCCTCCGCTGAGGGTGGGCGGCATCTGCCATGTGTAGGCAACTGCGCGTTATTGTGGTGGAGGATAGTGTTGTGTGTGGTGTGTGAGTTGCAGGAATGTTGGGGACAGCACAAACACCCAGCCCCTGGGCCACTGGAATTAACCAATTAAGGTTAAAATCCCCGACCCGGCCGGGAATCGAACCCGGGCCCCTCTGAACCGAAGGCCAGTACGCTGACCATTCAGTCAACGAGTCGGAGTGTTAAAGGGGTGTAAAGTCTGGTCAGTGAAAGCAGCGAAAATCAGCCGTTTGAAATGTGGCTTCGCAGGAGAATACTTCGTATTCAAAGTCAGCTCGAAACTCCAATGAAGATGTGTTAATGATGGTCAACGTTGGACGAGACCTTTAAACAACTGTAAAGTGCAGGAAATCTGGAGCATATACTGAAGAGTAATCAATTCCTACTTCTTAAGTTAATCCTTCAATGGAAAACGGAACATCGTAAATGTATTAGATGAGCATCCTGCCTGAGATACATTGAGAACCCTTCAAGAAGCTATTCTCTGTATTGCAGAAAACAGACGAATAAATCAGACTGACAGTTAACTTCAGGCGAATCTGATACGGTACATTCAAGATGACTTACTGTATTTAAATTCCACGATACGACTACGAATTGTGTGTCTTTCAGTAATTCACCCACGTTAATGAAGGGTACAAGATTATAGCCTGGCTTGACTGCTATAATTATGGTGTACCAGATGATAAAGATGGAGGGGAAATTAGACGCGGTTTACGAGCCACTAAACGAGTGGCTTGTAATTCGCTGTCCTGTCCCCTAAATCACTAACCCTCACAACCACACAAAGCGACGCTAGTAGCTTAGTCGTTAACTACGACAGTCAACGAAACACAATTTAAGTGGGTGATTTCGGAACAATGCCAAAAGCATCTCCGTTCAGACAACAAAGGCCTTCGAGGAGTGAGGTAGAAAACAAAAGAACACGCTTGAGGTGTCGGCAAACATCCTCTATTAATATTTATCACAGGGAAAAATGAAAGTAAAACGACACTTCAAAAATGAAGGTATCGGGCAAAGAAAAACGAGGGTCACGAAGATCGTGAAAATGAAAGACTTGCTAGGCCTCGGAAAGCTAATATTCTGGGGGTCGGAAAAGAACAAGAGTTGAGGAAGGGAGGTCGGATAGGATAGAGGAAGTAATGCGCCCTGGTCGTGAACCCACGCTCCCTGAGGCGATGGCCTCCTTGCGCTTCCTGCATTCATTTTGTTCACACAGAGCTGAAGCCGCCCAAAACATTCCTTCTAAAAAGAAAGCAAAATACTGATGATAAGAACCGTTGCAATGTAAATCCAAGGAAAGCTGAGTAACATTTTAACTACACTTACACAAGCCAAGCAGTTGTAGAATATGCAAAGACATACTTAGACCTCGGATTTTAGGTGCCAAAAATGTGAATTTTAGATGCCTAAATTAGGCTCTCAAATATGCAAAAATAGAAACCAAACCAAAGCCCATGTCGCATCAGCCCCGGAGCGGCATGACCTCGCGGCCGCTGCTCAGTCCGAAGGCCTGTAATAGGGAACATGCATGATCCGGGGTTTTAATTAAAAATATGCTAATCTGATTCAAAATTGCATGCAGAATTCAAAAATGTGATCAGAATGTACAAATAATAACTCGAAACATGATAAAAATCTACGAAAATGTCACGTCACGCAAGTACGCGATCTCATTGGCCTGACGTCATCGTACAGGTTGACTGAATTAGCAGACGAAATAACACACAGTGTGCTGTGAGAAGCAGGATACACTTCGCGTATTTCTACTTTACGTTAGTGTCTAGTATGGTTAAATTCGAGGTCTATACATTGGATAATAATCTGAGTGGTATTTTTTAGACGTAAAATGAATCCTGCGCAGACAGTGAGGCAGAAAACTTAAAAATGGTGTAGAGTTCCGATGTGCAATAGCATACCAAACAAATTGTTTATAAACGTTCCAAAGACGCTAAAACTAGGGAGAAATGGATTTTGGCGAGCTGGAGAAATGCTGGTGATATATCGGAAAAGTCTACAGTTTATTTTTTTGAAGATTTTAACGTAAGATGAATTTGCTTGAATTTTCAAATCACTTTTCCATGTCAGCTGTTCTAGTGGTAATACTTTAAATTTTAATGTATGATGCTTTATTTAAATGCTTCAATTACATCTTGGAATATGAAAGTAATAAACAGTGCATTAAATAATGCTGATTATTAAATTATTCTCCAAACCTAACCTATGTTTTGGGTGATCCATGTCAAGATAATAAATCAAAGGGGTTATGAACCATTTTGACAGCTCTAATTCTACCAATATATCTTGGCATGGAACAGTTATGTATGTCTTTATTGAAGAGCTTAATTGGTAAAGAAATTTAGGCTATATCTAAATACTCTATAATGTAACAAAGAATAGCGTGTACATCATGAAAGGAAACAACGTGAATTTAACAAATGTATAACTCTACACAAAACCAATGCTTGGCTGTTGGGGTCTTATAAGTTAATAATGCTCAATTATAATAATTATCATAATATTAATGAAATAAATAACATAATTGCACACAGGTGAAAATAGTGATGTAGGTGTTTAAAATATTATCCAACTTAGCCTAAGTTTTAGGTTATACAAGCCAAGTCAATAAACCGAAGGGTAAAAATACCGCGCGAGTTGCCCGTGCGGTTAGGAGCGCGCAGCTGTGAGCTCGATGCTGAGGCTGTACCTAAGGCCACGGCCGCTTTGTTCCCATTCCTAGGCCTTTCCTGTCCCATCGTCGCCATAAGACCTATATGTGACGGTGTGACGTAAAGCAAAAAAATAAAAGTCACAGCACCCAAAGACATTCCTGTATTGAGCGACTAAAATGTCACCAGGACACTTTTCTTTCCTGATATGCTCAGCTTGTTAAAAGCCAAATGTAATTAATGTTATTGGCTTCACGCCCCGCTAACTACTTCTACGATTTTCGGAGACGCCGATGTGCAGTAATTTAGTCCTGCAGGAGTTATTTTACGTGCCAGTAAATCTACCGACACGAGGCTGACGTATTTGAGCATCTTCAACTACCACCGGACTGAACCAGGATCGAACCTGCCAAGTTGGGGTCAGAAGGCCAGCACCTCAACAGTCTGAACCACTCAGCCCGACTTGTGAAAACTAGATTAAGTCATATTTATCTTTATCATGTTTAACTTTTTCCCTCCACAAAGATATTTAATTCTCTTTCATGGGCCCCGGAAGTGGGTAGGCCAGTTGTCCCAACCGTAAATATATATATTTTTTGGGAATGATAGATTATAGCTCTATAGTACTATGATCTTTCTTTCTTTCCTTCTTTCTTTCTTTCTTAATCAGTTTATCCTTCAGGGTTGGTTTTCTCTCGGACTCAGCGGGGGATTTCACCTCTACCACTTCAAGGGCAGTGTCCTGGAACGTGAGACTTTGAGTATGGTGATGAAACTGGTGAGGAGGGCCATTACCTCACCCAGGCGGCCTCACCTGTTATGCTCAACAGGGGCCTTGTTGGAGGATGGGAGGATCGGAAGGGATAGACAAGGAAGAGGGAAGGAAACGGCCGTGGCCTTAGGTGCCTGGAGGAGAAGTAGGAAAATACGAAAAACCACTTCGAGGATGGCTGAGGTGGGATTCGAAACCCTTCTACTCAGTTGACCTCCCGAGGCTGAGTAGACCCCGTTCCAGCCCTCGTACTATTTGTTCTCAACTTTCATGGCAGAACCGGGAATCGAAACCGGGCCTCCGGGAGTAGCATACATTAACCACTACACCACAGAAGCGGACTAGTACTATAATGCTACCTATATGTTTATGTTAGTGCTGAAATCCGATTTCTTACTTTACTAATGCTGAAAGCCCGAAAATGTAATATTATTCTTTAATAGGGGAGTCAGTCTAGAAGGAAATGTTGAAAGTGATGTGATATCTATTCAGGTTCGTTGTTATCCTAATACTATGGGTTACAGTACATTGCACGTATATAAAAGACACCACTTACAAACTTGCTTGTTATCCGCGAATTTCTGCGGCCACAAAAGTCACTATTTTTCAAGAATGATGACATTTACACATGATAGATTGTCTGACTGTGCTGTTTTGAACCTTTCTTACGTCATTTCTAAGTTATTCGCGATCATCAATAATAAACAATCGGCTTTTAGCAACGGCTGATGCACAACGGCTGGTAGAGCTCCATGCGGTACTGGATCGTGACGTCACAGCGCGCCGCTTACGTCAGAGGCCGTTTCACTCGCCTTGCGGAGAGGCACTATTAAATATTTTTTTAATGGTAGAAAACAAGGCAACATACCACAATGTAATACGTTTACGTACTATTTCATTGGTGTACTTTTCAAAAAAAATATTTTTGAAAATGATGCATGTTCCCAATTTATGAGGTGTCGTATGGTCAGCACGACGAATGCTCTCGGCGTTATTCTTGGCTTTCTAGACCGGGGCCGCCATCTCATCGTCAGGTGGCTCCTCAATTGTAGTCACGTAGGCAGAGTGGACGTCGAACCAGCCCTTAGATCGGGTAAAAATCCCTGACCAGGCCGGGAATCGAGCAGGCACGGTACCGCCACACCGCGGTGCCGGCAAACAGGTTCTAAAATATATTTTAGGGAATTTAAGTTTTAGTTATTATTTTAATAAGCATTCGTCAATTAAAAACCATGTTTATTTTGCTCAATTGCTAGTAACTCGCTAGGGGGTTTCCTTAATCCGTCTACCATCCAGGGCTGGTTTTTACCTCGGACTCAGCGAGGAATCCCAGCGCAGTGTCATGGAGCGTGAGACATTGGGGCGGGGATACAACTGGGAAAGAGGACCAGTACCTCCCCCAGGCACAGGGGCCTTGTGGGGGTATGGGAAGATTGGAAGGAATGCAGAAGGAAGAGAGAATGAAGCGGCCGTGGCAGTAAGTCAGGTGCCATTCCGGCATTTTCCTGGATAAGTGAGAAACGACGCAAAACCACTTCGAGGATGGAATCAACACCCCCCCCCCCCCCTCTACTGAACTGACCGCCCGAGGCTTAGTGGACCCCATTCCAACCCTCGTACTACCACACTTTTCAAATTTCGTGGCAGAGCCGGGAATCGAATCTGGGGCTCCAGGCGGTGGCAGCTAATCACACTAACTACTACACTACAGAGGCGGACTAGGCGGAAATACAAAACATATTTCACTCACCTCTTTGCTGCAAACGTCACAGAATGTATTTTTACCACCCGATATGAAACTCCTGTAACCACTGTTTAATTTTTTTTTTGCTAGGGGCTTTACGTCGCACCGACACAGATAGGTCTTATAGCGACGATGGGATAGGAAAGGCCTAGGAGTTGGAAGGAAGCGGCCGTGGCCTTAATTAAGGAACAGCCCCAGCATTTGCCTGGTGTGAAAATGGGAAACCACGGAAAACCATTTTCAGGGCTGCCGATAGTGGGATTCGAACCTACTATCTCCCGGATGCAAGCTTACAGCCGCGCGCTTCTACGCGCACGGCCAACTCGCCCGGTACTGTTTAATTAAAGACGACTTGGAAACCGACACTTTCGGCATAATCCGCACTCTCTCCCGCGTCGGGCGTGTTTACTGCGGGAGGTTCTGGGGACTTGTCGCTTTTCAGACTTTGTTTGCAAAGTATTTGTATTTCAAGAATATACTCTTCAAGATACTGAAAACGAGTCGGTCAATATTTTAGTTTCTCGGAATAAATAGGGGTCTACATGAAATGTGTAAACACAACTTCATTCTTAAATTATCTCTTCAGGAACAAAATAGATTTTTGCCAAAATCCCAGGTATATTTATCATTAATTCCCGGCTACTACCAAAAATATATAATTTTAAGAAATTAGTTTAAATGTTCAGTAATTGTTTGATGCAAACTGTTTTAAGAAACTTTTATTATTTTATTCATATTAGTTAGTTATTATCTCGCTTCAAAGTCTCCCTTATTTTGAAAAGGAAAATTTCAACAAATTCACAACCAAGCGAAGTCTCTTTTCCAAACTGTCATATTTTTAAAATGTTAAATCTTCAACGCAAGAAAACAGGAGATATTTCATGAAGAGGACCCAGTGTTTTATAATATATAGGCTACAATAAGGCCCTTCGCCCACGGGTGCAACGTAACTGCGATCCGACTCAAAAAAAAGTCACATGATTGTTGGGCGGAGTCGGACCCCTGATAACAGCACAGTTCTCGTCCACCTGCACTCGTCGATCAACTCATGAATGACCAACTCACAAACGATTGGCCTATCAGTTCCCTGGCCCGACTCAAGTCAGACGCTCCTGCTATTTTTCATAATTTATCAGTCGTATAATTCAATTGCATTATGTCAGATCACGATCAAGAGTTGTGTATACAACTTGTAGCAGGAGTAGAAAAGCATCCTTGTTTATTCAGCTATAGTTTACCAGAATACTCACACAAGAAAGCTCAGGAAAAGGCGAAGGAAGCTGTCGCCAAAGAAGTTGTTACGAGTGGTAAGTACCTTACATACATTAAATTGTAAGTACAAGTGTTTAATATCCTTCTGATACTGGATGTTTAATCGTATAGCGTTGCTGTGTATAGAATAAGAGTAATGTCTGTACATTGCTCAGAATTCAAAAAGACAGGTATTAGTGTATCGGTGAAAATAGGGGAAGGCCTACAACTTACTTCTCAGATATCTATGTTATGAGTTGTCCTATCGATACATTTACCATAACGAAAATCATAGATAATTGCACTTTCTGTCCATAGTTTATTTATAAATTTAATACGATTGATCACCTCTGTATACAAAAGAAACACACCGCAATTTTCCAATTTACTAAAGTTGTTTATACGGTAACAGAAACAAAGCAGATCTGTGACATTTCCTAGCAAATTTATTAGATGAGGCGATTAGAGTAATAACGGCAGATCCCAAGTGCCACTGAATGCGTGAATGAGAGTAGGGCTGTACACTCCTATTTACCTTTCATATGCTAAAGTATGAAGTGAATTGGGATAAGTCGAAGCTCACGCATTGAACATTTCTCCGTAGGCAGGCTGAGCAGAAGCTAAACGAGATCGGTTTTTCATAAATGAAAGGATGAACGCAAAATCTCCGCTTTCTTTGAAGCCTTCGCAAGTATCAGTACGATTACGTACTGCACGGCTTGGTACTGTGGAGCTCACTGACACAGTGCTGATATGACCGTCACAAGAGAGTTGCGTCAGTGGACGAAGAACATGCAACGAAGTTGGCTTTAAGTTGGGTTGCGTTGCGTTGCACCGGTGGACGAAGGGCCTAAAGCTCACAGAACCAAGAGACGCAATCCAAATGACCATACTTTCTTTACTGGTCGGTTTCCGTTCAATTGCAGCAGCACCACATTTCCCTCTACAATGATATGTATATACTGTTTGTTTGTTCCAGACAGGGTCGAGAACTACTGGGCCGGCTGATCTGAAACTTGGTAAGGATATAATTTGAAACATCGACTGACTCAAGCGATACTTTTGATTTTGATACATTTCAGCGTTTAGAAGTAGTGGGGGATTTTACACGGTAAGTCCCAAATTCGGCCCTATCGAAAAATGAAGTGCACCTTGTGGCCTTGTACACTTTCTTCGTATCTCTAACGGTTTTCCAGAACATTCAGCTTCCTTATGTCTCAAACGCCCCAAAAGTACTCCTAAATACAAGTAAAAAACAGGATACATAGATGATGATCAATTTGGTTTTGGACAAGGCAAAGGAACGAGAGAAGCAATCCTTGCATTAAGAATGATACAGGAATAAAGATTAGAAATGAACAGAAAGGTGAATTGGAGAAAGCTTTTGACATGACAAACTGGGAACTATTCAATAATGTATGAAGAAAGTAGAAATTGACTGGCTCCTCCGGAACCAGTGTACAAATGTACTAGTGAATGCATGTACAAGAATGGCAAGAATTAAAAAAGGAGTGGCGCAGGGTAGACCACTCTCACCATACATTTTCAATTTATTTACTGAGGAAGCAATACGTGTTTTAAAGGAAAGGACTAAGCGAATAAAGATAAATGGGAAAAGAATCCACAGTATTAGATTTGCTGATGAATTTTCATAGTAGCAGACTCTGAGAAGGAATTAAATAGAATGTTGACTGTTATGTGTGATACAATGAAACATTACAAACTTAACAGCAATAGTAAGAAACCCAAAATTTTAGCTGTGAGCATAGATGGCAGAAAAGTTTATAGAAACTAGGAAGAATGCACCAAGGAAATCAAAGGAAGAATAGGCCTTTGAAAATGAAAGAAGTCTTTTGACAAATACCCATATAAGTTGAGAAAGAAGAAAGGCTTTTGTATATCTGGAATGTACTACTTTAGTGTTGTGAGAGCTGCACTATTGGGAAAAACGAAAGAGATTCACTGGAAGCAACTGAATGTGGATTGAGAGGAAAATGACGAGGGCATGATGAATCGAGATGTTCTAACGGAAAGCAATGAACAGTGGAGACTGATAAATGATATGGAAAGGAAGAGGAAGGCGAAGGAAGACATACTTCGAGGATGTGGGAAACTGGACTGGATGTAAAAACTACAAGCAAGTGAAGAGAACTGCAAGATTGGTGTCTTTGGCTACGATCGCCTTGGCGTGTGAATAGGCTCGTAAGTAGCGGCCATATTAAACGTACCACGTTCGTCATCATTGTTAACAGACGCGCCACTGTGAGAGTGCGCAACTCTGTGGGCTTCAGCCATTCGCTACTGGGTTTATAATTCAATCCTTGTTCATAAATCAGTGCGAACAAGTTGTTGATAAGCTTTAGCGATATGTTGGCCTTTCTTTTTCTTCCCGGTCAGCGTTATTGAGGGCATTCCCTTCTTCTCATCATTCTTGGAATGATCCTTTCAGCATGTTTCTGTTCTCCTTTCAAGAGTGATCTCCATTGTCTTCCTGACCACCAGCTCGGGAAACCAAGGTCATAATCAACCTCACAACAAGCGTACTGCTGCTATGCGACATATGTTCCAGCCCTGGGGGGTTTTACTGAAAATATAGTCAGTTAAAAGTACTCCACGAAGTTACATAACACTGGAAGGAAGTCGTAACTTTCCTTGTAAGTTCGATATGATTGTTGTAACGGCCGTCAGCACTGGAGAATGAGAATTAACACTGTACAGGCGAGCAAACCGCCTGAGTACCAGCTATCTATCAGCTGAAAGCATTAGCACAAGCGGCAGAGATGTAACATGACAATGAGGCTAATTATCAGAGCGATCATCGCGTGCTCGCTACTTGCCAAGCGTCCAAATAACACGGGGACTGCACCATAAATTACATCATAGTGAAATGTAAATGGTGCAAATCTTAACCCTAGAAATATATTTAGGGTGTTCAAAAATTAGACAAATCTTCCGTAACTCCTGATCACCATTAACATCAGTATTCTGTACTTGTAGCGCAGACGTCTAGGTACGGTGCACTAGAAAGAAGTGATCAAAGTGATCATTATCGGTGAAGCAATTCGACAAACATGGCTCATGTATAGCACCCGCATTCCTATGGAATTTCATAATCCAAAGCTTCACTTGTAGAGAAATTAAATTTTAAAAATGTTGGCGAATTGCGGTTCCGATATGTGATTCGTAGTGATGGGCTAGCGACGGAATCGAGTAGAATCGAGTAATGTGCTCTTAGAATCGGTATACTCGACTCCAGACTCGAATCCAAGCATACTAGTGGACATGTCTTAGAACTATAATCTATTGTACTAGGGCACACGGCATTCAGGGTCACCCACACAATGTTTTTTTAATGTGGATTGCAATATGTTTGCTGCTGATGATTGGTTTTGTTGAGTCATCGGCCGTCAATAATTTGATTGTTACGATAAGTATTATCATCATAGGCAAAAAAATGTATGACTTACTAACAAACTGCCAACTTGAAAGATAGACAAGTAGGACGGAAGATGAGCGTGGCATGGGGACAATTTCTACACTGTGTACCCCACCTTTTCTAATGTCGATAACGGCAGCGTTCTGTTATTATTATTATTATTATTATTATTATTATTATTATTATTATTATTATTATTATTACTGTGCTGCCTGGAAATAGCCGCCAGGGATTTGTTGATAGCTATGAAATATTATTCCGGCGACGTTCCTGTAGGAAAACGTGTAATAATATTGTGCGAAATAATGACAATATTACTACCAGAGAAATTTATTGCGAAGATACATGTGTAGGACGTTCAGAAACATATATGTCCTGTAGTATCACTTATTGATATTGTCCGGCTCGTTGGCTGAATGGTCAGCGTACTGACCTTCGGTTCAGAGGGTCCCGGGTTTGATTCCTGGCCGGGTCAGAGATTTTAATCGCTTCTGATTAATTCTTCTGGCTCGGGAACTGTGTGTTTGTGTCCATTCCAACACTCTTCTCTTCATATTCACACAACACACTACACTACCAATCAAAACACGCGTGTTTACATTCCTCCATATAGGGTTGACGTCAGGAAGGACATCCGGCCGTAAAACAGGGCCCAATCCACATGCCGCGACCCCACAGGTGTAGGAAAAAAAGAAGTATCACTTATCAGTATTGTATTCACGCATTCTGCATAAATAACATGCAAATCTCATCTGATTCCTATTTGATTAAACCAGTAGCTAAGTGGGGTGCTCCTTTTAATACCTGAGAAACGGGGCTTGTTGGCGGTTCGGCGCGCGGCTGTGAGCTTGCATCCAGGAGATAGTGGATTCGAATCACACTGTCAGCAGCCCTGAAGATGGTTTTCCGTGGTTTCCCATTTGCACACCAGGCAAATGCTGGGGTCACGGCCGCTTCCTTCCGCCTCCTAGGCCTTTTCTATCCCATCGTCGCCGTAAGACCTATCTGTGTCGGTGCGACGTAAAGCCACTAGCAAAAAAAAAGTACTATTAGTACAAGTAGTAAAAACAAGTAACATATTTTTCTTCAGACAATTAACACACAAAGGACAATGACAATATTCTGGTTGTAGGAGTCGATCATTGTTGCTCTACGTCATGTTTCCTTTGTGAGAGAGAACTGCTGTATTTACAGAACGCTGTTTCAACTGAGAGCGCTTCGATCACCCTTGACCAGCAGCGGAACTACAGTATATATTTTTGTTGCTGTAGGAAGAAAAATATTGATATTCATCGACCTAGAGAAAAGCAGCACACAAAATATTTATTTTAAGTACCTGTAATAGATTGTTTTATGTAAGTAATACTTACAAAATTGATTTTCTGTTGTTATACTACGTTTACATTGTTTACGTAACTATGTTACAGTATTTACGTGGGTATGTATAGTACGCGAAACTTTTCTTGAGCGCTAGTTCCCATTCTGCACTTTGGAGCTCAGGGCTCAAGAAAAGGTTCGTGTACTATACTATGATCCTTGTCAATCCCACGATGGTGACGTAATTGCCCTTCAGGCACTCTCACACTGATTTTATGGCCTGCATTCAACTATTGTATAATTGTGTTTGTACTTCTGTTTTAAAGTATTATTACATACTGTATGTTGCATAGAGCTTTATAGGGAACAGTTTCAGATACATCAAACTACTCCCATACAGCCGATCTCTTCCTACTGGACATAGTTAATGTTTACATCCCGCCGCCGACCTTCGCGCAACTTCTAAAGACTACACTCGGTTTGGTTCCTTTGCACAGTCAAAACGGAGGGTGTATTTTGTTCATTGCGTTCCATCAGCCGTTTAGCTGGAACAGAATGACGTTCTGTCTGATGTTTTGCCGAAAGTATGATGTAAATATAAACTATTCACCTGTCCCCTCGGAGGATTGTAGGCTTTGGGGCGGTTAGCAATAGGCTATGGTTACAACATTACATACCGTGACAGTGATTTTAAATAATAATAATAATAATAATAATAATAATAATAATAATAATAATAATAATAATAATAATAATAATAATAATAATAATATGAGTTTTACGTCGAACTACGTACATTTTTATGGGTTTCGGAGATGCCGAGGTGCCGGAATTTAGTCCCTGAGGAGTTCTCTTATGTGCCAGCAATTCTACCAACACGAGGCTGACGTATCTGAGCACCTTCAAATACCACCGGACTAAACAAGGATCGAACCTGCCAAGTAGGGCTCAGAATGTTATCAATATTAGAATATAGGGCATATTCAGTGGAGAGACGCCGAGAACGGATATTCTCATACTTTATTATGCGTATTTAGCTGTAGTATTATCGTCCTCAAGTCATCATCAAATTCAGATTATTTATTTTACTCATTCATTAAGAATGTCATATCGTACCGCTCTATCGCAATCCCATAAAACCTAAGCGACCACTTGTACATAGGCTTCATCCAGCCACGAGCGGGCAGAGACCGAACGTGTGACGTCATGCGTCTTCGGAAGCGAAACGAGTCCGAGCCTGCACTCGAAAGTGTCGAGTACCGCGATTCCAGACATCACTATGGGATTCATTTTACATATTATTTGAAGTATGGAGGCCCTAACATTTTTGTACATATCTACATAATTATATTATTACCGAGCGAGTTGGCCGCCCTGAATAGTTTTCCGTGGTTTCCCATTTTCATACCAGACAAATGCTGCCGTTGTACCTTAATTAAGGCCACGGCCGCTTCCTTCCCACTCCTAGCCATTTCCTACCCCATCGTCTGTGTCCGCGCGACGTAAGACAACTTGTAAATATATACGTATATATCTATATAATTATAATTGCATCAGCTCGCTTAATTTTCACACTAGTACAACAATTGGCGAATTTCATCTCATATACACTGCCGGAAAAAAAATAGTACACCCTCTTAGAGTTTTCCAATTCACTCAAGATTTATTGTTGAAAGTGTGCATATGGAGTACATTAAATGATTACATTTACAAATCAATAGCTCAAGTGGTACCAGGTGTCGATCCATGCTAAAACGTGGTGTATCCTCCCCGGGCGGCAATGCATGCACTGATCCATACAGATGGACCGGTTCACGCAGTTCTGAAAGAGTTGTGGGGTGACGAGTCGCGCGTGTCACTTATTGTCCCATCATATCCCACACGTGCTCGATGGAAGACAAGTCCGGAGATCGTGCTGGCCAGGGAAGTTTCTGCACGTCTTGCTGAGCACGTTGAGTTTCACGCGTAGTGTGTAGGCGAGCATTGTCATTTTGGAACAACACATCACCTTCCTGTTGCAAGAATGGCAAAAGAACGGGTCTTACAACATTCTAGTCAGCGTTCCCTCTACAAACACCAAACGTGAACGAGAGTGTAGCTTATCGCACCCCAGACCATAAGACCTGGGGAATGCACTCTACGAGACAGCGCTCGCCAACTATACGTCGTACACCCAAACAACCAACACTTGCACCACGGCCCGTCATTCCGTCTTCCAAGTGATCCCCTGACGGCACCAGTCAAGCTGTGCACGTCGATGCTGTGACGTGAGTGGAAGACGAGCTATAGGTGTGCGTGGCCGTAGTCCCACTGCTAGTAAACAGTTGGCAACAGTTCGAGTTGACACTTCTGGGCTCACAAACTGCTGTGGTAGCTGTACGATCTGCTACTGCTGCCCTTACAACACGACGATCTTGGCGGACCTCTGTGCTGCATGGACATCCAGAACCTCGTCTACAGGTTTCAGAATGTTCACGTGACCATTGCAACCAGCATCGTTGCACAACTGACGCAGCACGTCCAACTTGTGTGGCAATTGTCCCACCACTCGGAAGGCCGCAACTCGCTCAGTCGGCTGTAGGGAGAACGAGGGCGTCTCCGTGGCATGGCGCCTGTTTGAACACAGAGCCGTATGGCTGTAAACCACCGCTGTAAACATTCCCTATTAAAGGAGACACGCAGATGGCGCTTTGGCAGCTATGTCACTACGCTATCTGTCGGCGGACGACGTTGAAACCATTATCAGTACATCTACTATCCCCCAGGTGGCATTTGCCGTCGTCAGATCAAAATCGATGTCGTCTTTCCAGATGTACTAGTTTTTTTTCCCGGCAGTGTAGAATATATTTCATTTGCTAAAGTTGGTTTCAAACATTCTTTAAAATTCGGATTTCTAACCATTTATCTCTCAAATACAGTAGGTCTGAGTACCTCCACTCCATGTAACAGCACTAATCCTTTGTCAGAATCTGGGATGGCTTTCATTGGTCAGAGTTTGTAACAAATTCCATGCAGGCTTGAAACGAAATCTAGCAGCGAACAAAAAGAGACCCTGGAAGATATTTCATTCAGGTAGTTTCATCTTTTAAAATATGTACCGGCGACTTCCTGCGATACTGAACGTTCCTTCTCTTCCCGGCGAACAAGAGAATTTTATCTGATCAGGGCCAAAACATCACAGTGGAAAACAGGAGAAGTACTTGCTGCCTCGGTGGGCATCACAATAAACAAAGGTTTTTATTTAAAACCCGCGAGGGGTCGTGTCACGATCCTTTAGACCAGCCGCACACATTTTTTATTCTTTGGAAAAACGTGCTTACGTTCGCCGTTCTCCACTTTCATCACCAGTCAGTCAGTGGAAAGCTTCTTCTGTAAGCCTGGTGATTTCCTCCGTGCGCGACTCCTGGCGATGCCTGACGTTCGCCGTCAGCGGTCTTTGATGTCGGTATAGAAGTGTTTTCTGAGTTTCATACATATATTTCTCTTCAGTAATACAATGTTTTGCTATAAAAAACGGTGTTCAGTTTTACAGATATATTTTTCATTAATAGTACAATGTATTTCGCTGCAAAAACTGGTATTTTATAGTCCCCGGTCAAATCGACCGTGCGCGACCCATCACGTAACTCTTTTGACGCGACCCCTCATAGGTTAAAGACAGATTCTATATTAAGTTTATTTAGTAACATTAACAATGCATCACATAATTTTTAACTATTTGAAGTACGAGTGCTTTGATCATGCCTTTAATTTGCTTATTCAATACTGTCAAAAATCCACAGTTCTATCCCTTCAGGCAAGCAACTCAATGTTGAAAACATTCTGGGGATATCAGCTACGAATTTTAGGTAAATACAATATAATTGAGTATGAGAATATATTCTTTATTCTAACAAAATACAATCCTTTTGTTAATCATGGTTATCCGGTCGATTAGATTAGCAGTTTTCCTTTTTCTAAAACTACGAGCGCTAATGTGAGTCAATGCAGAGTTTCACTTAAGCCCTCATTATAAGTACCGGTACATATGCTGTGGACATTTAAAAAAATAAAAAAAACGACTGAGGATATTGAACCAAGGAACACATTACAGAAAGAATGATGTAAATAAATTAGTTTGGCTAGGATTTGAACCAAAAGAATACGTGTAAAGAAACAGGCGATTTTATGCTGTTTTTCCGGAACTGCATTTAGGCTGGAGTGATTTTCAAATTTTGGTTTCTCCTTTTTAGTTTGATAGAGCTATCCAAGAATCACAATTTAAAACCTTTCCGGGCCCTGCAGCCCTTCCATTTTCGGCACAATTGAGGAAATTGCTTAATTTTGCGATTTTCGTACTACTTAAGAAATGTTTACAACATTAGAAAACAATGATATCGTTGTCACTGAAAATGGCGGTACATTACGAGCTCGTTATACGCCTGTTGCATACGACTGTTTAAGCTCGACGATAATTATAACTCTATTTTTTAAATATTCCTACATTTCTGTCGAGATGTCGCTTGACAGTTGAGTTTACCGAACAGAGCGCTGTGTTATTGATTTTCCGTGAGTGGATCAGAGACTTTCACAATGTCACATGTTTTCAAAGCTTTGATAGAAGGTTTTCATAACCTAGCTTTATTTCAAATACAAATTGTTTACTGTACAGTCGGTGAAGTGGATGTGCCGTGTGGCTGTAGAATATTGGAAGTAGAAGGTGCATTGATGTTAATATGTGTGTCCGACATGTTTGATTTTGGAAACAAGTGCGAAGCTAGTGCGTTGAGCGCAGCTGCGGTGCTATCCTTACCTTATAGGGATGTACTGAAACACTACCGATAGATGTCTCACTAGTAGTACCCGGTATGCGCGTGTCGATCTTCATTTGTTTGTATGTGTTTTTAATGGAAGTTACGTAGTTAAATGATGCAGTTGAAGATTTAATATATCATTATGACAACAAAGACAACAAGAAAATTGTGACGCATGACTATTGCTGTGTCCGAATGTCCCAAAATCAAGGTCGACCGTATGCATACCATCAATTTCCTAAGGAGGATCCTCTCCGTAAAAAGTGGCTGCATGCGATTCGTAGGCAGTACCTACGAAATAAACATGTGTCTGCTCGAAACATTTTACAGTTGAAGATTGTCATTACTGAAACTGATAAGTAAGTTAATTAGTACTAATCAAGAAATAATTTTATAATATGGTAGTGACATTCTGAAAAGTTAATATGACCTATTTCAATAATTTTAGGCGAAAGACGAAGACTTAAGGAGAACGCTGTACTTTCGATATTTTCATGGTGTGGCATTGGTACCTTGGAAATAAGTCCGAGAACAAGAAGATATAGAAGTAGGAAAACAGCCATAACACCGTGTGCGGTACGGTACCCTGAATCACACAGTGTCCTATAATTTGACACTGGAGCACCATCAATTTCATACTTCCTGAACACGAAATGATTAATTCCAAATTTGAAATCTTTGTATTTGTCTTATGGTCCGAAACAAGATCCTGAAACTCGTGCGCTGCAGGGAAATGACGTTCAGTCGTACTGGCACTGCTGTCACACCAATGTCGTGCCTTATGTACGCCTCTAACCTGCAAAGAAAAGAAAAATACCGTATTAAGAATGTTTTTATGATGCTGTTTGTACTTACAGAATTCAGTCTTAACACAAACGCTAAAGGAAGGAGTTGCTGAATTTAGTCCTTACCTTTCAATTAACTCTTGCTTTTTTCCCGGATATTTTTCCGCCCCTTTTATTCAGTTCTGCTTCGAAATCCGCAATCGTCATTGCACCAATACCATTTTCCGTCTTGTTAAAAACATTAGCGGTATATGGTAACCCCATTTTCATGCATTTAAAGCAACAGTTTCGTTTCGGTGATCACAAATGTAGGAAAACTCCATATGAGTCTCATGTAAAACAATCGAGCAGCGGAAAGCGCATACCGGGTATTACCATTACGCTGCCTAGCGGACAAGTTTTGCGTGATACATCCACATTGGTCAAACAGTTGTATCATAATGAAAGTATGACTCTGATTGGTGGAGAACCTGTATCATAACGAAAATCTGAACTCTGATTGGTGGAGAACCTGTATCATAACGAAAATCTGAACTCTGATTGGTGGAGAACCTGCATCATAATGAAACTTGAACTATAATGAGCCTCATTAAGATTCAGTTTTCTGGTGTATAATATTTATATTTCGGTATCGTCGAGCATAAAGAAGGTTATTGTCTCATATCGTAACCATAAAGTCATAATTAAAGGCATATACGATTGTTCTTGTAAATTTTGTGTATTAATACTGTTACATATTGTATGACTATTACATATTTAATTACACATTTCACTGATATTTACTATCACTGATATTTACTAATTGTTATGTACATACTTCGCACTTTGATATTACATAAAAATGCGGGCCGTAATCGAGTAAACGGAAACAGAGGGTGTTCTACTAACTGTGGCGTGAGTCTGGCCATGATCGTTAGGACGAAAAGTCTTTATCGTATGACAGCGCTGATAATCGGTTCGAGTCCAGTTGGTAAAAAAAATCATCAAAATGTTGGTAGGAGAGGTGGTGCTATACAATTTCTAATCACTAGATTGTTTATCAAAATCCTGGGTTCGATTCCAAACTCCTCAGCAGTTCATGGTGATTTGTCCGTCGGATGGGGACGTAAAGCTTGGTGTTATTTGATAGGTGTAGGCTACATGCCGAGACTGTACTTATACCTCATCATCACACACTGAGACGATCAACTACACCAAGCCACGCGACATTACACCATCAGCAACAGCGATTTGTACTGAGCATTACCAGACCGAGAACAGTAGCCAATAGTGTTTTAAAGCGAGCGTACTCTCTTGCTTCAGCGGCTGTGCTACGTATTGTCCACAAACACTCGTTAGCTAGTCTTCGGGTATCTAGGATGTTGAGAGGTTACTTAGTGCATATATGTGGAGCTCAGTAAAATACAACATGCAGCAGGGGTGTTGGGGCCACCATACTGACTTTTAACTGGCTGCATCCTGTTCATGAGGTTTGCTGACTTCAGTGCTTTTCAAAACTGCCTTCAAGATTGTGGATTTTAGGTAATGGACTCCCTGCAAGCCTTGCCTGTCCCCCGCGAACATATCACCCTTGTGTACATGGTCATTGCACAAGCATCAGGCGATTGGAAACACACATTACATAGCTTTCTGAAAGTCTGAAAATTCTTGTTGCTGCCATCAAAAATTTGGCCGCAGCTAGTGGAAAACATAGCAGTGATGTGAAGCAGAAAATGTAAGACGTCCTTGCAAAGACAAAGAGAAACCACTTTTCCCTTGAGAAAATCAAATGATCATAAATATATCCCCCGGTAATGGCCATCCGCCACCAGAAGCCTCACATCTCAGCCTACACTTCCGTAGAGCAGATTCTCATATGACCCCCGACCATGTTAAAATAATGGAGTTAAGCTAAGGAGAATTAGTAACATCCTTCCTGCTTCTGATGGTGATGTGGACATTAATGTTAGCTTTTCACCGGACCAAGTTGTACTTCTTCTTACAAGAATACCTTCGCTTGCATTCGGGAGATAGTGGGTTCGAACCCCACTGTCGGCAGCCTTGAAGATGGTTTTCCATGGTTTCCCATTTTAGACCAGGCAAATGCTGGCTGACGTTGTACCTTTATTAAGGCCACTCCTAGCCATTTCCTATCCCATCGTCACAATAAGACTTATCTGTGTCAGTGTGACGTTGTAGAATAAAACAATAACAATGAAACAGGTGGTGACCTGCCCGATTTCAGGTTTTTGTGATGTCGAAACGACATTTTCTGGATAGAAGTACATTATTAGTGGCAGGAGGAATAAGCTTAATCCAGAAAATATGTAGAAAATTATAGGCCTAGTATCTCAGAGTTTTACTAAATCTGTTTTGGATGAAAAGTGTAAATAAAAAAAGAATTTAGAATAATGTGTTTAAGTGTTTAAGCAACAATGCATTTATCTTTATCATTAAAAACTATTATTTCAGGATATGTCGATGATGTTTTCTCGTATTTATAATAGTAAGCATTCAGACTAAATTTTAGTGCATATTTGGGCATTTAATAGTGCATATTTGAATGCATATTTTGAGACTTTTAGTGCATATATTTCTCAGCATTAACGATCAGGGAGAAATTCTCTGAGCCCCGTAATCAGCGTAGATCATGCAGAGCAGCCCCACAACGAACTTAATGTCACGGAAACCAACTACCCTTTCTGAGCGTATATGAAAACTCTTCTTGTACTGTACTACTTCTATCGGCTGAAGACAAGGAAAGGTCGTTACGTATAAAGAATACACCCCAGGCCTTGTAGATCCAGCACCGCCAGGCCACGAAGTAGACAGCAATAAAATAGTGGAGTGGTATAAGATAAAGTAATACCAGCATGTCTCCATTTGATTATCTAACTCGTATGCGATCCTGACTATAATATAGGCTTTTAATGTGGTCTGACTGTTCAGTGGCTGCTGTGCATTCTGTCGATTTTACAAATCATCGTCTAAAAACATGGTGTTTTAAATTCTACCAATTACTGATTTCAACAACTTTCCAAACTTTCCAACTTCCCAAAGAGCCCACTAATAAACCATTTATACATCGTGAAACTGTAAGTTTATAGTCGGAGAAGACTGTCATTTCGTATTTGCACACTAGGCGAATTTGGGATAGTATCTCAGTGTTTGCGATGCTAAACAAGAAGAATAAGAAGAATAAGAATAAGCAGAGATTTAAAGGATTTCACGGTACCGAAACTTAAAACCTCCACTGTCAAATGCCGAGGGGAAAAGAATTTCCAGCCAAATGCGTTTAGCAAAAAACCATGGCACGATCCAAAGTGGGTGTAGAAATTACGAAGTTCAACTCACCATGTCACGTAGCTGTTTGTAGGACAAATCTATGTTGGTCAAATTTTGACCTATACTCTTTAATGTAAAAATAAACTACGTAGGCAAGTCAATAAGTACCGGTATCTGAAATTTTGCTCTAATTGTTTTTAGGTTGGGTCTATGGCGTTGTGTGCTCACCAGCCGTTAGATGGCTCCGTTGTCTACGTCTGTGGTAGGTTTCAGCGTTATCAGATCAGTACAGCTTGCTCTGTTGCGACGTAGAAATGGCTGCCCCACTCTCTGTTTGCACCAAGGAAGAACAGCGTTGTGTGTACCAGGAGCGGAAATTCATAAAAGACCTTCGGTACAATACGGGGACAATGTTTTGCCACAGCGAAGTGTTTACCAGTGGACTGAACAGTTCAAAAGGGGTCGCGCGAGCTTGAAGGATGAGGAAAGATCCGGGCGTCCATCTGCAGCCGTAACTGATGCCAATATTGAACAAGTGCGTGATACCTATGATCCTGAATAACAGACGAGTGACTGTTGATGACATGGCAAACCATATGAAACCATGCATAAGAGGCTTAACTTTTACAAAGATGGGTTTCGAAAAAGAGTTAGAGTATCGTCGTGTACTCAGGAGAGCACTGGCTGTACAGTGCCTTGGAGTACTGTGTGTGTACTAGACTGGACTGAGGACTGTCGCAGAGTAAGTGTGTGGAGCAGCTGTCGTGAGTGTAATTGGAAAAATGTTAATGGTCGTTGTTGTGAGGAGTATTGTCCTGTACTGTTGAGATGATGCTGTTTAGTTGTCAGTGTTAAGTAGTACACTGTTTTTGACTGATGAATTAGTGGACTTTCTCAGGAGTCGAAGCAAGGATTAGCCCTGGTTTGTATCCGTCCATCGGTAGTTAGTGTGTGGAGTGATTGGACTTGCGAGCAAAGTGAGGCGTGCAGACAATAGCTACGAGCAGGACTACCTGCTGTGTGAGGAGGACAGAAGCAGCAATTCAATCATTGTTGAATAGAATTGTGTCCATTTATTGGGTCGTCCTAAAATAAATTAGAGCGACAAAACAAAGGGTGTTTTATTCGTAACAATATTCGTAAAATGAAATCATAGATATTGAATGTACTGTAAACCAATGTGATATCGTCGGATCTGCAAATCTCTTTGTACTGCCACCATGACACGTTAGATAAGAATCGCGAATTACTTTGATAATTTCCAGACATGCGACAATCTCATTTCGATAATATTTCAGTGGCAGTCGAGCGTGATAGGTTGAAATTAACACGAATTGTAAAATGGATTGGTCAGTATTCATGAGAGTCATGGAAATATGTTTAAAGTCATCAAAGAATGTAGTGACTCAGAAGTTAGTTGGCAGATGAATTACCGTACTTGGGCCCGAGGGTGTTACAAAAACACGGACGTTTTTAGACTGAAATAATTTCTAGACAAGAGTGTTGTATGACCTCATCGGGAGAGCGCCACCATGTTGAGATACTTAAATCTCCGTGCCGCGCAGCTGACAATTAGCCTGCTGCAATTCTGGACACTGGCGAGGTCTCACTGGGCTCTACGGCAAAAAATAATCAAATAATAACTATTCGAAAAAATTGCAGTGGAATAAGTGGGAGTGCGTCTCTAATACAGTACAGGAATGTACAGGCTCGATGAAGTATTTCTTTCGCGAAGAAAAAATACAATACTGATGGTATGAACCAAATAGCTATTTACATATTAATGTACAGACATAGGTTTGAGTACATTATACTCAGCAATGGGCGGTCCGGCTCCATGGCTAAATGGTTAGCGTGCTGGCCTTCCGTCACAGGGGTCCCGGGTTCGATTCCCGGATCGGTGGGGAATTGTAACCATTAGTGGTTAATTTCTCTGGCACGGGGGCTGTGTCTATGTGCTGTCTTCATCATCATTTAATCCTCATTATGACACGCAGGTCACCTAAAGGCATCAAATCGAAAGACCTGCACCTGGCGAGCCGAACATGTCCTCCGACACTCCCGGCACTAAAGGCCGTACGCCATTTCATTTTTAGCAATGGACAGTGATAGGAAACGTACTGTTGGTTGTACTACTCCTGGTAGTGATAGTATCACGCATGAAGGAGAGAAACTCTTGACTGCTGATCGATTTTCATATCACCACCAAGTCGATAGATAGTAAATGATACTCGTTCGCTCGAAGCTTGCGTTGTTACAGCAACGTATAGATGTCGCTGCTGACCTAGTATATAGTCATCGGCGCGTTATGTTAGTCACTAAGAAGCAAATATCGCCGTCCTATTACCTTTTCTTTAACGGCTTATCACTCTTGCCAACATCTAGTTACATATTAAAATCACGAGGCATAACCATCAACAAATTAACCTATAAGCATCAATAATGGAGGTTCCCTTACCAAAGTAAATGATAAAAGTTAAGATGAAATAAAACAAGATGTTCATAATGAAATCGGTTTTCAAGCTCAATGAGGAATTAAGGAAAGAAGCACACCCTCACTTTTTGTTATACATTTGTGCCTTTATTTTGATGTATGCATTACCATAATCGTATTCTTGAAAACAGGGATACATCCTGAAAGACGTAGTTGTTTAATAAATCTTTGTGGTGTGATTTTTAAGAAGTCCAGAACTTCCTTTCCTATTAGCAGGAGTGCTTGCACGAAGTAAGACGGTATTCGTCGTTCCACACCAACTACGTTATTCAATGAATTATTTGAATGTACCACAATTCTACTTACCTGGTGTTATCCAAATAGATTTACAATCCTACAGAAAAATTTATGATGTGAAAAATGCATTGCGTGAAGCTTTCCAGACAGTGACCCCAAGGATGTTGCTTAAGATGAGCATCAGAACATGGCGGCGTATTCAGCTGTGCAGAGACCATGGCGCAACACATACGGATGTTTTAGATTCCTAGATGTAAGTAGTAATAAATAAATAATGAGTATATGTACTTTTATATCATGTCAGTTTGAATTTAATACTAGAGGACTCGTGCTTCTCGCAGACCAGATCTCTCGTCTTGATCTGCCTCTCGTAGTCTTATTGTTTCGTCTGCCTTATTCAATTGTTTTATGAACATTTAATAAGAAAGGCAGTTCGTAGTCACAATTCATCCATCACGCCGTCTGTTTGGTAAAACTCTATCCATATATTCGCTTTTTTTTAATCCTCCAGTTCTTGACATAAAGCTTGGTATTGTGTCGTAGAAGGCAATGCCATTTTTTTTACCGCAGTTCTTCTATATGGAACGCTTGTCTTGTGAACTCATAGGTTAGTCTCGAATGAGCATTTTTTTGCCACGCACAGATCTTTTTTAAGATACATGGCCTTTCTAGTGTAGCTAGGTTACCCTTCGATAGGTGTTTCCAGATAATATCTACGGCTATGTCATGATGGGGTCTGTTTGTACGTAGACTTTTTTCTCTCTTAGCAGCAAGTAAGTTATGAGGAACGCTCTGGCATGTGTTCAATACATTCGGGAGGAGGGAAAGGTTAGAGAATCAAGGAGTATCTAGCAGGGAATAGTATTCTTCCGTGATCAGAGGAAGAGTATACTCTCCGTCTTGACAGGTAGTAATCAAACGTGGCTGCATACAATCGATGAATATTAATGAAAGTTTTAGCCGCTTAACAACGTGCTAAGTACACGATTTATTGACGGTTAGGGTAAGCCTTCGTCTGCAATTATTGGAGTAATCATTTGAATTTATAATTGCTCAAAGTTGGCTGAGCTATTAATGTTTCACGCTTCACGGGCAGATTATTCCGGAGAGAATAAAACAAGAATGACGCAAATCGGTCCGGTAGAACGGACGGAGGAATTGCCAAAGCTTTGTGCGCACCCTGTAATAGATGAAGTAGACTGGATGCTATGGTTACGACCGTTGATAACCCTCCAGTCCATGTTAAAATGTCTTTATTTCACAAAACATCGCACGACAAAATATTCTTTCGGGAAGGTTAGCGAGTACTCGCTAGTGTGGTACTGGTTAGCTTTGCTTTAGTGGAAATTGATACGTACGTGTTGGGAACACTGTTTGTGCAGCAGACTATAGTAAAACAAAACAAACCGCTTAGTTCTTTTGGAAAAGGTTAGTGCACCTACGACAAGGTCGCTTTCGTAATGAAAGCACTACGGCACGACGTACAACTCAAGATGTTGACCTTGTGCTATTTACTATGAACATGTTGTACTGCTGGATACACGTGAACTGCACTTGAGCACGTCTAAGCGGTACTTGTTCTGTCAAGATAATGAGCGCCCGCATGTTACAATCCCTGCAATGTACACTTTCTCTCCTAAAGATAGAGATGTATAGTTATCTTCCAACAGTTGTGTTCCCTCACCCTACTTGCCGATACGACGTCTTACAGTTACTGTTAATCTTGGTGCCACTGCCGTGTTGTGAGAATAAGTAAAACATACTTTTGTTTTGTAGGACTAATGCCAGGTAAGTAGACAATGCACTGAACAACGTAGATGGGGTTAAATGACGAACGCAGCATTTTATTCATACGGTCTTATTTCGTCCAATTCGTTTGTACAGAATTCAGTTAGAATGTATAAGAAGCAAGAAAAATCTGCAACAAGTCCTCCGGAAAGGAAAGCAACGTTACCTCCTCTCTAAAGATCAATTCAGTTGAAATGGAAGAAAATGTCGTTACCAACATAACCTAACTCTGGCAAGGACATGCCGCATTCTGGTTGTCGAACAGCCTACCTGCCACTAGTCATATGCTTGTGGCTCAGTGCAAGCCACATTAAGGTGAAACCGCGAATGGCTCATTAAATCAATTATGGTTCCTTAGATCGTACCACTTTACTTGGATAACTGTGGTAATACAGAGTGCCGACCAGAAGGGGAAGGGATGCTTTCATCGTCCGGTCCGTTTGCCTTGGTCACTCTGAATAACTTTGGGGTGATCGCACGATCCTCGTATCGGCACGCATCTTTCAAATGTCTGCCGTATCATCTGTTGATGCTACCATGGTTGTAATGGGTAACGAGGAAATCGTATGGAGTGCCAACGAGTTGTCTATGTTTACATGCGTTGTGCAATACTTCAGCGACACAAAACTAGGAATTAAATATATAAAGGTGTAGATTATACTCAGCTCGAAAAAGAAGGCACCGAAAAAGAATTTTAGGCGCCATTAGATTATTAGATTGGCACACAGATAAAATGTCACAATTAAAATAGAAATAGCTCATTTAATTAGCTGGGCCGTGACAGAAATTGCTAAGTGCACTCCATTAACTGCGGTTGTTACTCCGGTGGGATGGTTGTTGGTCCCTAGCCGCTACGACAAAAAAACAAGCAGAGCACATTATTGGTACAACAAAATCCTCCGCTCTAATAAATTCTGATCCCAAATCACAGCCCACATACAAATAACTGGTAATATTCCTGCAGTGAGGGGATTCCAGAGAATCTGGTACCTTCCACGTACGATGAGGAAACTTTATCCCTCAAATCAACATAGACGATTACTTGTCCTCGAAACTAATGGATGCTGCTGAAGGCAGTTTTCCTGATGCATTCGAAAATGGAATTTGTTTTTCTGATTCAAGATGCAATTATGAAAAGAGAAACATGAAATGTCTCACGTGAATGTGATAGTGGGGTGGAGGAAAAGCAGCGAGCTTCCTCGAGCTCGACTTACTCCTGGAGAAGAAAACTCCCCGTTGTAAAAGAACAATGAGGGTCGCAATTTTTGAGGGAGAATTTTCCCCAATATAAAAAAAAAAGAGTTTTGTCTGTACATTGCTCAGAAGTTAAAAAGAATCGTATTTGTGTACCGGTCGTGTCCACGGTATAGTTGAGGACAAAACATGACGGCCTCAGTTCCTGGAAGCGTGCTGGAAGACACTAGTCAATCACACCTTCACCCTGCTGAGTTAACGAGTTCTAAGTGATCCTTGTTTGTTTTGGAGAGGCTGCCAAACCACTTTCTTCTTCACTCTCTGTAGTAGAGTGTAGAGTGGAGTAGCCGATTTGGCAACTCTGACTACAGCAGAGGTAGTAAATCCTATAAGTCGCTAATAGACACCAAGCTGCCGCTGGAAAGTAGTGGTGTGAGGCGAGGTCGTCATGATTTGTCCCCAACTATAACAAGGAAATACACTTTTTAATTTTCCGTCATTTTTGTCAGGAAGGGCATCCGGTCATAAAAACTTGCCACGACGGATTCATCTCACCTTATACCCGACCCCGTAGAGAAACAGGACAAGGGTTGGACAAACAAACAAATTATTAAAAATAATGGTATCTGCTTTACGTCTCACTAACTACGTTTACGGTTTTCGGAGACGCCGAGTTGCCGGAATTTAGTCCCGAAGGAGTTCTTTTACGTGCCAGTAAGTCTACTGACACGAGACTGACGTATTTGAGCACCTTCAAATACCACCGGACTGAGCCAGGATCGAACCTGCCAAGTTGCGGTCAGAAGGCCAGCCCCACTCATCCCGGCAAAGAAATAATTACGTCTCTGAGGAGCTTGGTATCAAAGCTGGACAACTCCACTTTTGCTCTTTTTACAGGAGAGGTAAAAAACTAGATCCACAATATGGTTGTCAGTATCACGGTGATTTTTTAATATGTCATTCTTATAGGCCACATAAACATATTTTCATACTAGTTTAAAAAAATTATATGAATATTAAAGTTGTAATTACACTTTAAATAGTGGAGTTGGCCATGTATGAAACCAAGTCATGGAGTTGTCTGTTTTTGAAGCCAAAGGGAGCCATTTTAAAATTGAATGTGTCCTCTTTTGAAACCAAACCATTATGAACTCGATATCAATGAATTTATTGTATTTTCTTTGCCTACACTTCTAATGCATAAGGGTGTTTTAAAATAATGTAATTATGTCTAATGTATTAAAATTATACAAAATCCGTCATATAGTTAAAAATGACATGAACAAATTGTATTTAAGTTAGATGCCTTTTGACAAAACTGAAATATTTGAGTTATTCTTACATCATGGAAAGAACCAGTTCATCAAAATCTGCACTCTCTAACTCATCACACTCACAATGTCCTCTGTTGATATCATGGGCCGATGACCTTCGATGTTAGGCCCCTTTAAACAACAAGCATCATCATCATCATCATCATCAAAATCGATAACATTACCAGATTCACTCTGTACCGTGAGATTGCGGTACCACTGTAAACGGTCTGTTTCTTGCCAATTTTCTCCGAAGTGCCTGGACAAGAGATACTTAACATCTGCAATTTTCTTGGGGTTGACGCTACATCCGACAGGAATTGTTGCAGGATTGAGTTCTAGAAGTGACTTGGCCTTGTTTGTTATAGACATAAACTTACCGATATTGGTGTTGTATGCCATCTTACGTCTGGAAAGCGGAAAGTGAACACTTTGTGTTAGCTTTACCACCACCTTAGTTAGCTTCTTGTCTCTAGTCTTGTGCTATCCAATCTCTTCCCACAATTTTCACTTGTCCATGTTTTGCAAAGACTGCATGGTATTTTGTCACGTCAATTATGGTGGTTTTCTTTCTTAAGTCCTTTAGAAGTAACTCAAAAACTCTGTCAGCTGGCAGAAAAGAGTGTCCAGTTACAGGGAATATTATTTCCACTGACTATATGTTACTATTGAATGTTACTGTACTGAAATCATACTGGAATTACTCACGTGGCAATCTTTTTTTTTTTTTTTTCCTAGCCGCTTTACGTCTCACCGACACAGATAGGTCTTATGGCGACGATGGGAAAAGAAAGGGCTAGGAGTGGGAAGGAAGCGGCCGTGGCCTTAATTAAGGTACAGCCCCAGCATTTTCCTGGTGTGAAAATAGGAAACTACGGAAAACCATTTTCAGGGCTGCCGACAGTGGGACTCGAACCTACTATATCCCGAATACTGGATACTGGCTACACTTAAGCGACTGCAGCTATCGAACTCGGTCGTGGCAATCTTTTCTTTTGTGCGTTTCCAATTTGACTTGTCAATTGCTCGCTTCCTTGCTTCTTTCAGAGGAACTTCTTTGACTTGGACTTTCAGTTTTTACTCTTCTTGAACAATTATAAAGTTAATCATCACTAAATGCACTCATCACAGGTTACTATAAACATTCAGCAGTGCATGTTGGGAGCATATTGCATGAATGCAAGTTTCTCATTGGCTACTGAAGGAGTTGTCATTTTTTGAAACGAAACTATGCTGGAATTGTCCATATTTTGATTCTGAACTGAGTAAATACAACCTATTTTACCTAAGTTCTGTCTTTTTTTGAAGCAGAATAGTTCATCATCATCTGTTTACCCTCCAGGTTCGGCTTTTCCCTCGGACTCAGCGAGGGATCCCACCTCTACCGCCTCAAGGGCAGTGTCCTGGAGCTTCAGACTCTTGGTCGGGGATACAACTGGGGAGAAGGACCAGTACCTCGCCCAGGCGTCCTCACCTGCTATGCTGAACAGGGGCCTTGTGGAGGGATGGGAAGATTGGAAGGGATAGGCAAGGAAGAGGGAAGGAAGCGGCCGTGGCCTTAAGTTAGGTACCATCCCGGCATTCGCCTGGAGGAGAAGTGGGAAACCACGGAAAATCACTTCCAGGATGGCTGAGGTGGGAATCGAACCCACCTCTACTCAGTTGACCTCCCGAGGCTGAGTGGACCCCGTTCCAGCCCTCGTACCACTTTTCAAATTTCGTGGCAGAGCCGGGAATCGAACCCGGACCTCCGGGGGTGGCAGCTAATCACACTAACCACTACACCACAGAGGCGGACAAGCAGAATAGTTACAGAACCGAATTCAGCATGAAAAGCCACCCAAGAATCGATCAAAATCTCAAAACTGAAAAAAATGGAGTTGTCCAACTTTGATACCAAGCTCCTCATTCTATTGTTATTAGCGGTCCTATCAATAAATGCTACATACTCAAAGTTATAAATTAAATTTCCGATCATTTAGATATTATACATTTTTACCGTACCGGCTAAGATAACAGAGATATTCATGAATTGCGATTTTTGTTTTTAAGTGCATATACCCGCCGAACCAGTGCGCCGACAAAAAAAAAAAAAAAAAAAAAAAAAAAAAAAAAAAAAAAAACCCAACACGAAAATCATCTTGGAGGGGCGGAATGCCTTCCCCCCTGCCAAACTCCTCCTAGGTGGAGTTGATAGTATTCGGAGACTGGTTAGGCGTTAAATCTGGAGAAGGTGGTGCATGGTTTTATATCAAGAATTGAGATTAGAAAGCGGGCATTCCCAACGCAGACTCTTCCGGCGGGGAACATCTGGTGGTACGGGTTTTCACATAATATACAGTACGGTATTTATAAAACACATTCTAATTGTTTTATTAGAGATTATAATCCTTGAAACTATCTATTTATGAATCAGGTTTCATTTCTCTGTTTACTTGTGAATATTACTGAAAACTCCGTACACAAGACTCGTTCAAGCTATATCATTGTTCTCTTTGTTTGTGAATATTGTTATTATACAGGAATGTTTGCGTTAATAGTTGGTCCGCATCTCATATGCCCCAATAATTACCCACCAGAAAATACAACAACAGAATATAATGAAAATCGATATTTTAACTCGGTGAATAAGGCACTACAGTCTAAGCTATAAATAATGTTATTCACTCTGGATGAAATGGGAGTTTAGAGGAAGGCGCCTAAAGTTTAATTTTTAAATGCCTATGTTATTGGTACTATCGAAAAGTTATACAGTGAGCAACATCCGCTCATTTATGACTTATACAGTTTTACGGAACAGAACATAATTTGAGAATTTAGACTTGTATTGCTTATTCCATATCAGCGCCAACATTGCTAACATATCGTATTAACTGGTGATGGTTTTTGTCATGATTGTGTAAAACCGTCTGCTCATCCGTCCATATCGTCAAGGAAAAATGTGAAGATGATTACAAAAATGAGAAAAAACGTACGATCTCTTGAAGAATAAGAGTAGAGGGAGCCGTAGAAGAATAAAGGACCCCCTTTACATTAGATGCCTTAATATCACAGAGTCCAAAAAAACCGAATGTGAAGGCTTGCAATATCGAAAGCTCATAAAACTGATCAACAATAACATCACATTGACCAAGGTTGCGATGTGATCTGTCTCTTCTGCTGCCACTTATCTCCGACAGATGGAATTACTGCTGCGTCCCGAGTAAACAGTCTGCCTGAATACTGGCGGAAAGTAGCTGGGAGATGCACAGGCTTATCAATGATGAGTACTACAGCTGCCCTCAGACACGACTGTTAATACACGATACAGCTTGCCGAATGAAGATGGTATGAATCTAATTCAAATAGCAAACTTTACACTCCTACATTTTCTTCACGACACCGAAAAGCACAGAATAATATAGGTAGTTCGGTTCTTATGAGTTTCGACTCGACATTTGAGCGCTGCTTTTTGGCGGAGGCTAAGTGAATTAACAAACAACCAATCATAGGCAGCCGATCGGTCCGATAGAGCGCGTTACCAGTGTTGTCGATCTGTTGTTTACTGTAACCACGTGCTATCAGCTGTGCCTTGTATTGTGCTCAGTTCACTCCGTCATCCTAGATAAAGCACCAACAATGGCGGCTACAAAAATGAGTTGATTGAGTGGTTGAAGGAGCACAATATTTCGGTTTGCGATGACATGAGGGAGGGGGCATCTCATGCTTCTTGTGAAACGATACAAGCTCTAGCCACAGGTTACATGGTGGACGAAATAGCCAGGAGGCGTGCGCATAAAGTTATTTGCCTTCCACCATACCTTTGCAATTTTAACGCCATAAAATTAATTTGGGTCCAATTGATGGATTATGTAGTTGCGAATAACCCACTCTTCACAGTTTCGGAAGTTGAAAGACTTCTCCGGGAAGCCGGAGGCCATGTATGTGCACGTTGTGAGACACAATTCGAGATAAGTAAAGGTTGGGAGAGATCACAGACGATTATGTTGAACACGTTATAATCTCGTTACGGTCAAGCGAGAGTGAAACCTCAACAGGCAATGATAATGCCGATAGTGACTCAGAAATGAATGATGCATTCCCTTTGTAGGAGTCTTTCCTTTCTTACGAGGAATCGAATCTATTAGCAACGCGAGCTCTTCTATACAAATTGCATTTTTTGCGTTTTATCTGTTCGAGCATTGATCTGCTTTTATCTTTTAGCCTTATCCTAAACATATTATGTGTTATTGTTACGGTAATCTTATGTGAGTTATGCATGCTACTTTCTTTCTTAATCTATTTACCCTCCAGAGTTGGTTTTCCCCTCTACCGCCTCAAGGGCAGTGTCCTGGAGCGTGAGACAATGGGCCGGGGATACAACTGGGGAGGATGACCAGTACCTCGCCCAGGCGGCTTCACCTGCTATGCTGAACAGGGGGATGGGAAGATTGGAAGGAAGAGACAAGGTAGTGGGTAGGAAGCGGCCGTGGCCGGTACCATCCCGACATTTGCCTGGATGAGAAATGGGAAACCACGGAAAACCACTAACAGGATGGCTGAGGTGGGAATCGAACCCACGTCTACTCAGTTGAACTCCCGAGGATGAGTGGACCCCGTTCCAGCCCTATACCACTTTTCAAATTTCGTGGCAGAGTCGGGAATCGAACCCGAGACTTCGGGGGGTGGCAGCTAATCACACTAACCACTACACCACATGGGCGGACTTCCCCGACTTTACATACCGATTTTCATTAAATTCTCTTCAGCCGTTTTCTCGTGATTCGTGTACATGCATATATACAGACAGACAGACAGAAATTACCGAAAAATAAAAAGTGCATTTCCTTGTTACTGTTGACACGACCGAGACAGAAATACCATTAGTTTTAAATTCTGAGGAATGTACAGAGAGAGCTCTTATTATATATATTGTAAAAATAATATAGCTTCGACGAGACTTGAACTCACGTCGTCCAGGTCCGCAGACAAGTCCAGTTACCAACCGGCCACCTCTCCGCTTGACCGCAATGAAACTCTCCAAGCATATATGCGTTGCATCTGGTACTTGTGTTCGCCTCTCAGTGTTTTACCACCACCACTTGGTCCGAAGCGCATCCTGCGTCATGACATTTGACGCTCTTTTTTTTTCAAACGAATGCGTGTTGACCTAAACCCTCCTACACGAGTTACTGCTGAGTGTCCCCCAACAGGTAGGTTGAACTTCGTCGAAATCGGTTGGACGCCTTTGGTTGGGACTGCCAGACGAATGCGGGTGGATCATATCTGTGTCCGTGACCTTGGCAAAAGTATGCCCTTGCTACCCTTAGCCACAACACATGCTACACGTTGCTGGACGAGTCTGCACTACTTGCTGCGGAGCTGTACAAATCAGTTAGCCAAGAGGAATGGCATTTCCCTTCAGCATTTTTCTTAACAATGCAAGAAATGAACAGAAACAATTAGCTGCTAGTTTCAGGCGGCGACCTCAACGTCGCAAGCAGATGAATTAGAGCAACAATCACTGCCTTTTCAATACCTGAACTTTAAATCTGCTGTGTGGAACAAAGAAACACTGAATTTACATTAAGAAGAAACCAATTTCACTCACCTTTCTCGATCCAGTCGAGGTGTCCTTGGGCTTCTTCATGACTGGCGTTCTCTCTGGATCCACAAACTACAAGATCACTTGCGACAGAACTAGGGAGCATCGTTCACCGGACTGCACAACACAAGATGTCATGAGCATGACACACACACACGACACTTGCCAGACCTGAGCGCGGGACCTAGCATAGAGCTTCCATAGCTCACAAGATAAACTGTTGTAACAACCGCAATGAAGGAAGGTGCCAAAAGATCACCGAAATCTGGGATACGAACGGCCATTTGTGCATACAGTTGTTGAGGGATGAAAAATAAATTGTCCATTACAATATGTCAGGGCTTCGTCCTACCGAATTCGATAGTTGCAGTCGCTTAAATGCGGCCAGTATCCAGTATTTGGGAGATAGTGGTTTCGAACCCCACTGTCGGCAGCCCTGAAGATGGTTTATAGTTTTCCATTTTCACACCAGGCAAATGCTGGGGACGTACCTTAATCAAGGTCACGGCCGCTTGCTTCCCACTCGTAACCCTCTCCTGTCCTATCGTCGCCCTAAGACCTATCTGTGTCTGTGCGACGTAAAGCAACTTCCTCCTACACTAGGGTTACCACACTGTAAAGTTTTAAAAGTGGGGGACTTCATATTCAGTGGTATTTGGGACTTTTTAAAATAGGAAATCACCGGGCGAGTTGGCCGTGCGCGTAGAGGCGCGCGGCTGTGAGCTTGCATCCGGGAGATAGTAGGTTCGAATCCCACTATCGGCAGCCCTGAAGATGGTTTTCCGTGGTTTTCCATTTTCACACCAGGCAAATGCTGGGGCTGTACCTTAATTAACGCCACGACCGCTTCCTTCCAACTCCTAGGCCTTTCCTATCCCATCGTCGCCATAAGACCTTCTGTGTCGGTGCGACGTAAAGCCCCTACCAAAAAAAAAAATAATGGAAATCTGTTTCAGAGTATTGTACAGTAAAATTAACAACAATTTGACATTTTCAACTGTGAGCTTATTTCACTCGTCCGGCCGCTGAAAATTTAGAGAGAAATATTCTCTGCACGGCTGCGTTATGTGCAGGTATGACAAAGTAGTACTGTACCACTGTTAACAGTTCAACACAATCAACAAACACTTCGTAGCACAGCTTGTAAGATCATATCGACCATTTGTAGTCTAACGTCCGTCTTTGATAATGTCTCTTTCAGTCATGGCCATCCATCAATACTTCACATCGCAGCCTGCACGTCACACATTCTGTATTGCGAATTTCGTGACGCAAGTTTTCAGATGAACTGAAGCCATAAGTATTTATGTCAAAAGCTCCGACTTGGGCGCAAACAAGAACTGAGTGGCGTCTTCAGTGTTGTCACTTTTAAACTCATTTCAGCAAAGACTCGCTAGAGGGCAGGCATGATAGGAAATATACTCAAATCTAGCTAGAAGGCTAGATGGACGTAAGTATTCCCGTCTATCCCAGGGATCAAAATGCATTAAAATGATCAAATGTATGAAATAATTTGATGGTAGGCGAAAAACCTGCGAATCTAGTAAAACTGAACGTGGGTTGAGCAAAAAGCCTCAAAACGGCGGGTAATATAGTAACCCTATCCTACACTAAATACTTCGACATCTGTAAGGACCACCTAAGTTACTTGAATCATCCGGTATCGGATTGAATAGGCAGAGCAACAAGTAACTACTACTACTACTGGCGTTTAAAAGGACAGGTGGTGTAAGAAAGGCCAGTTCGATCGACCGGGACGCGTTGCAAGGTGGAGGAACCCAGACAGCTGTCAGGAAGTGAGACTTCCCCGCCAAGCACCCAGACCCAGACAACGCTGGGAGGTCCGGCTGTGAGGGTGACGCGTTCCTTCATTGCGGTTTACTGCCAGAATTTTCTTTTAATCATCATGATTCCACCAGTCTCGTTACTTTGCTTTCCACTTTATTTTATACTAACACAACAAGTAGAAACTTGCGGCAATACAAATTAGCTCTGTATCAGTTCAACGCACACACTGAGACAGGTTGCAGCTGCAATAAAACTCGTACCTTAGCTGCCACCCCCGGAGGCCATCCTCAAAGTGGTTTTCCGTGGTTTCCCACTTCTCCTTGAGGCAGATACCTGGATGGTACCTAACTTAAGGCCACGGCCGCTTCCTTCCCTCTTCCTTCCAAACTTCCCATCCCCAACAAGCCCCCTGTTCAGCATAGCAGGTGAGACCGCCTGGTACTGGTCCTCCTCCCCAGTTATATCCCACCGCTCCAATGTCTCACGCTCCAGGACACTGCCCTTGAGGCGGTAGAGGCGGGATCCCTCGCTGAGTCAGAGGGTAAAACTAACCCTGGAGGGTAAAGGGATAAAGAAAAGAAAGAAAGAAGAAGAAAAGTTAAAACATTCGGTCCGGCCGGAAATCGAACCCGGGGCTCTCTGATTCGAAGCCTAGTAAGCTAACAATTCTCAGCAAGAAGCCGGATTATTTGGACAAAGCAGTGGCGCTCAGAATATTGTAATAACACTAGTAAACTTCTAATTACATTTCTCAACTAGTTTCGTTAATGCGGTTTCCCGCACTTGGCTGTTAAAATAATATTTCGATACACAATCTCACAACCACGGATATTACATGTACATATTTAAAAGCTCTGCCCAAATACCCAATTACTTTGTTAGCACGCTACACGCTGAAGTATACAGAAATTATATCTGTTGCACGCTCGAAGTATCAAGTTTCATAAGAGTAAAACAAACAACACAAGCTCGTATTGATCCAACGATACTCAAATACACGTTATGATTTGTACAGTCTGGAATTTTATGTACTAACCCCCCAATGGCACTCCATCCCATGAAGGGCCTTAGCCTACCAAGCGACCGCTGCACAGCCCGAAGGCCTGCAGATTACGAAGTGTCGTGTGGTCAGCACGACGAATTCTCTCGGCCGTTATTCTTGGCTTTGTAGACCGGGGCCGCTATCTCACAGTCAGATAGCTCCTCAATTCTAATCACGTAGGCTGACTGGACCTCGAACCAGCCCTCATGTCCAGGTAAAGAATATCTGACCTGGGTAGGAATCGAACCCGGGGAGTCCAGGTAAGAGACAGGCCTGCTACCCCTACACCACGGGGCCGGCAATTTTATATACTATTATCGTAAAAATATGTAACAAAACCCCTTAAAACACGAACTAAATATCAAAATTGCACGCAAAGTTAAGATTGTTGATCTTTATATTTTAAAAAATGTTCAAGATTAATAATTTCATACAGACTACACATTTCAATAGGTCACTATATTTTTTGTGCGATTTTTAAGTTAATGAAGGCTTGAAATACAGTGTACCACAAGATATTTTTCCATGCTTTTAGGAGGTAAGTTTAATCGACGATGGTAAAGTACTATTTAAACACCCAAAATGATCTCTCGAACATCGCACGAGAGAAACGCATTGAATAGTGGCATGTGCATCTCATTAATTACATTAGGCGTAGGCCTAGATGTACATTTTATGTGGAAATATGTAATGTGAAATACATATAGCTACACAGAGTTAGACTTGAAAATAACATTCTTAGCAGCTTAATTCAACAGCATTTAGTGTCTCCAGACACGCACACACAAAGGAAAAAAAATATATAATTATATAAAGAAACAGACTAGTGATTTGTATTGTGATAATAATACTCGCAATGTGTATCGTCGTGAATCAGGGCCTCCGGATATAATCCCTAGACATCGTTCGAATTCAGAATGGAATGTGTAGACCTAACCTCGGCAGACCGCAGTGGGCTGCGGGACAGTTCCAGTGCTGTCATGTCACACAGTTTTAGAATTATCTGCTCGACAAACAGATCTGTTGTCGCAAGACACGGCACTGAGACCACGTGACAAGACACAGTCAAGGCTGGCGGAATCGCCGTGCCTTGCTTGTGTTTACTGCAGGACGGAACAATGCCAGCCCGGGACAATGACTCACATCATAGACTGAAAAGAAACCAAACTACAGAAGCGATTTAAGCAACATTACACTCCTTACCGCTGCAAGGACTACAAAAATAATAAAATAAATTGGTGCTTCTTTCGATTTTCAGTCGGATATTTCAAACGGCTTCTGTGGAAACCTTGGCTGAAATGGTCCTTCGTTTCAGGAGCCTCTGGTTTCTATTCTCCGTCAAGCTTTATGGTCAATTGCTCTGGCTCGGGTACTCAGTTTTTATTTTCGTATCAATGCATATCTACACATGACAAAGCACAATAATGAATTCATTCCTTCATCCAGCATCTGACTGTAAAACTCAACCCAATTAATTTGAAAGTATGCAAGTTACACTGAGCTGTAGGCGTAGTCATTTTATATGACTTCATATATGTGAATTACAAATACGAAGTAAAATTCTTTCTTAAACAAATAATAATAATAATAATAATAATAATAATAATAATAATAATAATAATAATAATAATAATAATAATATGACAATGACAGTAATAACTATGGAGCCAAGCTCTGCATTCGGGAGACCGTGTGTTCGAACCCCAAGGGTGGCTATCCTGAGAATGGTTTTCTGTGTTTTTCCCCACTTCCAGGCAAATGCTGGGACAGTTCCGATTCATAGGGCAGAGCCGATTCCTTCCACCTCTTTGTGCAAACTTCATTCACCATCATTAATTTCATATTCATAAGCTCCTCAGCTGAGGCTAGCGTCAGGAAGGGCATCCGGCCGTAAAACATGCAGTATATAAATTCCTCTCGCCTCATTCCCGCGTCCCTATCAAGAAAAGGGGGTAAGACAAAGAACAAGTGACAGCAACGAACTGGGATAACCTGGAGCTGACCATACAAATAAATTGCCATTGATCACTCATGTGCAGCAATAAGGTGCAATCGATACGACAGGGAAGAGCCGCGCGCTCAGGCCTGCTTTAGGAAGCACAAGATATTCACACACTGAACACACCTAGGACCTGTTTCCCACTTCACACTCGCTGTACATATTACCACACACGTGTTACAGAGGAACAAAGCCACACGGACACTAGCAACAGCACGCACTCGCTCAAAGCCACGCGACGACTGCTTGCCTCGCTGGCTCGCTCGCTTGCCAAGCTCCACTGCGGATACCGCCTCGACCTATCGATAGCGACCTTGGTCGACCACGCTACCATAACTGATAATTAAAAGTGAGATAACAGGCCACAGCTAACCTCCCGTCCGCTTCTAAACGTAAGAAGCACTTCTTAAAATCTCCCTACCTCCGTTATTAGCTACCATCCTTCGAGGCCTGGGTTTGGCTCCTGCTACTGCCAGCGGCAGGGGTGGCTGGTAGGTGGTTATTATTAATAAGCTGAGGATATTTCCTACAATACCCATTTCTTTCTGAAACTGATAAACACGTAATGTTAAATAGACGGTAAGTCCAAACTGAGGCTGGGATATCAAACGTTTGGCCTAAATTGAGGCTTTTCAGCTGGCCCCGTGCCCTAATTCCGTCATTCATCTGCATGCAGGAGGCTTTTCTTTAACCCGTGAAATTGAAAGCTCCTCCTACTCCATGGAATAAGGGATTTCTTGCTTTGCATGCTTAGTTTCTAGGCAGATGGCAACATCAGGCGTTAACCAGCTAGCAGAGATGGAGAGGTTAACGAATGTAAGTTCCGGTAAGGAAAGAAGAAATGAAGACAAATGGAAGCGAAACAGTATTAAAAAGCAAAATACAAAGAACACAATAATTAGCACAGTTGAATCGTTCGCCACTCAACAAAAGAAAACTCAAACTTGCCCTTGAAAAGAGCAAATCAGAATTCAATGTTCATGACAGGATGAACAAGAACACCTGTTACACGAATCAGAGTGATTAATGTTATAGCTTTATTCATAGTTTTATTTCTGTTTTTTGACATGGTTTAGATTAGAGTATTTTATGGATTTTTGTCTCATACTGACCATTTGACATAAAAAAGTAACAACGTTAATCATAATAATAAATTATATAGTCCATTGTTTCACAAGGTAGTTAAGGTGTGAACTTTTTATTTCACATTTATTACATTTTGATGTTATAATCACAGTAAATTAATAATGGCGCTGATCTTAAGTCCCACCAACTACTTTTGCTGTTTTCGGAAATGCCGATTTTAATTTTTTTTTTTTTTACAATTTGCTCCACGCCAACGATGGCATAGGAAAGGCCTAGGAGTGAGAAGGAAGAGGCAGTGGTCTTAATTAAGGTACAGCCCCATCTTGAGGTCGAACCGACTATCTCCCGGATGCCAGTTCATCGACACGAGGCTGACGTATTTGGGCACCTTCAGATAGCACTGGACTAAGCCGGGATCGAACCTGCCAAGTAAGGAAAACGACCGGTTCTTTCTCTCTCCTCTAAAATTTGGTGCCGTTCTGAGTGGCTCAGACGGATGAGGCGCTGGCTTTCTGACCCCAACTTGGCAGGTTGGATCCTGGAGCTCAGTGCACTGGTGCTTGAAGGAGCTTAAATACGTCATCCTCGTGTCGGTAGATTTACTGGCACGTAAAAGAACTCCTGCGGGACTAAATTCCGGCACCTAGGCGTCTCCGAAAACCGTAAAAGTAGTTGGTGGGACGCAAAGCAAATAACATTAATTATAATTATACTGAAGTTAGCGTGTTTCCTGATTCAGTTATGACGAATAACACCCATTTGTTAGGGGGTTCACAAGAACATTTCAATGCTGCAAACATTTCTTACCGGACAGAGTCAGGGTCCCCACACCACGAAAAACGTAAAATTAAGCAATTTGCTCAATTGTGACGAAAGTTGAAGGGGGAAGGTTTCAAATTGTGAATCTTGGGTATCAAACTACGAAAACTAATTTCGAAAATCACTTCTGGCCGAAAAACAGCCTAAAATCGCTTGTTTCTTTAATCGCTTTCTTTTTTATTCAAATCGTAGCCAAATTAATTTATTTACATAATACTTCCTGTAATGTGTTCCTTGGCTCAACACCCTCAGCCGGTTATTGTTTTTTTTAAGGGCTTAAGTGAAACTCTGCATTGACTCATATTACAGTGGCACTCGTAGTGAATGGCTTTTAGTGCCGGGAGTGTCCGAGTACAAGTTCGGCTCGCCAGGTGCAGGTCTTATGATTTGACGACCTGCGCATCGTGATGAGAATGAAATGATGATGAAGACGACACATACACCCAGCCCTCGAGCCGGCGAAATTAACCAATCATGCTTAAAATTCCCGACCTATCGGGAATCGAACCCGGGACCCCTCTGACCAAAGGCCAGCACGCTAACCATATAGCCATGGAGCCGGCTCTCGTAGTGATGCTCAAGTGAAACATGCACTGAGTCATATTAGCGCTCGTAGTGGTAGAAAAAGGCAAACTGGTAATCTAATTGACTGGGTAACGATGATTTCTGGTATGGGCTAGAATAAATTTGTTACTTTCATTGACCTGTCTCAGTCTTATCCTTGGCTTTGACAACATGAAAGTGACCGAGGTATGTGTGATGCTAGTAATACCATTCCTTATGCAGCCAGTCCCTGTTATGAATGGTGTGAAAATGTCACTCATACGATCGGTTGGTGCATGCATTTCAGTGGGCTTGGCAGACTCATAGACTATGTAATAGCAAATTCTGGCTCGGTGAGGAAAACAAGGGGAAACTACCTCACTCCTCATTTCCCTAGTATGCCTCTTCAGTGACGTCTATGGTATCTATGACAGCTGTTTGGCGGAACTGTGGAGGATCAAACCAGCCTTCGGGCTGAATACCCAACATACACACAAGGAAAGGATTGTCATTTTTAGGTTTTTTCGGTCCGTTGTGGCCTACCAGGGACTACGCTGCCCGACTTAACTCTTGGCTATGGTATTCTAAGGCTGTGTGCCTACTCCTTCCATCCGTCCACTTAGGTCTAAAAAAGTGGCATACTAAAATCATTTAATTAAGATTATCTTGTGCGGTTCCTTCTGCGCTCATAATGTGGTAGAATCGCTTTAACCGAGGATCCATTTTATCCGACACTAATCTATGAGTGTGCAAAAAAAGGAAAATGACTACCACTGGTACTACTACTTCTACTACTACAACTACTGTGTCCTCTCAAAACATCCGAATTCCAGAACACGGCTTAACAAGCCACTTTGATGTCTGGACGACGAATTTCCAACGGTGGAACTGTCTTTAAAACATTCTACAAGTAGTACATAGCACCAGCCTCGCACAAACATACACGACAGGGGGCCATGAACCCGCGCAAAGTTAGGCCTAGTGCCATTTTCTTAGATGCAGACATTGCTTTGTCACTCATGTACAATCTTTCAGCCTAAGAGGTTAGGTCTTGTTCTATTTTTAAAATGCAGCTATTGTTTTATCATATATGTACAATCTTGATTATTTGAAAAATTTACCAGAAAAACATTTACAGCCTTTAATCCGAATGTTGCGTCAGGTTTCAGTCGAGTTTGGTGACGTAAGAAATTTGTTCTCACAAAATCGATGTCTCCAGTTTTCAGCTGTTCTCCTTTTGATTCTTTCGTCTGAAATGCACTATTTCTTCTCTTCGAAACATCGAGATTCATATCCACGCTGGCTACATGTAGATCAGATGTTTCAGCTTTTTGTTCAAACAAGATACTGAAACCTTGAAGCGGGGATGATTGATTTTATCAGACACTTGAACTTAGAATTCGATCCCTCAATGGCATTGTTTGTTCGCTGTAGTTTTCCATGGCAATTCCACAGCTCGTCTGGGATTTGTGGATTGTCTAGCCACTGGTCGTCGATATAAACGAAAAAAATAATTGAATGGGTATAAAGAATCATCCTCACTGTTGCGAAATATGGGCCCTCCTCGTGGACATGATCGCTAAGGCCAACGCCTCAAACGGTCTAACACCGAAGTTAGCCGGTTCGAATCCCGTTGGTCGAAAAAACCTTCACCACCAGAATGTTGGCCGGCAAGGTAGGAGAGGCATTGTTGATATGGAGTGGGGCATATGATGCTGTTGATGGTCATTCGTCCGTCGGATGGCGACGTTAAGCCTATTCGACAGGAGTCGGTTATGTGCCGGCACCGAGTTTCACCCTCTCCCCTCGTACTATCATTTATCACGCCATTCATTTCATATTATGAGGTTGAAGTCAGGAAGGGCATCCGGTCATAAAAACTCGCCACGACAAATTCATCTGACCTCATACCCGAACTCGTAGAAAAACGGGACAACGGTTGAGCACCCAGTTAGTAAACTTTAAATTGTTCTCAAAGGCCCTGTCATCTATTACCTATACTTCTCGGGTAATGTGAGACTGATTTCTAGCAGTTTCACGTTCGGATATTTTGTGACTACTACTACTGCCAACGGCCGTAGCCGTGTTGAAACACCGGATCCCGTGAGATCTCCGAAGTTAAGCAACATTGGGCGTGGTCAGGAGTTGGATGGGTTGCCACGCGCTGTTGGTGGGGGGTAAGGGAATGGAGGAGCGGAAAGGAACTGGCCACCCTACCGCACGTAAACTCCGGCTCAGGAACACCTCTGCGGAGGTTCGGACCTGCCTTCGGGCAGAATAACCCTTACCTACCTACCTACCTACTACTACTGCTGCTGCTGCTGCACTATTATTCATACAAAACAGAACACCTTTGAAGGCTAGAGATAGTAAGTTCATATTTATAGGAAATGTTTACTACTATGTTCTGCAGAAACGATTAGCATGTCAATCACATATCCCCCTGTGGGTGGGGGCGGTAGAATAACACCCACGGTATCCCCTGCCTGTCGTAAGAGGCGACTAAAAGGGGCCCCAGGGGCTCTGAACTTTGGAGCGTGGGTTGGCGACCACGGGGCCCTTAGCTGAGCCCTGGCATTGCTTCCACTTACTTGTGCCAGGCTCCTCACTTTCATCTATCCTATCCGACCTCTCTTGGTCAACTCTTGTTCTTTTCTGACCCCGACGCTATTAGGTTTGCGAGGACTAGGGAGTCTTTCATTTTCACGCCCTTCGTGGCCCTTGTCTTTCTCTGACCGATATCTTCATTTTTCGAAGTGTCGGATCCCTTCCATTTTTCCCTCTGATTAGTGTTATATAGAGGATGGTTGCCTAGTTGTACTTCCTCTTAAAACAATAATCACCACCACCACCACCACCACCTGTCAATCACATAGGTTCAGGATGGGTTCTGTTGCCTAGTAGGCACTGGCTCCTCTTTGGGCACTACAACTTGCTCCATGGGTGTGGCATTGACGCGTATAAGACACGAATGGCGTCCTGGGTATAGCCATCCATGCTGCATTCACCTGGTTCCACACTTCATCTTTGGTGGTTGGCAATGGGCCACAGCGCCGCAGACGTCGTTTTACCATATCCCACACATTTTCGATAGGCGACAAGTCCGGTGATCGGGTGGGCCAGGGCAATAGTCTGACATCCTGTGACAAAAAGAAGGCACGTGTTCGTGCAGCAACATGCGGTCGCTCATTGTTCTGCTGAAATATGGCGTCTGGGGTGTCGTGCAGAAGGGGTATGGCTACGGGTCGCAGGATGTCATTCACGTAGGTTAAACTGGTCACAGTGCCCTGGACACGCACCAACTGTGATTTGTGGTTGTACCCAATAGCACTCCACACCACAAGGCCTTAAGATGACGCTGTATGTCTTGTGCGAATGCAGTCAATGAGATGCCACCCTCACCCCTTCTGCCTGCGGCCATCATTTTCAAACAAACAGAACCTGGATTCCTCCAAAAATACTAGGCCTATATGCTGTCATTCCTGTCCCTAATGACGTCGTTCCATACACCATTGCAGTCCAGCATGTTTTTGCACATTAGTCAAACGTAGGCGGGGAAGTGGACGACGCATCGGTAACCCAGACGGTAATGAACTGCGACGGACTGTCACTCCTGATAGTGTTCCACTGTTGCGCCAGAGCCGAGGAGGACGCAGATCTGTCCTGCAGTGCCATTCAGACGAGGTGTCGATCTTCTGGAGAGCTGGTCTGGGTGGTGCGACCAGAACCATCTCGTCTGTGAACCATTCTGTGCACACCCGTTGCACTGCCGACACACTTTCGTCTCACACGAGCAGCAATTTCCCGGACGGATGCATCACGTTCTCTCATGCCAATAACTAATTTGACGGTACGGTTCTCGCATACATCTGCTCAAGTCACACTGATCCATTACCTTCTGTTCATAGCGACAACAAGAGGCACAGGTGGTGGTGCGCCGAGATATCGATATGGACCTTGAACCTAAGGGCCGACAAGGTTTAGATGCTAATCATTTCTTCAGAACATACTAATGCACATGTCCTGTGAATAGAAACTTTCTATCTCTAGTCTTTCAAGGTGATCTGGTTTTTATGAACGTGAGTGTCCTAGTACTGTGGGGTAAGGCGGGTCTCCTAGATGGTGACATCTTCTCTCAGCCCAGGAGGTGTTGGTGAAGGTGAAGGAGGAGCGCCCGTGGCCTATAAGAGGAACTGCCCCTTACTGAGTAGAATGGAAAACCACGGAAAACCATTCTCAGGACACTTGACGGTGGGATCATCCCACTGCCTCCCAAATACAGAGCACCCTCTATATAACACTAATCAGAGAGAAAAATGGAAGGGATCCGACACTTCAAAAATGAAGGTATCGGCCAAAGAATGACAAGGACCATGAAGGATGTGAAAATGAAAGCCTCCCTAGGCCTCGTAACCTAATATCCTCGGGATGGGAAAAGATCTAGAGTTGACCAAGGGAGGTCGGATAGGATAGATGAAAGTGAGGAGCCTGGCACAAGGAGCCACGACTCGTCTCAGGGTCCCGTGGTCATTAACCCACGCTCTCAAGTTGATGGACCGTGGGCCCCTTTTAATCGTCTCGTCTCTACCACCCCCGCCCATAGAGGGAGCGATGTTGAGATATTGGTACCTTTGGCTTGTACGTTTTTCATTGCACCGTTCTGAACTACACTGTAGTTTCAAAAGTCGCTATAAGCAGTCATAATTGAAAACTGGGTGTCATCCCAAACTTCTTATATTTAGTGGTTCTATTACGTCAAAACTAGCTATTTACTCTGAAAGGAGTTAACCGATGAGAGGATTTTAATGTAAGTCGCATGACCTAAGGTTCCCGCCTTTGCAGAACTCGCTATATCCAACCACCAATAAGGTGATCCGATGTGAGGTCATATGGGCGCGGGTACAAGACGGCAGCTGTGTACGTTACTTACTGAAGTTGCAGAGATGTTTATTCCTGTGTTTTCAAAAGTACCGGTATTTTGATAACTGGACTGAATAATATTGTGTGAAGTTAATATAGATGATTCCGTGCATCCTGCTCCTCCAGGAAAGGGCGGTAAGATCTAGTGAAGAATCTACAGGCAAGCTTTAATGATGTTTTATTAATTGCTGCAGTAGAACCAATCGAGTACAACAGCTCAAGGCGTAGAAAACATCTTGATGGTGTGAGCTGAACAAGGTAATGAGTCACCAGTATTATCAGAAGAGGGAAATCCGAGTGGAGTCCCAGATGCCATGTGCAATATGATTCATTGTCACCACGAGCTTCCAGATTGGACTGTCTAAAAATTACAGCGTTCTATGAAAACCTGTGTATTATTCTCTTTACGTGTTGAATATTAAGCATTTTTAAATTAGCACTAAGTCAAGGGTGCAGTATTATGATGTGAATAATGCAAGTTATAACGCCGTTTATTACATACCTGTGCACTACACGCCTAGTTCTTCATTGGCCACTTCCTCTCTTATCAGCATTTGAATAGCGCTCTTCCTAAACTAGCTACTGTGTAGAGATGAGAAGAATGCAAGAATGAGGAGTGTGGCCCGCAAGCACGAACTTCCTGTTCTGCCCAGATAGATCGGCTCTTATCTGCTCGTATCTGCTACACGAAAACATTGACTCACAATTTGCAGTTTGCTGGATTACAACTGAGAAGAGTGATGGGCTGCCAGTAGAAGATAATATAAAGTCGCCTGGATAGTAGCACAGTTGCTATGGTAACCGTTGCGTCACTGGCTCTGCTGCTGAAAACCCCTTCGCCCCGTGCCTCACCGGGCATGTGCATTCTTCTGATCTCCCAACAGTATCTCACAAGTAGCGTTCTTCGTAAAGCGGCTTTTCCAAACCTGGCCATGAGCACAATTAATCACTAAATACCTTTAACATTTCAAAATCCTTATGTGAATATCTTTTTGAAGCAATTCTAAATTAGCAGAATAAATTTTGACCAGCCGTATTTTTCAGTTTCCTAAAAAATGTACAGAATGTGACATACCATTTTTGGAATGGATCCTCTGTGTTCTTCGCTTTTACACAGTACGAAGTTCACCTACGCATGACAACACTCATAAAAATAATGGGTACCATAACCGGTACTGAAGTTAATTTCACTTGAAACCCACAAGGTCCAGCAAACTTCTTCCCATAATTGTAAACAGTGGCTGCGATTAGGAGGAGGGGTCATTTTGTGGAATAAACATTACAGTTTAGCCGCCTACAACTAAGAAATACAGATTTTTTTTTTTTTTTTAACAATTTGTACAACCCCATTTTCTTATCGGCAGGTTTGTTTCTTTATATTCTTTAATTTACAAACCTGGGTATTTTTCTTGTCTGTACGTATGTATTTTTCCTTCCCCCCCCCCCCCCACTTCTAATTCCCGATCGCAACTACTGATTAGAAACATCTGTTCAGAATTACTTGCGAAGTCTTCCGGCAATAATACTGTGTCTGGTTTGAGGGTGTGGACCTTATCGTGCTCCTCGCGTATCTGTTCATAAACTTCTGTATGCGCATGCGTGAAGTCTGCGGACTTGCAGTGTGCTCTCTGCACGAACAGCTGTCAGTCAGGACGTTAAGCCTTGAGCACGGGAGTGGGCTATGTGCCGGAAAAGGGTTTCACCCTCTCCCTTTCATTTTATTTCACTAACTCCTCTGACAAGGTTGTCGTCAGGAACGTCATCCGGTCGTGAAAGCTCGCTACGAAGATTAACCTTTCTTTCTCTGCTTAATGTCGCCATTCGACGGACGAATAATCATCATCAGCGTCACATGCCCTCACCACATACGAACACTGCGGTGCGGTTTGGAATTGAACACAGGCTTCAGAACACCGCCACCTCTCCTAACTTGCCGGCCAACATTCTGATGGTGACGGGACTCGAACCAGCTAACCGCGGTCCCAGACGCCTTAAAGATCATGCCCAAAAGGCGGGCTAATAATAATAATAATAATAATAATAATAATAATAATAATAATAATAATCTACCGGGAGGTAAACCTCAACCCCGCGCATTTAAAAGAAGCGCCTTAAGGAACTCTTTTTTTTTTTTTTGCTATTTGCTTTACGTCGCACCGACACAGACAGGTCTTATGGCGACGATGGGATAGGAAAGGCCTAGGAATGGGAAGGAAGCGTCCGTGGCCCTAATTAAGGTACAGCCCCAGCATTTGCCTGGTGTGAAAATGGGAATCCACGGAAAACCATCTTCAGGGCTGCCGACAGTGGGGTTTGAAAATACGATCTCCCGATTACTGGATACTGGCCGCACTTAAGCGACTGCAGCTATCGAGCTCGGTTTAAAGTCTATCTATCAAACAAAACGTGAAACAGCTACTGAATGAAGTTGGGACATTGACTAGAAGATGTCACTCATAAATAACAGAGTAATGTGTTATTTTGAAGTTGCCTAAACTGACTGGACTTATTTATTTTGTTTTGGCGTACAGCAAGAAGTTCAAACTTTTCTCCATTGATGCGATTACAAAAACTGCGGTCATGCACCCTGGTGCACGGTGGAAGAACTAACGATTTAAAGAAGTTTTATGTTCTTATGTTTTCTCAACTAAATTAATGTTCATTTATTTCGTTATTTCAAGGTTTGCAACCCTTCCTTCTCATCCCGCCAGCTTTTGAAACTGGACAATTAGAAAATCTTTTATTTATTTTTCAGCCTATCACAGGCTTCTTGTAACTTTTAAAACTATCCAATAAAAATGAGAGGGTGTGTCCGGATTTACTCCAGAGCCTTCTCGAACCGTCCCCTCGGGTATATAAGCTGCGGCTTTCCAAGCTATCTTGGCTTATTGATAGCCGAATTCCTGAGTGTGTGTGTTAGGACAGGAGGCAAGGCGCCTCATTCTTTGGCAGGCAGTACAGCAGCCCAGGTAATGGCCACCAGTTTTCTATCTCCGCCAACTTATCCGAGCAGAAGGTTCTAAGCTTTAACTATATAACCGTTCGATCTATAAAATGTAAACTCCTTCCTTTTCATGTAAAATTTCATAAACTCTTAAACTGTAAATCGGGGATAGAGAGTGCGTTTCCCTCTCGAGTTCCCCTTCAATTTATCTTGAGGTGACTACGATTTTGTAACTGTTTCTCTTTTATGTAAAGCATTAAATTAACCTTCACACTAGTCACCTCAGTAGCTAATGATTATCCTCTTCATCATCGGGCCGCGAGCGCAATTAGGGATTTATGCTTAATTTTCTAGGAGTGCAAGTGTACGTCTCCATACATTTTGTGTTCGGGACAGTAATTTAACCTGTTCTTCTTTCCACGAAGGCCCAGTAGTTTGGGTAAAATATACCCCTGTGTACAAAAATTGTAAATTGCAGGTTGTGGCTAGAGTGGCCAGAGAAGGTAAGATTTTGTGTAATGTTGCCTTAAGTGGGCTGTAAAATAATTGGGAGCCAGTCTCCTTTGTTGAATTCGAAGAGCTTGTAAACTCTTTCTTGTTTTTGTGCAATTTTGAGCAGGGCCTTTGCAAGGCCGTATGAATTGGGAGATTTCTCTCCTCGTCTAACATTTGCGATGTTGTAAACTTGTAAATGTGGAGCTGGAAGCTCAGCACTTGTAATTTCCAACCCTTGGGTTTTCCTTCTTGTATCAGACTGCTATTTGTATATGTAACCTTGTTATTTCACTAAGTGAAAAGTTTGTTATGTTTGAGATTTGAAAAGAAATATAACCTTCATTTCTTAAAGTTTTAAGTTAATCTTTGATGTCGTAGATAGACCCATTCCAACAAGCACCTTCTTTCACCTCTCTCTGTTTCACGGAAAATCCGTGACAATAATAATAATAATAATAATAACAATAATAATAACAATAATAATAATAATGATAGACTAATAATAATTGTTCCAGGGTATTCTGTGGAATGCAGAGGTGAACGAAGGTGCGTGCCTGAATGGGTCTATCTACGAAGGTCAAAGATTCATTTAAAACCTTACAATAAAGGTTATATTTATTTTGAGATGTTATATTTTACCAAAAAGCAAGAGAAGAAACAACAAATTTCAGGTAGAGAGTAGAAAAAGAGAAAACCTAGAAAAGGTTCGTTACAATTTGAGCTCCCTGTTTACAAAAGTCGCTTCATCACTAATCTAGCGTTCAGACAAATGGACCAAGAGACGAATCTCCCAATTTCTTTTACAGGATACCCAAAACACAACTTTGCTCCAAGGGTTACAAGTTACTGCCTTCCAAAGGCACCACTCAATATTACACAAATATCCATTACAATACAAGAAAAGAGCCTCAATGCTCTGCGCTCCCAAACCCTTACAGCCTACTCAAGGCCACCATTAACTATTACAAGACGGAAAAGTGCGTCTTTGCTCACTTTCAGGCCTCTCTAGGCACAATTTACAATGCCATATCACTTTACACAGCACCCATTCTACTGGGCCTTCAATTACTGTACAGAGGCGGACACTTGCGCTCCTTCCCTACTTGACGACGCAGAGACTAATTCCACATTACCTAGGTGACAAGTTAATTTACTATTTGCAAGTGAAAAACAAAAACAAAATTATAGTCACCTCAAGATTAATTGAAGCGGAATTCGAGAGGGTAACGCACTCTCTATCCCCGGTTTTCAGTTAAATACCTTTGACTAACTTGAACTTTTTCATGAGCAGAAAGAATGGTTTACATTTTAGAACATTTACACTTACATTACGAAAGATAGGGAACCTTCCCCTCGGGTCGGCTTGCGGTGATAACGACTGAGATAGAAATATGGTGGCCATTACCTGTGCTGGTGTTCTTCCTGCCGAAGAATAAGGACCCCGCCTCCTCTCTTAAAATATACACTCAGTAATACGACAATCAGAAAGACAAGTTAGCTCGAAAAGGCGACAGATTTTATACCCGAGAGGAAGGTTCGAGAAGGCTATGGACTAAATGCGGACACAACCCCTCATTTTTATTGGACAGACAAAAAGTTACAAGAAGCCTATGATTGGCTGAAAATTAAATACGAAAAAATATGATTGGTCAGACTCCCAAGCTGGCGGGATGAGTAAGAAGTGTTGCAAACCTTGAAGAATCAAAAATAAGGAAAGTCAGTTCAGTTCAGAAAACCTATAAGCACAACATTTCTTTAAATTTCTAGTTATTCCATTTTGCACCAGAGAGCATGACATCAGTTCTTTAATAGAGGCTTCTATGGAGAAAAGTCCACACATCTTGATATTGTTAATGCAACGTGTGGTACACATGCACACATACACAAAAAGGAAATCCAGTCAGTTTAGGAAACCTTAAAATAACATATTACTCTTATCACTTCAGTAGTGACATCTGTTGATCAACGTCCCAACTAGGTGTTTCAAGTTTTGTATCTTAGATAGCGTTCTTCAAGCCGCTTCCTTTAAATGCACGGGATTGAGGCGTACCTCCCGGTACAACAATAATAATAATAATAATAATAATAATAATAATAATAATAATAATAATAATAATAATAATAATTGTTCATCCGGGAGATAGTAGGTTCGAATCCCACTATCGGCAGCCCTGAATATGGTTTTCCGTGGTTTCCCATTTTCACACCAGGCAAATACTGGGGCTGTACCTTAATTAAGGCTACTGCCGCTTCCTTCCAACTCCTAGGCCTTTCCTATCCCATCGTCGCCATAAGACCTATCTGTGTCGGTGCGACGTAAAGCCTCTAGCAAAAAAAAAAAAAATAAAAAAATAATTGTTACGGGGATACCCGTGGAGCAGAAAGAGGTTAAAGAAGGTGTTGGGGTGAATGGGTCTGTCTACAAAATCAATTTAATACTTGAACTGAAGGTTGTATTTCTTCAAAAACAACAACTTAATAAACTGAACAACTTTTCACTTAATAAATTTTCACTTGGATAACAATAATATCTCAGGTACAATGCCAAATAAGGGTGGAACACCCCAAGAGTAGACAATTTAACAATTTTTGGCTTCAAGCCCTCGATTTACAAGATCCGAGCTACAAGATCAAGTTTACAAAATTTACAATTCAAAATGGGGCATAATTTAGTCAAGGGCAGAAATTCCCCAACTGAAGACACTTGATCCAAAATTTACAATTTTTAGCCTTCCATAGGCACCTCACACTATAACAAAACTTTGAAAAGAGCTTACATGCTCTCGATTTCTTACAGCCCACTCAAGGCAACATTACCACTCTCTGGCCTCACAAGGCATGAATTACACATGGAAGTAGTTTTACACAGGGGTATCTAGTACCCAACCTACCGGGCCTTCGCGGAAAAGAACAGGTTAAATAAATGGCCCGAACACAAACTGAAAGGAGGCGTACACTGCGCTCCCAGGCTGTCGACCGATGAAACTGGGGCTAGTCCCAAACTACTCAGGTGGCTCGCATGGAAATAACTTTAATATATTACAGGAAAGAAAGGTTGCGAAATCGCAGTCACCTCAAACCAAGATGAAGGGGAGCTCGAGAGGGTAACTCATTCTCTATCCCCGTTTTATAGTTAAAGACTTGTGAAATTTTACTTGAAAAGGAAGAAGTTTGCATTAAAACGGTTACATAGTTAGAAATTCGGACCTTCCCCTCGGTTAAGTATGCGGAAACAGCAAGAAAGATTGAATTTATGTGGCCATTACCTGGCTGATGTTCTGCCGGCCGAAGAAAAAGGCGCCCCGCCTCCTGCCTTAACACACACACTCAGAAAGACGACGATCAATGGGCAAGTAAACTCGAACAGCCCCAGTTTATATACCCTCAAGGAAGGTTCGAGAGAATTCAGGACTAATCCGGACACACCGTCTCATTTTTATTGGCTAATTCAAAGTGAACAAGAAATGCGGGATTGGTTGAAAATTAATTACAAAAATTCATGATTGGCCAGATTCAAAACTGGCGGAAAGAAAAAGAAGTATTGCCAACCCAAAAGTAAATGAACATAAATTCAGTTATGAAAATCTAGAAATACGAAACTTCTTTAAGTTATAAGTTCTTCCACCTTGCACCAGAGTGCATCACAATAGTCTTTTTGGGTAGTGTCATCTGTGGAAAAATGTCCAAACTTCTTGATGTATAGCAAAACAAAACAAGGAGAAATTCAATCAGTTTAGGAAACTTCACAATAACACAATAACACAATATTTCAGTAATGACATCGCCGATTAAAGTTTCAACTTCATGTGGTATCAGTTTCACCTTTTGGTCGATAGAGGAGTTCATTAAGGCGCTTATTTTGAATGAACGCAGTTAAGGTGTACCTCGAGGTACAACAACAACAACAACAACAACAACAACAACAATGTCCTCCTCTGTGGTGTACTGCTTAGCTGGTTCCCCGCGGAGGGCCGGGTTCAATTCTCGGTTCTGCCACGAAATTTTAAAAGAAGTACGAGGGCTGGTATGGGCTCCACTCAGCTTCGTGAGGTCAATTGAGTATAGGGTTCCGATTCCCACCTCAGCCGTCCTCGGACTGGTTGTCCACTTCTCCTCCAAGCAAATGCCGGGCTAGTACATAATTTAAGGCCACGGCCGCTTCCTTCCCACTTCCTTGTCTATCCCTTCCAATATTCCTATCCCCCCACAACGCACCTGTTCACCATAGCAGGTGAGGCCGCCTGGGAGAGGTACTGTCCTCCTTCGCAGTTGTATCCCCAACCCAAAGTGTCACGTTCAGGACCCAGCTTTTGAGGCGGTAGAGGTCGGACGCCTCGCTGAGTCCGAGGGAAAAACCAGCCCTGGAGGATAAACAGATTGATTAAATAATAATAATAATAATAATAATAATAATAATAATAATAATAAAAGTAATAATAATAATAATAATAATAATAATAATAATAATAATAATAACGTTTTTAAGTCCCACTAACTACGTTAACGGGTTTAGGTGACGTCGAGGTGCTGGAATTTAGTCGCACACTAGTTCTTTACCCGACGCGAGGCTGATGTATCTGAGCAATTTCAAATACCACCGGACTAGGGTTGCCATATCTACTGTAGATGGAACCTCGTCGGGACACTGTGAGATGCGGTTGTAGAAATGAAGGACACAATTACATGGAGCTTGTTGTGGCAGAATTAGTTGGTACACCATACTTTTCAGATGATTTCACCTTTTCTTCAGCAAGCCTTTTTCCCTTTCACGTATTCATAAACTCCATACAAGTCAGCTTGTAGTTAAACTGGCACTGTAAGATCTAGAAAGAATCGTCTCATCAGATCGCTATTCAAATGGGAACTCTTCTTCTACTACTACTAAAATGTTTCCACTCCTCCCCTAAAGGCGGAGGCGGGTGACGCCGTCTGTCAGGCCGGGAGATTTGTAACGTGAAGGAGATGGTGGACGTGGCCTTAGTGCAGGAGAAAGCAAAACCACGGAAAACCATTCTCAGGACAGCCGACGGTCCAGCCCTGTCCCGTCTCCCGAATGCAGAGGCGTAGAGCCACGGTAGAACCGTGGCCACCCCTCCACTGCTCGGTTGGCCGGTCTGAGTACAGAGCTGTTGGACCACGGACCAGCCGTGGCCACTTGTGGGCCGAGACCCACTCTGCATCTACCGACCCCGATTCTTCCCCGTGGCACTGCTTAAATAGTTCCAGCCAGTACTAGTGGAGAACTCTGCTATTTTCTCGAATGATGGCGCTAGATCTAGAAGGTGCTTGCATCGTCTGTGAGACGACCTTGTCAACATAAACCTATAAGTAACTGGGGCTGCGTTTACACGTTGCGCTAACAGATGGCGTTACTTTAGTACTTGAAGCAAGCTCTTAACAGTATTTTTCAAAATCGAGACAAAATAGGGTGTTGTCGGGACAAGAAGGTCCATAACGGTGACGGGGACGGACGGCAACCCTACACCGGACTGAGCCGGAATTGAACCTGCCAACGCTCTAACGCCTGAGCTATCCAGCCCCGCGTGAGAAAAAAAGAACCGCGAAGGGCAGACCTCTCTCATAACGGTCAAGCAGATTCTGAAACATAGCCTGGAACATAAGGTAAATCCGGGACAGATGCCGCCCCGGTAGAGATGCCGCATACACTGTAGCTAAAGGTTCCCATCGTTACAGCTAGATGGCAATATGTGTGGTTTTTCAGTTTCTAAGGAAGAACTACTGTCTGCGAGTGTGACGAAATTTGCTCGTATATTACGCCAATTATAGCCGATATCATGAGGCGAGTACATGTTTCCTCCTGACAAAGTTTTTGCGTGTGTTAATTTATTGTATATTAAGTTGGCTTCAAATGCTTAAATCAGACGTTTTTAGTACAGTAGACGTCAGAAACATAACTGTAGTTGAGAGTAAGCTAATTTTGGGCCATGATAGCCTTGAGGTATGAAAACAGGAGGGTGCGGCGTCTCTCCCTGATAGTTGGCCTTCGGGCTGAGCAGCGGTCGCTGTGCAGGCCAGAGCCATTTCAAGGGTGTTAAGTGCCGTGGGGTTTTACATAACACAGTGAAGAATCCATTGCACATGCACATTTATAGTAAATCGAAATTAAAATATGATTTTAATTTTGTAAATTATCAGATAGATTTTTTTCTATTGAATGATTATATTATGTGGATATAATTGTCTTGTAGCACGTTCTAGTGTTCCGTTATATTAAAGTTGAAGAAATTGGCTTAAATTTGATTTTGTCATTAATTATTTTACTCGCGGCATCTCTCCCGAGCAATGTCGGCATCTATACCGGGATCCAGGGAGAGACGCCGCAAATGCAACAATTCCTTTGTTCACTCCTTTCTCCCATTTACTTTCAATTGCCAATATTTTGTTCATCCCTGATCAAATGTACATGTTTTCAAATTATGCTCGATGAATTTGCAACAATTTTTAAAGTAAATATACCGAGATATAACAAAAGACATAAAAAGTGCGGCAAATCTCGCGGAATAACCCTATTCGCAGGTTGCTGTAGGAGGGGAAAGGGAGTTGACAAAGGGAAGGAAAGATGAAAGCGATGACCTAGACGGAAGCAGGATGAAGCTAGAACCCATGCTCCCAATATCGAGAAGGGGTCTTCTTTTAGTTTTCACTTACATTAGGCTCCCACACATTTGGAAAATCTGAAATACCATTTACGGGGGCTGTATACCATTGAGATTGCAACGCCATCTTGAAGTCTACAAGACGGTTTGCAGAAGTCTTGCTGGATAGTCGTAAGGAGCATAACCAGAGGTCATCAAGATTCTACCAAGGATCGAGATATGACGACATGCACATTCTGTCTTGATCCGCGGCGAATCTCATATTTACTGATCTCCTTACTCAGTTGACATAACAGGTCACAGGAATGTCAACTTTCCAGCACCACGAAGTGCTATTCGAGACGTACACTGTAACACGAGCTGTGGTGTCATAAAATATTTATCACCTTCACAAGTGTTTCCTGGAATAAAGAAATACATCAGCACGCTCATAACAACATTTAATACCGCAGTGCTTACTTGGAGTAAAGTAAATATATTTAGAAAGATCATGGTTAGGTTTAATTGGGCCTTAAAACACCTTTGTATATGGTTGGAAAAAGTCAAGACGAGAGTTTAGAAGTCTTAGATTTGTTTTTTTGTTTTTGAGATTTGTGTGACTGCTGGCGTCTAAGGGCATACGGGTTTTTCCTAGGTGGTCTCTTAATGTTACAGTTTGCACTAAAATATACAGTGTAAAGGGACGATAATATCACGCTGTAGCAAGTGTTCATAACGGTCAAGCTGATTTTGAAACATAGTCTGGAACATAGGTTGCTGCAGATTCCTGAAAAACGAGACGATCTTCTCACTTAATGTAGGCAAATTTCTGGCTTCTCAACACCAAGAAAGCGAGTTGTTTGGCGATTGATGAATGTGACTTTCGTCGGAGAACCTTAATTGAGGAAAAATCTAAATCTTTGCACACTATGGCCAAAAATCTTTTACAGTACACAATAAATCGTTGTCCAACCTGTGTTCGGAATGGAAAACCATTCATGCCTTTAAACAATCGCGGCCGAAGCGATGTATTGCTGATTTTCAATTTCAAATCCGTTCATCGAAGACTTCGCGTTGGTGATTCCAACACCTGACTGAGGACGCATCCACGATTCTCATTTGTGGGCACAGTTACTGGCCTACCATATCTTCCGTCCTGCTGTAACTACGTAAGTACGACGAAATTTCGTAACTGTGTTGCTTGGTAAGTTGTTCACGATATTGTTCTCCCGAGCGAACACTTCGTGCACAGGCCGCAAGAACCGCTAATGCTCTTCCGCTGTTATGCCTAGATTCTTTCAAGGCTCAACACTGCTGCCAAATTGACTAGTTACACCGTATAAACACACTTCAATGTAAGCATCCGTAATGGAGGTTTCCCCTTACAGAACTAAATGATAAAAGTTAAGATGAAATAAAACAAGAGATTCATAATTATAGAGGAATAAAAGCCGTATAACCATTGGATCCAGGGGCGTGCGGTGAACACGGTTGTTACCCCAGCTGCAAATAAATAAGTAATTGTAGCCCCGCCAATTTGTATTCACGGCACCAAATAACAGAATTTTAAACGATGTATTTACAGTTTTAGCTGGTGACGCTTCGTAATCGTACAGCCATGTGTTCACAGAAATACTGCACCCGCTCAAAGCCTGAGTCCCAAAAAGCATTCATCTCAGGGATGTTACGGTTCGAATCTAACGCAAATAATAAACAACAACAAAATATGAAGATACGGAATCTGCGATTAAATATATGGGTGCCACCTAATTAGTACTAGAGGGTTGAACGGGGCACTCAAATTATTAACTTTAAGGCTCGTCATGAAAACAAACAAAAATACATTAAAACAGATCAAAAGGAAAAATTGGTTCTCCGTCATAGGACAGGGGACGGATATTTTAAACGGTCGCCAAGGGTTTACTATTCTACAAGAACAAGAACTTGAAACTGTTTCCTTGCAAATGCTTAAGGAACATTTTATTTAAATTTGCTTCTGGAACACACACAAGATTTGTTAATCCTTATTTGCCCCTTTATTTGGCAAATAATTCCTGAATATCTTCACAATAAATTTGACAGTGTAGACCACTCATCCACTTGGGTGGTTGAAGCGTTAATTGCTGAGGGTTGATACACGACCCTCGTGACAACATCACGACCAATTTTGGTCGAGACGAATTACCTGTGGGCAAGGTGGGCGCGATCACATGAATTATGTCATCGCCTCCACCTTTAGTGAGATGAGACCAACCCGGGATGGTACAATACGTTCCCCGGGTACTTAACCCGAGATATGCTATGGTTAACTGAAGGAAACGACAAAGAGATTCTAAACTAAACCTCCAGATGTAGGGATTTGCCATGACATTTAACATCATAAACTTAGCTTATTATTTACGACAACTTGAAATTATTACGTCATTTCGCCAGCAGACTTCCCTAGTCTCCGTCACACCATCATACGAAATAATTCATTAAAAATATTTCATTATTATTGTTCCGAGGGATCTGTGGAACAGCAGAGGTGAAAGAAGGTGTGGGGGTGAACGGGCCTCAAAATACGAAATTAACGTTAAGATAAAATTTAACAAGGTTATATTTTCTTTTCAAAATCAAGAAATAACAAGCATGGCAGGTACAGAGTAGCAAGGCAACAAAAGTACAATTACAGTATTTACAGGATTTGGGCTTCGAGCCCCGAACTCACAATTCTTGAGCAATTAGCCCAGCTTTACCCCAAAACAAGTTTCAACAGAGGGGCAGAAAACCCTATTCATGCCCAGGAGAAGTTGCTCCAAATTACACAGTAAAGCCTCCTTGAGGCGCGCAGAAAACAAAATTTTCAAGAAAGAGCAACTCGCTCTCAAAATTTAAGCCTGTCAAAGGCCATACCAAATTCCACCTTCAAGCTGTCCTCTAAGGACCTAAATACAGGGGTAAAATACCCAACCTACTGAGGCCTATTAAGTGAGAAAAGGTTAATTACATGGCCTCTAAAATACCAATTTGAGAGGAGGCGATCCGCACTCCTAATACATTTTGTTTAAAACTTAATCTGGCTCTAGGCCGCTAATGCAAGGGCTAATCCCATACTAAAGAGGTGACTTTAGAATGAAACAATTTACATTACGTTAAGGAAGAACCGGTTGTGAAAAATAAGTTCACCTCAATGCCATATGAGTGGGAGCTCGAGAGGGATAAGCACTCTCTATCCCAATATGTAGCTTAAGAGAGAATAGATACTAAGAGTCTTTACATTTTAGGGAAAGGTTACATGGTGGAAAAGCATCGGACCTGCCCCGAGAGTTAAACTGCTGAGCTAGCAAGAAAAGAAGTTATTAAACGGCCATTACCTTGTTGTTGAACTGCTGCCCGAAGAAATAGGCGCTTCCCGCCCACTGCTACGTACTTTACACACTGAAAGATGTTACTGGAGTGGCGCGGAGACACGAAAATCAGCAGTTTATATACTCTCGCGGAAAGTTCGAGGCGTTTCAGGAATGAGTACACCCGCCCACAATCATTTTATTGGCTAGGGTTAAGCAACATATCCCCTTTGGGGAAGATACACCTGATTGGTCATAAATTAACTAAAGAAATTCGGGATTGGCTAAATTCAAAACAAGGGGAAAGAAAGGGTTAATATTGCCAACTTAAACCATGACTGCAAGAAATTTAACAAAGAACAAACTTATGAATTCAAATTTTCTCCAAAAAACAGTTCTTTAACTTCGCACTAGGGTGCACCATTGTAGTTCTTCAGTAGTATCCTCTAGAAGAGAAAGTTCACACTTCTTACTACAGGCAAAACAAAAATACATCGAAAACGACCCAGTGCAGAAACTTCAAAATTTCCAAGTAGTGACATCTTCTGAGAAACTTGAAAATTAACACCTTAGATAAAGTTCAGACTTCCTCCGGTAGGGGAGTTTCAACTGGCGCCAAGTTTGAATTAGCGACGTGGAGGTGTACCGCCCGGTACAATTATTATTATTGTTACGGGGCTACCCGTGGACCAGCAGAGGTGAAAGAAGGTGCCGGGATGAATGGGTCTAACTACCAGAGTCAAAGTTAATTTAAAATTTTAACAAAGGTTATTTTTTCGAAAAACAACAAAACTTTAACAACTTTTCACTTAGTGAGATAACAATGACATAGCAATTTAGAAACAAGTCTTAGAAAGATCCAAGATTCCAGAACTTTAACATTCTTGGGCTACAAGCCCCTAGTATTACAATTTTTGTGTTCCGAGCCTAAATTTGTTCAAGGGGCAGAAAGCCCCTAATACCTGGAGCACTTGCTCCCAACTTCAAATATCAAGCCTCCCAGAGGCACTTTTACAACACTTGAAAAGAGCTGACACGCTCTCAGTTTTTCAAGCCTATTCAAGGCAATATCAGAAAACTTACAATTACTTGCCACCAAGCCACAAGTTACAAAAAATGAAACAGGGGTATCTTGTACCCAACCTACTGGGCCTTCATGGAACACGAATAATGGTTAAGTAAATGGCCCTACACACAAATAGAATGGAGGCGAGTACTTTCACTGATAGAACAGATTTCTTAAAACCTAAGTGGTACTAGGCCGATGACACAGGGGCTATTCCCAAACTACTGAGGTGACTCGTATAAGAATAAATTAAGACTTTCCGGAAGGAAGAAAACCAGTTACAAAACGCAGTCACCTCAAACCAACATGAAGGGGAGCTCGAGAAGGTACATCACTCTCTATCCCCGATTTACAGTTAAAGATTTATGCAATTATTACATGAGCCAAAAGGAGATTTACATTTTAAAGAAGTTGGTTACATAGTTAAAGTTTCGAACCTTTCCCTCGAGTTAAACTGCGGAGCTAGCAAAAAGTGAAGATGTTAAGTGGCCATACCTTGTCGGAGTACTGCTGCCTGATGGAAGACGTACCTCCCGCCTCCTGCTTGACACACACACTAAGTTAGATGTTGATGAAATGGCCAAGAGACGTGAAAATCCGCAGTTTATAAACCCTCGGGGAAAGTTCGAGACCTTTCATGAATAATCAAAACACACCCACAGAATTTTATTGGTTACATTCAAAAGTTACACTCAAAGTCGAAGAAGAAATACAGGATTGGTTGGAAATTAATTACAAAAATTCGTGATTGGCTAACTTCAAAACTGGCGGAAAGAAAAGATAAATATTGCCAACCCAAAAATGAATGAACGAAATTTAGTAAAAAAGAAACTTATGAATACAAAATTTCTTCAAAAAAGTTCCTTCACTTCGCACCAGGGTGCATGATCATAGCTTTTTTAGTGGTGACATCTATGAGAGAATGTCCAAACTTCTTGATGAATAGAAAACAAAAACAAGTAGAAATTCACACAGTTCTGGAAACTTCACAATAACTAAATTTCGTCAAATTACTGTAGTGACATCTTCTGAGTAAAGGTTTAAGTTGGTCTAGCTTTCAAGTTCACTGTTTCTCCTGTAGAGGAGTTCTTTTAGGCGCAAGATTTAAATGTAAGGCGTAGAGGTGTACCTCCTGGTACAGACCTCACCCCCCCCCCCCATATGTCCTTCCAAGGGGTGACACAGAAGAATTTTGAAGAAATTATTAGTTCATTTTGAAGGAAACAAATTTTCTAAGTTTTTCCAGTTAATGGGTTGAAACTTGTTAAACTCAAGCTTTAGAGTGACCTTGTAGTCATAAAAGGTAAAATACATGTGCATATTTTTGACGGCAAGACCTGCCGCCGCTGCCGGTATCCATTTGAGGTCGCCCGGACCCCTCAAGTACCTTCAGATACACATCTCCCGCTATTATGTGAGGGGTAGTCGTGGTGATGGACGCCGCAGATCAGAATAATATCTCCAGTCCCCAGATGAACTGGCGGTAGGGGCGCCGCACTTCAGCATTTGCCGGGAGATGGACTCCAGCGCGCCATACACAGGAAGACATCACGGGAGTGGAGTGGGCCCGTACCCCACCTCAGTTGTGATACGGCGACGAGCGGCTGCGGGGGCACTTAAACAGTAAGATCTCGGCGACAGTCGTGTTGTTGGTGACTTGAGAAAATAGGGTACGATCTTTATTGGTGATGCTTAGGACCGGGCGGCGTGGAAGGCTTTTCATGCCACGGTGTGGATATGCAGGAGGCGGGGGCTTGGTAATGGCCACTCAGGAATGAACAGCAGGAAAACCAGAGGGGAAGATCGTACATGCAATATACATAGCTAACACAATACAGAAATATGGGGCAGAAGGCCTCTCAAAAATATCACTTTCAACCAGCTGCTAAACGTTGATGGCAAAGTTAACAATGACCTTACACCGGTTTCACATGAGACAGGAGAACTCGAAAGATCCTTTCGGTGGCTGGATTGCTCACCAATAATGTAACAGGAGTCAGGAAATCTAAAATGATGCACGGCCCATGAAATCTGGGGGCAAGTTTGCCCGCGGGAACAAAGTTTTTTACCATGACTTGATCTCCTACTTTTAAATTGGTAGGCCCCCCGTCCACGATCATATCTTTCCCTAACCTTTTCGTGAGAAACTTTAAGATTGGCCTTAGCCTTCTTCCTTAGATCTCTAATATTATCGGAATCTATTGTCTCTGGTAGAATATCATTGAGTGACCAAAGGTTAGAGAGCGGCGTGTTAGGCACAAATTCATACATCAAGGAAGCAGGAGTGAACTTATGAGATTCATGAACCGCCGAATTCAAAGCGAAGGCCAATCAATGCAGGGATGAATCCCACCTGGAATGATCATCATGATGAAATGCAATGAGCGCCGATCTCAGATTACGATCGACTCGCTCAGCCAGAGATGGTTGAGGATAATACGCCGAAGTAGTTACATGAGAGATGGACGGATCAAAACAGAATTTACGGAAGAGATTGGAGGTAAATGGCTTAGCATTATCAGAAACTAAATATTGACACAGACCAAAAGAAGCAAAGATGGTATTTAAACAAGCTATGGTGGACTGAGTGATAGCCGGCTTAGTCGGAAACAACCAGGAAAACCTAGTGAAACGATCTACACGTAGGAGAATGAATTTCTTGGCATTCTCCGTTGTTTGGGAGAAGGGTCCTACGTAGTCGATATAGAGGCGTTCCATGGGTCGCGACGCTTGATGAGAAGATAGTAGTCCTAGCTTAGTGGACAATGTGGGTTTACTAAGCAAACAAGATTTACAAGCTTTTACCAATTCACGAATTTCACCGTCCATACCTTTCCAGATGAACATCTCTCGGATCTTTTCTCGAGTTTTGAAGATGCCTCAATGTTCCCCTAATGGGGTCTCATGGTACTACTTGAAGATCATAGGAACAAGAACAGCTGGAACCACAACTTTCACCTTTTGATCATGCCTCGACGGGCAACACAAAACCCCGTTCCTCAACACGTAAGGGACGATATGTTCTCCAGAAGAAAGGGTTTCCATAATAGGGGCCAGCACAGGATCTTCACGTTGATATTTTTCAATATCCCTGAACAACGTGGGGGCATCAGTTAGAATGGCATTAATGCCCGAAGGTATGGGCGTGGGAAGGGAAGAACTATCTTCCAATTCGGAGGTCTCTACATCCTGAGCGAACATTCGGCTTAATCCATCCGCCACAACATTTTCAGATCCTCTAATGTGCCTAACGTCAAATTGGAAGGCAGAAATCCTGATGGACCATCGGGCTATACGACCCGTACGACGCGGCCTACCTTAGACCCAGCTTAAGGCTTTTTTATCTGTTTCCAAGTCGAATTTGACATGTTCCAGATAGAGGCGGAACTTCTCTAGTGCAAATACGACTGCCAAACCCTCAAGTTCATAGATGGAATACTTGGCTTCTTGAGCCGATAGTGTCCTAGAAGCATAGGCGATGGGTCGCCTTCCGAGTTCAGTTTCTTGAAGAATCACAGCAGCCACCGCCGGCGACGGGGCGTCGGTTTGAACGCTGAATTTCTTCGAGAAATCGGGCATAGCAAGGACAGGGGCGTTGCAAAGAGCTAATTTCAGATCTTCAAAAGCGGCTTGTTGAGAAGGTCCCCACTCAAATTTGACGCCTTTCCTACGAAGTACATTCAAGGGAACCGCTCTGTTAGCGAAGTTAGGAATGAATTTCCTGAAGAAATTCACAATGTCCTTAGGAGGTTTGAACTCACGGATGGCCTGTGTTCTAGAATGATCAATAGAAATACCATCGGGTGACACAATATGCCCTAGGAATGACATGGACGGTTTATCAAAAGCTACTTTAGATAACTTCACAGTGAACCCTGCCTTACGAAGGCGATTAAGGACCTCTTTCAGATGATCTAGATGTTCTTCAAAGGTCTCAGAAAATACGACGACATTATCAAGATAATGGTACAAGTATTCATACTTGATGTCGGAGATGACCCTATCTAGCAGACTAGTTAGCACAGCTGCCCCCGTGGGGAGCACGAAAGGCACGCGATTGTACTCATACAAGTTCCAATCCGTGGCAAAAGCTGTGAGATGTTTGGATTCTTCGGCTAGAGGGATTTGATTATACGCCTGATTAAGGTCTGAGATGGTGAAGAACTTAGCTTTCCGAAACCATGAAAAACAATAGTGAAGGTCGAGAAGAGGCACTTATTTTAACACCACCTTCCGATTTAAATCCCTATAGTCAATCACACGCCTGAAGCCACCTTGGGGTTTCGGAACCAGGAAAATAGGCGATGAATACGCCGACTTAGAGGGTCGAATTATACGATCTTTTAGCATTTGATCCATGATCTCCTTGAGAGCCTTCATTTTAGGAGGAGATAACCTATAAGATGGACACCTAACGGGGATCGAATCCGTAACCTCAATCTTGTATTCGATAAGGTCAGTAACACCAAGAGTATCGGAGAAAACATCTGGGAACGACTGACACAACTTACGAATACTATCAGCCTCCTCCTCAGGTAGATGTCTAAGGTCTAACAATATCTCATCCTGGGTAGGCGAAACAGATGAACATGACACAGAATTACATTTTAGCAAGGGAATTTTACAATTATTAGCAAATTTGAAGGTGCACGCCTTGCTCTGGATGTCGAGCACTAGACCGGTGTGAGACATGAAAACCGCTCCTAATATAATGGGGCAAGACAAGTGCTTACCCACAAAGAGTTTTACTTTCCAAGTAAATTTAGAATTACGAATTTTGGCATATAGGAAACCTAAAATTTCTAATGGAGAAGAATTAGCCGAAACGCATTGAATCGAAGACGAACAATAATCAGAAAATTTACAAACGGACTTTAATTGGGAATACCACTCAGACGAAATAATGGAACAAACACTCCCTGAGTCTAATAGAGCGGTAACAGGTTGATTATTCAACTCAATTTTGAGAAAGGGTACACGTACGGGGGTCTCCGCCGTAATCCTAAGACATTCTTTGGGGCATTCGAATGCTGGGTTAGAAGAACTGCTACCCTGTTCAGAGCTTTCGGTGGTTTTAACCGGGGCTGAGCCATGTGAAGATGAATTGGCGGACTCAGCCGAGGATACTAGTCATTTCCTAACATTTGAGTTGGTGGAGGTTTCACCAGAAGTTGAACAGGAGGGGGTGCTATTGGCATTAGGACAGTTCTTGGCAAGGTGATTAAATGAGCCACACTTGAAACATCCTTGGGATGATCCTACTCCATTCTTTGTCCCACTGGATTTAATCAAAGGACACTTGTTCCGGAGATGATCTGCCGACCCACAAGCATAACATTTGCGGGTTGTGAAAGTTCGGCGAGGTGGAGGCCGAAAGTTACTCGAAGACGGAGGGGGCTCTTTAGCGACTCGTAAGGTGTCGGCATACCTAACTCCTTCGTCTGAGACAGCCTTAGCCTCCAATTCAGCATAGGTTTGAGGACGCGACGCAAAACACAGATATGACCTGTAGGGGGGATGCCTTCCACAATGGCCTGCACAATTTGATCTTCTGGGAAATGAAGAGCAAATACCCTAGTGTAGAACTTAATGTCCTGGATGAAGTCGGCACGGTTTTCATCCAGTCGCTGTACTCTGTAATATTACCTTTGAATTAATGATGACATTGCTCGAGCCGGAATGAAATTCGCAAAAATGTGTGCATGAAAGTCTTCTACAGAAGATTGTTCAGCAATAGCTCTGACTATCTTGTCCGAGAGGACACCAATGGAGTAAGTGTAAATAATCTGGAGAATCTGAAAAGGGGAAAGCGAAAACACTAGAGTGATCTTGAAACTCAACTAAAAACCTTAAAAATGAAATAACCTCGTTAGTGGAATTAATAGAAAATTTAGAAATTCCCCTAAGCAACATAGCCAAAGGATGAGGCAAACTACTAAATCCAGGTGACATAACCGGTAACGGCCTAGGGGGTGAAGAAGCTTCATAGACAGCGTTATTTAAAAAGAAACGTGGAATGGGGTACGACGATCAGACTCATTTACTAATGGGGCAGACGTTTGTTGAGTAGCCACAGATTTTCTACTTTATTCCCCTTTGGAAGAATTCTCCTCATTACCTATGTTTACAATAGTGGCCTGGTCAGTTTTGGGATTAGCTGACCCAGTCAACAATTGAAGAACTGTATTTGACATTTCGGAGAGATTATCAACATCCTTAGCATGGTCCTCTTTTAGTTTAAGAGACAATAGGTCCCTTACTCTATTGTAAAAGTGAAACAGTCTAGCTTGTACTCTAAGTTGATTGGGAGATGGATCACTTATTTCAAAGAAACTAACTACAGATGCTAGCTCAGTAGTGTTGTCAGTGATAGTGGAGAGAGCCTCATCAATGTCATTCTCCCCCAAGGTTGGGATATAAATTGGTAACTCTAATGGACTCTTTCAGTTTGGTGGTATCAGCCGCAACCGTGCCTCCAGATTGAACATTTCTAATAGCTAATTCATAAATCAATTCCTCCTTGCACAAGTAGCCGGGATGGAGGACTTCGCGAGGGCCGGACATGATGACAGAAATTAATAAATTTTGAAAAGAGAAAAGAAATTCCAGCGACAGAGAAAATACTTAGAGTTCGATCCAAATGCAATGCTTAGCCGTCAAAAAGGGGCTTAATAGAGATCCATTCAACCACGCTCTGCTACCACTTGTTACGGGGCTACCCGTGGACCAGCAGAGGTGAAAGAAGGTGCCGGGATGAATGGGTCTAACTACCAGAGTCAAAGTTAATTTAAAATTTTAACAAAGGTTATATTTTCGAAAAACAACAAAACTTTAACAACTTTTCACTTAGTGAGATAACAATGACATAGCAATTTAGAAACAAGACTTAGAAAGATCCAAGATTCCAGAACTTTAACATTCTTGGGCTACAAGCCCCTAGTATTACAATTTTTTCCGAGCTCAAATTTGTTCAAGGGGCAGAAAGCCCCTAATACCTGGAGCACTTGCTCCCAACTTCAAATATCAAGCCTCCCAGAGGCACTTTTACAACACTTGAGAAGAGCTGACACGCTCTCAATTTTTCAAGCCTATTCAAGGCAATATCAGAAAACTTACAATTACTTGCCACCAAGCCACAAGTTACAAAAAATGAAACAGGGGTATCTTGTACCCAACCTACTGGGCCTTCATGGAACACGAATAATGGTTAAGTAAATGGCCCTACGCACAAATAGAATGGAGGCGAGTACTTTCACTGATAGAACAGATTTCTTAAAACCTAAGTGGTACTAGGCCGATGACACAGGGGCTATTCCTAAACTACTGAGGTGACTCGTATAAGTATAAATTAAGACTTTCCGGAAGGAAGAAAACCAGTTACAAAACGCAGTCACCTCAAACCAACATGAAGGGGAGCTCGAGAAGGTACATCACTCTCTATCCCCGATTTACAGTTAAAGATTTATGCAATTTTTACATGAGTCAAAAGTAGATTTACATTTTAAAGAAGTTGGTTACATAGTTAAAGTTTCGAACTTTTCCCTCGAGTTAAACTGCGAAGCCAGCAAAAGGTGAAGATGTTAAGTGGCCATACCTTGTCGGAGTATTGCTGCCTGATGAAAGAGGTACCTCCCGCCTCCTGCTTGACACACACACTAAGTTAGATGTTGATGAAATGGCCAAGAGACGTGAAAATCCGCAGTTTATAAACCCTCGGGGAAAGTTCGAGACCTTTCATGAATAATCAAAACACACCCACAGAATTTTATTGGTTACATTCAAAAGTTACACTCAAAGTCGAAGAAGAAATACAGGATTGGTTGGAAATTAATTACAAAAATTCGTGATTGGCTAACTTCAAAACTGGCGGAAAGAAAAGATAAATATTGCCAACCCAAAAATGAATGAACGAAATTTAGTAAAAGAAACTTATGAATATAAAATTTCTTCAAAAAAGTTCCTTCACTTCGCACCAGGGTGCATGATCATAGCTTTTTTTAGTGGTGACATCTATGAGAGAATGTCCAAACTTCTTGATGAATAGAAAACAAAAACAAGTAGAAATTCACACAGTTCTGGAAACTTCACAATAACTAAATTTCGTCAAATTACTGTAGTGACATCTTCTGAGTAAAGGTTTAAGTAGGTCTAGCTTTCAAGTTCACTGTTTCTCCTGTAGAGGAGTTCTTTTAGGCGCAAGATTTAAATGTGCGGCGTAGAGGTGTACCTCCCGGTACAATTATTTTCATTATTATCATCAGTGGAGATCATCATTATCCTAACACTTAATCGTAATTGATAATATCACAAATTCTTCTTATTATGCTTCTTCAAATTATTATTATTATTATTATTATTATTATTATTATTATTATTATCAATTGTTTCAAAGCAGTTAACCATTATTATTATTATTATTCTTAATCCGTAACCTTCACGATTCCGATCCTGTTTGCCACTGGGCGATTAGTTAATTCACAATTTATTTGGAATGTATGTGTGTTTAGTCCTCAGCCCGAAGGCTGGTTGGATCCTCTACAGCTCTGCCATCACCTGACATAGACGGCCTAGGCATCACTGAAGGGCGTACTAGGGAAATGAGGAGTGAGGCAGTTTCCCGTTCCTTTTCTCACCGAGCCAGAAGTTGCTATTACATATCAGTCTGCCGAGCCCACTGAAATGCATGATCAACCGACTCTATGAGCAATATTTTCACACCATTCATAGCAGGGACTGGCTGCAGAAGGAATGGCATTACTAGCATCACTCATACCTCAGTCACTTTCATTTTGTCAAAGCCAAGGATAAAGCTGAGACAGATCAGTGAAAGTAACAAAATTGCTCTAGCCCAGACCAGAAGACTGTGCATTGTAAACACTAGGTCTGCCAGCAAATATTATTATTATTAATTTTATATTTTAATTTCCAATATTTATAATTTAGTCACATATGTTAAATCCCATATGAACAACCAAGATCCGATTTCACATCGTTCGGGACACAATAACGGTATTCGAACCGCAACCTTTCTTCCATTTCGTACTATTATTAATTTATGGGGACACCTTGCTCTCCCAAGACAAATCTCAAATCCCATAGCACCTCGCGGCTGGGAATCTCCATCCAGTCCCTGCGAGTGCTAAAATATTATTTCCTTCTCATTTGAAGTCCATTTATTCCACTGGAACTCTTCAACACATTTTATCCTCGGTGCGTGAGTCACTCATAACACCGGAATCGGCACATAACATTGACGTAGGCCTCGGGATTCATCAACAATCTCATGCCGGATTTTTGTCCCGCTCGACTTCCAAAATCAAAAATGGTCTTAACCCACTCTGGGCCTTCAAAATAGCGTGACCATCATATATAAGTGCCTCTATCGCATCTAAACACATTATTTTGACTATTATTGTGTCCAAAATCATTAATTCAACAATTAATTTAAAAATCAAATTTACTATTCTAATTAAAGGCTTCCACGTGCCACATGCTATCTCCACATTTAACTTTAACTTGCAATCATTCTATAAAATCAGGCCCGTGCCTTATTCACAAAGCATTATTATTAAACACTCATTTAGACATAACCCGTCCATTTATCACTCCGATAGTTCTAATGATAATTATTGTTGCTGTTCACTGGCGAAACTTCGCGGCACACATAATAATTGCTATTTACATTCAAAGCAATCGGACTTCAATCTTATCCCACAATATTGAAATTCTCTGAGAACCCTCTGCCTCTGGATAATCGTACAGCATGCCTTAATGTCTATAACATTTACGAGAAAATGACCTAAGTCAGACAAACACATCTGCAGCCCTTCTAAAATTAATCTTAATTTATCTTTAAGTAAATCATGCTCCTTCATAATTAATAATGAACACATCAAGCAATTGAGAACGCAAAACCAACCCTAATCTACTCTACTAAATTACACAAGATTAAAAAGAGTGCTTGATACAATTATCTTCATATCAATTTGTCCCTTACTCTATCTATCTGAATTATACGAGCCGTTAAGCGGCTTGCGTGGCATTAAATTATATGATTCTACCCGTTAACGTTAGCAAATCTACATAATGAAATTGATATGGTACTCATTCCTGCCTGCAGTTCGCTAAACAGGACGAGGAGCACATGGCCCGTCCAGTTTAGCACGCCAACTTGCTGGTCTACATCCTTTGCACTTATCAATCTGACATATTTTAAATTGTAGGAAAACAAACAAAATTTAACACTTAGAAGATTTTACACTATCATTTTAACAAAGGAATGTTTACACTGCTGGCTTTTTGTCTGGCCCACTTCATTCCTTTATTCCTTCCCGGCACTAAGAAACTCGTGGTACACCGGTATCACCTTCAATGGCTCGGCGCGTACTCGGGTTTCGAACCCGGCACTTCCGTGAATATTCGCGTTTCTGCCGGATTACGTTCGTTTGGCTGACCAGGTATCAGTTTGTAATCGACTGTTCACTGGCGTATAATTATGCCGAACAACCGCGACCGTTCTCGCGTAATATGCCCTGTTCCCTAGATATATTATATCACTCCTACCCGTAGGTTTATATTTAATTAGTTCCGTAAATGTTTGTACATTGCTATTGATTTGTCGGTAGACAACTACTCGTAACTTTCTTCCGGATTCGAACTCATGATACTGTTGAATGTTCAAGTCCGTAACGCGTACTACTTCACGTACTGGATCACTGTGCTAACGGCTCGCATAAACTTTTACAAGTGTCTCATCAGTCGCCCTGACCTGGTACTTAAGTGAGTAGCCTGAACTTGGGGTCAACTAATGTGATTATATGATTCTTGCCTCTATGTCAAATCTCAACTCATCGCTGGTAATTATAGTAATTAAGATTTTTGCTCCTGTGTATTTGACGGCAAATTTGGAGCTATTTGTCGCGTCCCTTGCTTTCAACCAATCAGCGAATAGCGTCACTAATTTCTAAGAATTAAGACAGTAAATCTTCATTAATTAATAAGTTTTAATATTTGGTCATGTTTCTAAAAATTGTCCTGGTTACGAATCTGTATTAAGGTTTCCTTTATAAATGTAGTCAGCGAAGTTATATTTTATAACCCTTCCTATAATACAATGTTGGCTTGACTGCTTCTCCCCGGCGAATTTTACTATTGGTCCATAGCTAAGCGGGAGTTGAAATCTCATGTTTATCCTTTAGTTGATATAGATGTTGATTCCCACAGGGAACCTGAAATATTTGTTCCGAATGAGTACATTTATAATACCAATATAAATGGTCCGTTATTGGACATTATAAATTTTCCATCTAACTCATTCATTGTTGCCAGCGTTTCGCCCCAGTGTGCTAAGTTGGGCTCATCATTTGGTAAATAGCACACCCACCAAGACGCATGTCTAGTGCATGCCTACCCTAGAATAGATTCACCTAAACCAGAAAGACTTCAATGGCAGCTTCACCTACGGCGGGACCCCTCAACCTTCCATGACAAAAGTATCAATTCTGCTATCCACCCCAACTCCAAAAGCATCCCGAAGTGCTAAATACAATAGAAACAGAAGGAAATCTATCTTGCTGAGGAAGTCAATTGATATTGTACCAGGAAAAGTTGTTGGGCTCTTGAGCATGGGAAAGGTAGTGTGCGGTACTTAGTAGCCCGTAAAGAGAAGAAATTTCGCAGGGCGAATTAGTAGATGTTATTTTTCTGACGAATTTATTCAAGATCTGAATGAAAATCACCCTGCTTCTCTCTAGCATTTAAACTCTTGAAATCATCTTGAAAGTATATTCTTTCATTGACACGATCAATTCAAAAATAAAATTCAGAACTCTTTAATGCAGATAAAGTTGAACAGAAATATATCCTTTTCGTCGCCATAAGACCTATCTGTGTCGGTGCGACGTAAAGCCCCTAGCAAGAAAGAAGAAATATATCCTTTCGTCGAATATGTTTTCCCGAGGCTTGAAAATGTCCAAAATCAACTCTTATTCTCAATAATTACACTCAAATAAACCCTACAGTTTATCTTGACTTGTAATTTATAAATTGAATATGACTCAAAATAAGCACTTATTTCATGAATCCTTCGTAAGTCATAAATTGAATATGGTTTTCAAAAGTTCAAAATTAAACATTGATTCTCATAAATCACTCATGTTAAATCCTAGAGTATTTTTAAATTGAAATTCGCAGCTTGAATACAGTTTCAGAAAATGAACACTGATTTCAGAAAACCCTAAAGTCCATCTAAATTCACCTGTTTTCATAAATAGACATACAGTTCATCTAAATTGATTCCTACAGTTTATTTACATTGTTGAATGGAAATCCATACAAAAATTAAACTTTCATGAATTTCGCACTTGTATTTGACTAACGTAGCACTCAGAAATTATGATTGAAAAAGTGCCTTCGCAATGAGTCAGTGATTGTCTAGTGCAATAATTTTAAGTTATTCACCACAGTAAAAATTGTTAAGTGCACTCATATCACCTGAGTTCTGCATGCTGGAACTGATGACATGCGGCTTCGTAGGTCGGTGACTGGAACTCCCACGATGTGATCAGCATGAGGTCGAACCAAGCACCAACAACGTCGCACCACGTTCCATATCCCTCGACGTGCCACGAATTATATCCCTCAATGCACCCCGTATCTCCTCCAGCGTCGTAATCTGCCCCACGTTGAATTAGATGTTGGAGTGAATACGAGGCTTTTACACTTGGTTAAGATTTCCGGTGTCTCTGATATAATTGACACACGAGAAAGTTCAATTGACACGGTAATATGAAAACATAGCACTATCTGTTAACTGGATATTTGCAAGTTAAGGGTGACTAGTATTGCACTTTAGAATTACGCTAGTCTTAAATCACAGTTCGTAATTTGCATTCTGTAACACAGTATTCAACGGACTACTCAAAATAATAATGGCTTTTAGCACAGTCTGAAATGTTAGAAACACACGTCTCTGTTTGAAGCATTTACAGTGAAAATATTTCCACTTCTTAAATCACAAGTGTTTTTAATTGCACAGTTCATGTAATGCGAGATATTAACACTGAACACAGTTCATGATATTTGGAATACGTAGTAATAAGTTCAGAATGAAATATCAAGTTCACCGTTCATGGAAATATCGAGTATAAATTCAGTTCATATACGACGGATTCAACAGTCTCTAAAAATTTCGAACACACGCCTTAAGTGAATTTTCAGTGTAAGTTAGTCTTACTGAAGTCCGTACTTCCTATAAACGACATAAAATGTCCTTAAGGTTCAGTCAATTGCCTAATAGTACTGTTCAAACATTCGTTGAATCTGTGAAAAAGTGTACGTTTGATCCTAATAATCAGTGAGTGTCTGACTATTACAACACTTTAAATTATTCAAAGTCATAGTTTAAATGTGAGAACACACGTAGAAACGTCATTAAATTTAGAAATGCATCGACAGTGACAAGTTCAAATTATCACACACAGTCTTTTCAATGTCCGTAACGCTGTATCTGAGAATGACAGAGTTCGAATTAAATGCATATTGAAAATTTACAAGTCCACAACTCGGTAGAAAATTCCTACGTTACACAGAGTTCGACTTAGATGTATTTTGAAATTTTTACAAGTCCACGACGCGGCTGAAATTTATAAGTCTCGTGTTCTTATGCGTCAAATCTTCTAAGTATTTCCGTACGGCACGACTTTCATCACTCTAACTTCGCGTAGTGCGACACAACCGTATCATCACCTTACATGGTCGAGTTGCATATTTCAACTGGTTATACTCGGCGAGTCGTTGACCTTTTATACCTGTAGCTGACCGGCTCGCTGCTTGAAGCGACGAAAATGTGGTTTCATATCCACCTCGATATCTCCGAAATTATTGGATGGATTTATTTCGAATTTTGGCTACTTTCCTTTCTAAATGCGGGATTCACGCTGGTGTAGCTCGTATTTTTGTAACTTAAGCCGTTTGGTAGATATTTAAAAAGTTTCCAGATCATTCTAGATGGGTGAGTCTACAGCACGTGGCGATTACGTCGTTCAGCCGGTACCTTGCCCTGTGACGTCGCACTGTCTCTCTCACTCCCATATCGAGCAGCTGAGACGAGAACATTCGTTCGTAAGGGTAAAGCTTAGCAATTCTTAAACAAATCATGAATTAGAAATATGATGTGTATTCGGGAGATAGTGGGTTCGAGCCCCACTGTCGGCAGCCCTGAAAATGGTTTTCCGTGGTTTCCATTTTCACACCAGGAGAATGCTGGGACTGTACCTTAATTAAGGCCACGGCGCCTTCCTTCCTACTCCTAGCCCTTTCTTGCGCCATCGTCGCCGTAAGACCTATCTGTGTTGGTGCGGCGTAAAGCAAGTTGTTGAAAATGAAATGAAATATGATGTGCCAGGCCATAGGCATTCCTGGTACAATATATATAAGTAACTTATAAGCTTCGACAGAACTAAAAGAATTAAAATCTGAGAAGAAAGTGAAAACAACAAAATACGGATGAAAGTAGATCAGCTAGACCCCCACGTATAGAAAAACCTCTAATTTGGTGAGACTATTTTTCAAAAAACTGCTTTGTGGCATAGAAAAAAAACACCTAATGGTTACATTTTATTTAGATGGTCGCTTGAAACTTCCACACAGGAACACATTAAAAATTAATTTGAAAGTTCAAACGATTCTTCAAAATATTATAAACCGACAGGTACGGAATAAGTATTATGTGATTGAAACGGATTTATTTTTTGTAAAATTTTCCCTTCCTTATAGCATTTTTATGAGTTTATCAGATGAACATCAACGTACTTGTGCTCTTTCCCCTTTAGGAGTATCGTGAACGTCAGCCCATAAAGTTGACATCTAGTCGCGATCCCATCAGCTGGCCGACATTTCCAGGCCTTGTATATCACGTAGGTAACGCTATAATGCATTCATTATGTATTATAACATAGGCAACAGTTCAAACTGTGATGGTTGAGGTTAACAACGGAACAATTTCTCATCTCATCCCCAGTTGATCGTAATTGTTTAAACAAAGTCATTCCAATTGAGTTTTTCCAAGTAGCTTAATATGATAATCGTGGAAACTCTCCTCACTTAACACGCAGAGCAGCGGTGACAGCGCGTAGTGCTGCCATCTAGAACACTTACACAACGCGCTATTAAAACACTCCACATTTCGACTTTGAATGCAAAGAAATACAAAATTTAAGACGTTTGCGTCGTTCTTGTAACATAATATAGGGAAGGAAAACGGTGGATGTTGATCTGAAAGAACCAGTGATAAGAATAAAACAAATGTATTATCAAATTAAAACATTTGATCGTCATGGTATGACTAGATAGTTTATTGCTTTCACCATCAAGTACAATGGGTATTGTCAGTATTAATAAAAAATAATCTGTAGACAATATCTCAGCCATAATGCCTCAGTCATTAGACAAATTATTTTAGCTACCTATATTAGGTAAGTTTTTGAAATACGACATTGTAGATACTCTTCTATATTATGAAATGTCTTTTTCCTTAAAAATTGTGATAGTACTCTTTTAAACGCACTGTTGTCTAATGTTTGAATTGGTGGTGGAAGCTTATTGTACATCTTAAGATGTTGATAACAGTGGCTGTTTGTGTTTTTACTAAGCCTGGAATGAGGAGTATCCAGATCATTCTTGTGTCTTGTATGTGAACTGTAGATCTTTCTTTAAATTGGGAAAGATTCTCTTTCACATGCATAATATTTGTAAGAGTATATAAACAGGGAACTGTCATAATTTTTAGGCTCACAAAGGAAATTTTACAGGAGTCTCTAAATTCTAATCCAGCAATTAGACGGACTGCCTTTTTCTGCCAAACAAATACATTATTTGATGTAAGACAATTGCCCCATAACTTTATCCCATACAGTATGTATATGAGGGTGAAAGAAAGCATGATAGGATGCAAGTTGCATATCCCGACTGATGCTGGTTCTCAATTTCCGCAACAGATAGCACACCCTGGCTAATCTCTTGCAGAGTTCTGATGTATGTATTTCCCATGTATGTCTAGTATCTACATGTAGGCCTAATTATTTAACAGAATTACGGGAGCCATTATTTACAATGTGATCCAAGGTAAATATTTTCTGTTTTAGTGACATTAATAGTTAATTTATTGTGATGAAAAAGTTTTCAGCAATTTTAAAAGATGTGTTGACTTGGTTTTGTAGTGTTGTGATATTTAGGAAAGTTGTATCATCAGCATATAGAACTGATGTGCAGGGAACATTACATGCTAGGTCATTGATATGGACCAAAAACAGGAAAGGTCCCAAAACAGACCCTTGTGGGACACCTGATTTAACCGTTTCCATACCAGAATTGTTATCACTTATTACCACCATCTGTTTCCTTTGATGAAGATAGGATGCCATTAATTTCAGTTCATGACCTCTTAATCCAGAATATCTGAGCTTATGAAATAAGATTTCATGCGAGAGACAATCAAAAGCTTTTGCCAGGTCAATTAATGTAGCACCTGCGACTGTTCTATTGTCAAAATGATTTAATAAGTCTTTGATGACACATTCAACTGCTTTTATCGTTGAATGACCCTTTCTAAATCCAAACGGTTTGTTGTAAAGCAAATTATTTTTGAAAAAAGTACTCATCGAGTTGTATAAATATACAGGATTCAAGAATTTCCTCAGAATTGGTACTATTGTTATAGGGCACATTCTATCCCCCTTTTTAAAGATAGGTATCACTTTAGACATATTTAAACACGCAGGAAGGACACCTTGTCTAAGAATTAAATTTATTAAAAATGTCAATGGCATTATTATCATGTTAATAACTGCTTTGAATGTATTGTTGGAGAGGCCATAAATGTCTTGAGTACCAGATGAATTAAAATTTGTTACAATACTTCTGACTGTTTGCAGATTTACTTCCGCCCACCTAAAATCATTATTCAATACATTTGAGGGAAGATCAAACTTATGCAGCCAGTCTAAGAAACTATGTTACTTGCATCCCCATCTGATAGAATGCTATTATCCCGATCACATGTGCTTTCATGTGCATTGATAACATACTTATTACACTGATCAAGTTCTAGAGGAATCACATCTTTGTTATTTGAAGTTTGACTACCACTTCTTATGCAGCTTTGCATTTATTGTTTGCACTTTGGACCTGTCATTTGCTGCAAGTTTAGCCTCATGCATATGTTTTTTATATAATTTTCTGTAGTTTCTTTATCCCCTAAATTATTATTTAGTTTATACTTATTATAATAATCTAATATAATGCTACGCATTTTTCCCAAATCAGGCGTAAGCCACTTTTTAACTCTATTTCTTAGTTCAGAGCCGTTGGCCTTAATAGTTACAACTTTTTCAGGGAAAGATGATTAAAATGTATTATTATCATGTTAATGAAATAAGAAAATGCAACGTTGACATCACTCATGGCATAAAGGCTAGTCCGGTTTGTTCTTATTAATTTGTCTTGGAAGTCATTAACCCCTTTAAGTGATATGACACGTCTGATGCATTTTAATTCTTTCGATGACTCAAACACTCTTATCTTACAGTTATCATCATGGTCTGACAATACATCTTGTCCTAGAAACGAACATTTGTAAAATGATTTGTGTACATTGGTTACAACATTATTTAGGCATGCATGATTTCTTGTGGGTTCACCATGTGTACAATGTAAGTCATGGGATCTTAACATATTAAGGAAGTTTTGAGTATTTTGTGATACCTCCAAGGTATTTATATTGAAATCACCAGCTATAGCAATCTTATGATCATATTTACGAGTTAAATAAGAAATCAATTTCTCTAACTGTGATATAAATAATTTTACGTTGGTGTTAGGGGCACGATACACAGATACTACAACAAAATCATACTCACACAATCTAATAGCTACTGATTCACATACCGTAGGTTATTAACGCAAAAGGAAGAAATATCTATTACTTCAAATTTAAGTGATTTCTTAACATATATTGCAGCTCCAGCATGCGTTAGTGGGAAGTCGCTAGTAAAAATACTTCCTAATTCACAATCATGAGGTAGGCCTATATATAGATTGGTCTCATCTCTAGTCAGCCAGTGCTCATTTACACACAAAATATCAGTGGGTCTTTTATTGAGTATTACATCTAATTCATCCAGTTTATTTCTAATTGACTGCAAGTTAATGTGAAAAATAACTACGTTGATCATGATTGTTTCTACAGGTTCATTGATTTTAGTGAACTGATGAGAACGTGACCTAGTCTGTCTACCTTGCACATAAACACTATTCCCCAATGCAGTTTTAAAAGTACCTAACCATAAGCATTAATATCATTCCTTGACTCTAACACAACAGACCGACCTATATCGATCGCTTTCTCTGGTTTTTTAGAGGAATGGGAGAAGTTTTACCCTCTACATCTTGTACTGCATGAGCAAACTCTATTATACTATTTACAACACAACTTTTTCCCAACCTATTTAGGTGCTGACCATGCCAGGTATAAAAGTTTCCTCCTAAATTACTTATATATACATATTTTACATTCTTGAAGTGCCCACATATTTCCAAAAGTTCTTCATTAACCTTGTTTACCTCCTTGTTAACACAAGACCTTGTTGGAAGATTGGTGTGATGCAACTCCTGCAGTCTTGATCTGCGGGAAGAGATCATTTCTCTTGCATTATTTCTTCCCACGTCGTTAGTCCCTGTTAGATAAACAGCAACCCCCGTGGCTCCTAAATGCTTACAGTACTTTTGACTTTCTGAGGTAATGTCATTAAAATTTGCACCAGGCTTGATCACAGCAGAAACATCATGCTTAATTAAAATTTGCACCAGGCTTAATTACAGCAGAAACATCATGCTTACTGTTTCTAATTAGTTCTGTAGCAATATTCTTCCCCTGAGTATCGGCAAAAAGTCTGATCTTCACACATTTCCGCGAGGTTTTGCAATTTGGTTTTATAAGATTCTTGTTACTTTCACTTCGAACATCGAACACATTTACTTCAGAGCCGTTGTCTAGAGATTGATGAGTAGGGCCTACAGTCTCCAAGAGCAAATCACACATGCAATATCTTTTTCAACTTGGTATTTTTACTGGCAAGATTTTTCTGTGTTGTATCATTGGTTCTGTTCACATGTGGCTTTATAAGGACTTTGAAAAACTTGTTATACAATTAATTAATTCAGCTGTTACATAAGCCTTCACTACATTCATTCAATGACAAAAACCCCTCAGTTAATTTTCTTCTAATTCCATGTGTATTTTCTAACAAAAACTATCTTCAAATATTCCTGATGTTTTAGCACCTAACCGAGCGAGTTGGCCGGTGCGGATAGGGGCGCGCGGCCGTGAGCTTGCATCGAGGAGATGGTGGGTTCGAACCCCACTGTCGGCAGCCTGAAGATGGTTTCCCGTGGTTTCGCATTTCACACCAGGCAAATGCTCGGGTTGTACCTTAATGGAGGCGACGGCCGCTTCCTTTACACTCCTAGCCTTTTCCAATTCCATTGTCACCATAAAACCTATTTGTGTCGGTGCAACGTAAAGCGAAATTGTAAATTAATAAAAAAAAGCACCACTTTCCCCCGCAAATATTTGGAAACATTATTTTAGAATTAACATACTTCTTCATTTCTGTGTGGAAATTTCCCATGGTATAATCGTTGTCATAAGATGGCAATACATCGCTACACTCAGCATGGGGAAACTTGCTAAATTTGCCCTTCTGCACTTCACAGCCCACTGAGTACACCTGAAAATCGATTAAATGCACATGTTTAATAATAACAATGTTTTAAAGAAAGTATGTTTACATAAAGAGAAAAAATACAGGCACGTAAACATTAACAGGTAGGCCTATACCCACAGAACTTTGTTGTTAGGAAATCTGTAAAATGAGTTGCAATCACTTTGTCTTCTGTCATTTAAAACACCTGTTCCGTCCGCGATGACTCTTTCCAATTGTGGTGCTGGAATTGTTCTTTAGTTTCGCATCATGAACATGGATCTGCCTGTCACGACTCCTCGTTGCAATCTAAGGTTGTTGAGGAAGTAGAAGGACCACGAACCGCGCGAGTTTCGAATGCGCCGGAGTCGGAAAAGAACGAGGGTTGACCAATGGAGGTCGAATAGGGTAGATGAAATTGAGGAGCCTCCATAGTTTCGTCTCCTCCGACAGATAGTTCACCGTATTCTTGCCAAATGGTGGAGTAGTGCCAACCCCCTCGCTCAGAAACTGAGAGACTGTACAGATTGGGGCGGTGTCCCCTGCTTGTCGTATGAGGCGAATAAAAGGGGCACCAGCGGCTCTTAAATTAGGAGTGTGGGTTCGCAATCACGGGGCTCTTAGCTGACCCTGGCATTGCTTCCATTTACTTGTGCCAGGCTCCTAATAATCATATATCCTATCGACCTGCATTAGTCAAGTCTTATTTTTCCAAACCCGACGGTATTAGATTTACGAGGCCTCGGGGGATTTTCATTTTCACGCCTTTTGCGGCCTTTGTGTTTCTTTGGCCGATACCTACATTTCCCAAAGTGCTGATACCTTCCATTTTTCGTTTTGAATAGAGTTAATAGAGGATGGTTGCTCATTTGTTCTTCCTCTTACAACAATAATCACCACTGAAATCGCTTCCCGTAAACTCGATCCCTTTCAGTACTGAATGCAATAGACATAGAATGCCGTGAGCTGCAGTGTAGAAGTTGTCTTTAGTTTAAATAGCTGGGTGGCAATTTGCTTGGTGGTCTCGTCAGAGTGGAGTGGTGTCGGCGCGTTGTTTAACTTGGGCTATATCACTAACTTTTATTGCTTATAGCTGCAGTCTTCATAAGGTCGCGACACTACAGACCGCTGGGATCTGTGTCTTCCTGTAACAGTCCCCGTGGCTAACTGCTGTAGAGGTTTCGTTGTTAAATACATACGTTGATATTTTAGTACCGATAATGGCAATTATTTATTTTCTACATTCATAGCACACATACAGAATTGTAGGTTTTACAGGCTATGATGTAGCCATCAGCGTTACGTGATCTGAAAGCCTTCGGATATCGTCGGCATTGCCTAATCTCTGGATACTGGAAGAGAGTGATCGATTGCCGTTTAGAACATCTTGAAGGCTTCGGAAGTGATTCCCGTGCAGTGTTTCTTTTATCTTAGGGATTACGTCGAAGTCGCAGGGACTTAATTTCAGTGTGAAAACGGGAGGCCACGGGAAGCCTTCTTCAGGGCTGCCGACAGTGGGGTTCAAACCCATTATCTCCAGAATGCAAGCTCACAACTAAGTGACTCAAATCACATAGTCAACTCGCTCGGTATAGGACACGTGATGATGGCGATTACCGCACTATATAGGCGATATCAGGGGAATTCCTAGACTCATCGGTAAACTGCAGCACCGGAAGTGGGTGTTTAGTTTCACTGCCGCGTGCACACCGAGCGCGCTTCGCATAGTGTGTCGCGTGTAGCGTGAAATGCTCTGCATAGCGCAAGGCGTGCTTCCTGTTCACACCGAAAACTCTACGCCGTGCTCTCAGCTTAGTTTGGCGCGAGGCGTTTTAGGGTGGCCACAAACTAATGCTGTTATCCAAGTACACTAGAAACAATTTACTGATGGATGACAGTTCCCTAAAATTGAAAATTAGAAGGAAGAATCGAAAGTGGGTTCATGAATTTCATGAAGAACGAATTACTTTCGGAGAATTCCATCGTTTGTACACAGATGCAAGACTTTATCGCCATAAATTTGATGATTACTGAAGAATGACAAAAATACCTTTGACCTTCCAAACCCTGCAACTGCAATGTGGCGACAAGTAGCAGATAAGTACTGGGAGAAATTCTATTTTCCCAATTGTCTAGGAGCACCGGGCAGCATACACGTTGAAATTAAAATTCCGGCTAAATCACGCTATTTATATAATAACTATCAAGATACCCGTGCTTCGCTACGGTATGATACTGAAATTTATAATTGAATGCCAAACGTTTTATATATAATCCGCCGAAATTCGCGATCTGACTCGTTTTCTGAGAGAATTCGGCTAAATTCGCGATCTGACTCATTCTCTGAGAGATTACGGCAAAGTTCCTCCCATTTTTCAATCCTTCTTTCCAGCAATCGATTTCGTACTGCCCGGCCTAGGTCCAAGTATTCCACCCGGTCAGTTGGGTCCCTAAATCTTTGCCATCTTTTCCTATAAGCATTTTAATATGGATCAGATCCTTGGGGAGATCCGGTGTGGTGTCGTCTTGGGTGCCTTGGCGGTACTAAATCCGCGGCCAGACTGTATTCGTAGTCATTACCCGGCCAGGACCCGTTTCCAGCGCGGTCCGCACATTTTGACGACGGTCCAGAACATTATTATTATTATTATTATTATTATTATTATTATTATTATTATTATTATTATTATTATTATTATTTTCAGGACCCCAAAGCAATATTCCAGACCGCTACTTGGCGGTAAATTAGAGTACATCTGCTGCCATTGTCATTGCTGACTATGTGACCAGCACCATTGCCGCTCGTATGCAAGTGCGTGGGATTTCTGGCGATACGAATGATATACTTCCGTGCATTATTGACCTTATTATAGAGGTGAACAATTGCACCGTCAATATTATTCGTATCGATTATTTTAAATGTGTTTAAATTTTTATTTTTATGCCAGGAAAGTCTGCTGTAATCTAGGAACGTTCTCCAAAGGAAAAGATGGCTCTTGAAAACGAACCCAGGAAAGATAAAAATGTTCGGTTTATGATCAGAATAAGTAGACTGAAAATCCACAGCCTGTTTCCTGTCATTCGACCGCGTCAGGAATGGAATGAATCTTGCGGCGAGGATAGGAATTGTGCCGGCTGCCGAAGCCTGTCGCACTCCGCTGGAGCAATGATTAACGAAACGAAATGATATTGGAGAGTGTTGCTGGAATGAAAGATGGCAGGGAAAACCGGAGTACCCGCCTCCGCTTTGTCCAGCACAAATCTCAAATGGAGTGACCGGGATTTGAACCACGGAACCCAGCGGCGAGAGGCCTGAGCCACGGAGGCTCCTATTAAGTACATTATGAACAGTAAAATCAATTGGTCTCGACTCCTTTTCCACCCCACCATTGTTAAGTTGATTTACCCCCCCCCCCCCTCCGCCCCCAAAGAAGGAAGGCGTGTTTCTTTATGTTTAAAGGAGATTCCAAATACCAATGTTCACGTCTGTTACCTTCAGTTTTGAGATGTAAGTACCCCATAAAAGTAATTCACTTTTTTTTCACTTCTTTTCACAATCCCCCGCCCCCAAAGTGAATTCTTCGGCAAAAAATCTGGTTTGTTTAATAGAAAGGATCTACTAAATACTAATTATCACGACCGTCTAGCTCGAGCGGTCGAGGAGAGAGGTTGCGTAGTGAAGTGCGTGCTGTAAACATGGTCGGCATTGAACAGTACCGGGCCGCTATTGGGAAATGGCAGGCAAGGCAGAAGAAGGAGACCAGGAATGGATTGGTGATAAGTACGGATGGATTAAAAATGAGTGAAGCGGTGCTGGTAGTGACAGTGATAGCGGTGCTACTGGTTATTGGGGGGGGGGGGGTGGAAGTAAACCCAGGCCCAAATACCAGTGGAAAATATAGTACGGAGGATTTGGCCGCACTCAGGGTGGTTGTAAGTGAAGTTATGCAGGAAAAGTGTCAATGGGATAAGGTGCAGGAAATAAAGGACATGATGGAGGAGCAGAGAAGGGAGATAGGGAACATGAAGAAATGGCTTGAAACGAAGACTGAAGAATCGAGCAGGAGAGTGGACAATAATGAGAAAGAAATCGAGTTATTGAGAGGGGAAGTGAAACATCTGAAAGAGGAGGTAATGAAGATGAAGAAAGAAGCGGAGGGGTACAGGCAGGAGAGATTGAAGAAAGCCATATTTATATATGGAGTTGAGGAAGGGGCGAGAGAGAGCAAGATTGAACTGATATCTAAGGTGGTGGAAGTTATACGTGATACAATGAAGATAAACTTTAGTGAGATAGACATAGATGATGTAGAGAGAGTTGGTAAAACCAAAGGTCGGAGGCCAATTAGGGTTAAATTGTGCTCAACCTTAATGGCAGAAATTGTGTTAGGTAACAGCAAGAATTTACAAGGACTGAAAATAGGGGTGAAAGGAGACATGGGAAGAGAAGGAAGTGAAAATATGAGGATCTTGAATAGGCACTTATGGAGAGCGAGGAACCAGGGGCTAAAGGCCCGAATAAGAGGTCTGATGTTGGAGGTGACAAACGGGCGATGGGTTAGAGTACATTCAGTGACGAAGCTAAAGGAGATGGACGAAAACGAGAGGGTTGAGGGTGGTGAGAGGACAAGGCAAGATGGGAAGAAGAAAGAAGAAAAGAAGAGGAGGAGGGACGTGGCAGGAGAGGAGAGTATCGCAGAAGAGAATGGGCAGTGCAGCCGGGAGACAGAAGATCAAGATAGTGAAGTGGACGGTGAGAGTGAGCAGTAAGACACTGGGAGAGTAGAGTGTAGTGTTGCAGTGAGCAAGAAAGGACAAGGGAAGGTGGATTCAGAAGTCCAAAATAGTGAGGGGGTGAGTGGGGGTGAGCAGCAAGAAGCGGTGAGAGCAGGATGCAGTGGTGTAGTGAACAAGAAAGGTCAAGAGGAGACAGATCGACAGGAAGGTAAAAAAATTATGAGTAAAGTCAGAAGTAAGAGCTTAAAAGACATATGGGGAAAAGTACGTAAAGGGATGGAGGATACAGAGGACGAGAGGTCGATAACGACTAGAAGTAAGAATAGAGGGGGAGACCTAGAAGGGAGGGAGGGAAAGTTATAACTATATTGGAAAATAGGATGTGTGAATATTGAGGGACTAAGGAACAAATTAGGAAACAAGAAAGTTCGGGAAGTAATTGAAAGTTTTGATGTTGTGGCACTCTTGGAGACGTTGTTGGAAACAGGGAGGGAGATTTCATGGAAGGGGTTTGAGATAAAATATAAATATAGAAGAAAAGAGAGGAATAAGGGACGAGCACCAGGAGGGATGATAGTTCTAATTAGGGAAGAAATTAGTGAAAGAGTAGAGGATATAGAGACCGATATGATGGAAACCATATGGCTGAGATTGAATTTGGGAGGGGGTGAGGGAAGGAGGAAGAAAATAAATCTAGCTTTTGTTTACTGCCACCCTAGTAATTCAGCATATGCAAATAAATATTTTTTTGAAGAGTTATTGGTGGATATTGGTAGGATAAGGGGAATGTATCCAGGTGAGGAGGATATGTTGTTATTTGGGGATTGGAACGCGAGAATAGGGGAACAGAGCCCAGTTTATAGTAGGGAGGATGGAATGTGTTTGTTGGAAAGTAGAAGGAGTGAGGACAAAATTACAAATAGTTATGGAGAGAAGCTCCTAGAGATGTGTGCTGTGGGAAATTTGTATATTCTGAATGGGTGCATAGAGGGTGACAGGACGGGGAAATTGACATATGTTACTGAGAAGGGTGGTAGTGTGATAGATATGGTTTTAAGTTCGGAAGGGATGATTGAGGAAGTTGTAAGAATGGAAATTAGAGACTGGATTGAATCACACCATTTCCCGGTGAGGGTTATGCTGAAAAGGGAGGAAGAGAAGTGTACTATGAAGGAAGATGAGACAAATGATAAACGAGGGAGTGGTTATAATAAGTATAAATGGACAGAGAAGGTGGGCCGGGATTGGAATAGGGTAGTAAAAGAGGAGTTACATCTTCTGAAATATGGGTGGGAAGGGGCGTTAGAAGAGAATAATACTGATAAAGCCTTGGAATTGTTGCTACATCCAATAAAGATGATAGCGCAGTAGGCGAAAGCTAGAAAGGGAAATAAGAAAGAGGGAGAAGAATGGTTTAATAGGGAGTGTGAAGGAATGAGGAGGAAGGTGATGGACGCGTTAGGAGAATATAGAAGGAAAGGTGGGAGCCAAGAAAGGGAGTTTTTCTGTAGATTGAGGAAGGAGTATAAAAAGAAAATTTCTGAGACAAAAAAGACGTGGTTAGAGGAACAAATGGAAGCCATAAATAATGATTGCAAGACAAATAATTTTGAGAGAGTTTGGGATAAGATTAATAAAATTATTAAGGGTGGAAGGAATATAGAGAGAACGAGTATTGAGGAAGTGCAATGGGTCAGGCACTTTGATGAATTACTAGGGAAAAAGGGGGATGAAAGATGGAGAGGTTTGGGAGAAGAAGTAATTTGGAGGAATAGGAGAGTGGCAATTTATGACCTGGATAAAGAAATCACAAGAGAGGAAATCCTGAGAGTGATAAGCAGAGCCAGAGCGAAGTCGGCCGGGGGGTGTAATGGTATAAATAACAAGTTTTGGAAGGAAATTAGTAAAAATGAGATAATGATAGAGGGCATGGTTAAACTATTCAATAGGATATTTGAGGGAGGTAATTACCCTAAGGAATGGGAAACAGGAATTATATGCCCTATATACAAGGGGAAGGGTAGTAGGAACAATGTGAACAGTTATAGAGGTATATCTCTGTTGGATTCTTTGAATAAAATATATACTGGTGTGTTAGCGAACAGAATAAGCGGGTGGGCGGAAGAAAATGAAATTTTGACAGATTACCAAGGGGGATTTAGGAAAAAGAAAAGAACAGTGGATAATATAATGATAGTAAAGACTATTTTAGAAAAGTATAAGAATATGGCTAGAAGTACGGTTTATGTAGCAGCAATAGATTTTGAGAAAGCTTTTGACAAGGTGAATAGAGAGGCCCTATTAGAGAAATTAGGCAGGCTAGGGATTTCGGAGAAGATGTTGAGGGCAGTGGAAGGAATATATAGCGTTGTCAGGTTTTGTGTAAAATTGGGAGAAGGGAGACTGAGTGGACCATTAGAGTCCAAGGTGGGTTTAAAACAAGGATGCAAGTTATCGCCAATACTGCCCACCCAAGTGGTTTTACCGAAAACAAAAAATACACGTTTCTTTATTTTTAATAGAGATAAAAAGTACCATTTTCACTTCTGTAACATGTTAAGTTTTTGAGATATACTGTAGAAATTCTCATTTTAAAATTTCACCCCCTCTTTAGTTCCCCTTAAGTGGATTTTGTAAAAACAAATCACCTATGGTTCTTTACTTTTACAGGAGATTCCAAAGACCAATTTTTACGTCTGTAATATTTTACGTTCCTGAGATATACTGTAGATATAGTCTCTCTAGAAATTCACCCCAATTTGTCACTCTAGTTTAACCCCATTAATTGGATTTTCCAAAAAAAATACGTGTTTTTTAATTTTTAAAGGAGATCCCAGGTACCAATTTTCAGGTCTGTAATATCTTCAGTTTCTGAGATATAAGTATCCTCATTAAAGGCATTCAACAATTTTACACCATTTTCACCCCTCCTATTGGGATTTTCCGAAAACAAAAAATTACGCGTTTCTTTACTTTTAAAGGAGATTATAAATACCAATTTTTACATCTGTAAACTTTCAAAGCTTTGGGACATAGATACACTCATTTTAAAAATTCATCCCCTTTTCACCCCTCCATAATTTGATTTTCCAAAAACAAAAAATATATGTTTTTTATTTTTAAAGGAGATCCCAACTACCCATTTTCAGGTCTGTAATATCTTCAGTTTTTGAGATATAAGTATCCTCATTAAAGGCATTCAAACACTTTTTCACCCTTTTTCACTCCTATTGGGTTTTTCCGAAAACAAAAAAATACGTGTTTCTTTACTTTTAAAGGAGATTCTAAATACGAATTTTTTACATCTGTAAACTTTCAAAGTTTTGAAATATAGATACACTCATTTTAAAAATTCTCCACCCTTTTCACCCTCCCATTAAATGGATTTTCCAAAAACAAAACAATACATATTTTTTTATTTTTAAAGGAGATCCCAAATACCAATTTTCAGGTCTGTAATATCTTCAGTTTCTGAGATATAAGTATCCTCATTAAAGATATTCAACCCTTTTTTCACCCTTTTTCGCCCTCCTATTTGGATTTTCCGAAAACAAAAAATATACGTGTTTTCTTATTTTTAAAGAAGATTCTAAATACCAATTTTTACATCTGCAAAGTTTTAAAGTTTTGAGATACAGATACACTCATTTAAAAATTTCATCTCCCTTTTCACCCCCTTAGCGACGGAATATCCAAAAATCCCCTCTTAGCAAGCACTTACATGTTAATATGAATGTATCCCTAAAATTCCATTTCTTTATGTCCAGTAGTTTTGGCTCAGCGATGATGAATCAGTCAGTCAGTTAGTCAGTCAGTCAGTCAGTCAGTCAGTCAGTCAGTCAGTCAGGACAAGTTATTTTATATATATAGATTATAAATAGTATTTTTCAATATTGTTACAATTAGCATACACAATTTATCATCGTAACAAAAGTGGAGTAAATAAGTGACACATACAATAATTCATAAACATACATATTTACTTCTAAGCCCACTACTAGCCTGCAGAGTAATATTCTTCATGTTACCGCCCTCTATTGGAAAAATTATAAACCGATATGACAGAGTCTGGGAGATTCTATGCAGTTTGTCACAAAGTGTCCGGCTATATTGAACCCATAAATCTGCGATGAAAAATATATAATTCCAAATATTTATTTCAGCTACAAACAACTTTTTGAGAGTAGCCATGTTTTTATTTCAAGAGCCGCTATGTCTCGTGGGAAAGAACTCTCCGTGACAAGTGAGCCGCGAGCTCGTGAATGACGGGATACTTTGGTGGACCTCAATTAATGAAAATTTGTCATTTTCGAGAAATCCATGAATAAAAAGGATCTAAATTATTTATAAACCGTGTGTGAAGGTAGAATCCCCAGGGTAAATATAAATGCAGTTAAGCTCGGAGGAAAGTTTGCCTCCTGCTCGCGGATCGGCGACACGTAGCAAGGTCAATTTCCTGAAGAAAATGCCGTGAAACTTCAGGTCAGAAATAATTCATTTCGCGCATTGCAAGTGTGGGAAAAATATGAAATTAACACCATAATGAATTGTAAGTCTGTCCGAAGTTACGGAATAAATTTCAAGAAAATTGGTCCAGTGGATGTGGAATTAGCAGATTACATAACCGAGCCTCGTGGAGAGGGTGGCGTCCCTCCCAGAGGGTATAACAGAAACCTCCCTCCACCTATTTTAAACACTCTGTCTGATGGTCTGAACGGCGAAGCCCACGTCATTCGTCTACAAGAAAGTGCGGGATTTTGTTCTCAAAGTAACTTGTTACATATTCGTGTCAATGGTTCAAGTAGAATATTAAAGTAGAAGGTGAACTGGCGCCGATGAAAACTTTGAAGGTTAAAATACGTAGCTGAGTTTCTCTCTGTATTACAATTGTGTGCGTTTAATATTTGTCAAAAAGGAAGTCGGGAGGCTGGCCGCGAGGTCTGATTTTCTTATTTGTTTCGAACACCTGGCTAGAAGTAGCGTGAATGACAGCAGGGTTCTGGGAAAACTGTGGCAGTCGCCATTTGAGAAGCGTGCTCGTCGCATGTTAAATGCGAAGAAAGTGCGGTATTTGCGATGTTAATCGACGCCTAGTGTAAAATCTATAGCTTAAGTGATATATATATATAAGAAGATGATGTCAAATGTAGCCATGGAAGGCTAAGCACGAGGCCAGCTGGCTAAATGCAGCCAGAAATACAGGATGACGACTACGACTACAGGTCTGTAAATATATTTGTATCAATGTTGTAGTTAGAATTTGTTTGTCCCAATACATTTTCAGTGCGTGTGTCGAACTTATATTTAATAATGATCAGGCGAAGGTATTACATTTCTGGTCGTCGTGTGAAACTCTTCAGGGCTGTAAAATTCACGTCGAGAAAGTATAAAATGCGAAGTTTAAGTAATGTGTTAATATTCTTTGAGATATTGTTCAAATTGAGTAAAATTAGGAAGGTGATAACGGTGAATGTCTTAACTTCGAATATCGTATGAGTTCAGAATTTTTGTCGAAATAATAATAATAATAATAATAATAATAATAATAATAATAATAATAATAATAATAATAATAATTGTACCGGCTGGTACACCTCTACGCCGCACATTTGAATTTTCCGCCTTAAAGTACTCCTCTACAGGAGAAACTCTGAACTTTAAAAACTGGATCAACTCATTAGTTTCTCAGAAGATGTCACTACAGTAAATTTGGTGATTACGAAGTTGTCAATACTGTGTGGAGTTCAACTTGTTTTGTTTTCCATTGATCAAGAAGTGTGGATATTCTCTTATAGATGTCCCTACTAAAAAACTATGATCATGCACCCTGGTGCGAAGTGAAGGAACTTTTCTTGAAG